>NW_016107348.1:9978618-10029548 GCF_001604975.1 Cebus imitator
CTCCTGGGTTCAGGCAATTCTCCTGCCTCAGCCTCCTGAGTAGCTGGGACTATAGGCACGCACCACCATGCCCAGCTAATTTTTTGTAGTTTTAGTAGAGACGGGGTTTCACCATATTGACCAGGATGGTCTCGATCTCTTGACCTCGTGATCCACCCGCCTCGGCCTCCCAAAGTGCTGGGATTACAGGCATGAGCCACCGCGCCCAGCAGACTTTTGTGTATTTCAACCAAATTATTTTTACTTGGCTTATACTGCAGTTAAATATTTTTTTAAAGGAAGAAATAAGCATTAAGAAGAAAATTACATTATTGTATGGTAAACAATCACCTCTATACAAGTATAACTGTTCACCCTTCCTGTTCATGAAAATCACTGTTTGTGACATAATATGCAGCAATAAAATATGAGGAAATCAAAGATATTATAAAATTGTGGAAACTATTTTAGTTTACAGTGTTGAATCTGTTTCTCAGAATGACCCAGTGCTAAGTAAATCCGTGTTGCCTAGGCCAGATCCCAGTGTGTTTACAGAGAATACGGGAAAATGAAGTTTTAGCACACTTGGCCAAGAGGGTGAGTAGGGTTGAATCTAGCCTCCCCTTTGCGGATTTCAGCACTCTAGGAGGGCCCTGACCACACAAAAAAGGGATTTCCTTTTTAAATTTACACAGAAGTGCTGTGTGAGCTTGGGGCATCTTTATGTGAAATAGAGTTAAATAAGAAGAAAATTGCTTTCAGTTAAACTGGGCTAGGCAAGGAAATGCATATGAAATATATTATGCTGTATACTAAAATATACTAAGTAAATATTTAATGTAAAAAGATAGTGGTAGGAGAGCTAATGATGAGGCTGTATCTCAAAGAATGGTGGTGTGCCTCTAGTCTAGGTATGGAAGGTGGGAGCATACCTAGATTACCTAAACATCTTGGCAGGGCGTGAGGCAGTAAGTTGGCTAAAGACAGAATTCCATCTGTCCATCAAATGCCTATTTTGAAAGGAAGGTAAAGGAAATAAAGATTTTTGACAGGAATTAGTGTTCATTAGAAAAAAAAGAATTTTATATTATTCTGGATTTTATGATTAATGGATCTTTAAACACATTTTAATTTAATAAAATATTTTTTCATAGAAATTAGTGTATATTGTGCAATGCATAAGTTGAAAAAAATGTCTTTTCTATGAAATAAAATGCAGGTCATTAAATTGTTTCTAGATTTCCTATGACTTAAAAAAATAGCCTCTTATTTCTGTTAATCTTTGGGATTCTTGTCATACATTGTTAATAATGTCATTTAGTTTAGCAAAAAAATACTTTATTACAAAATAAAGAATTTTATTAAAGAATGGATAAAAGAGGAATCTTTGATCACTCTTCTTAAAATCAATTCTGTATTTCAATGACATTTTCTTTAAAGATATTTGCATAGCATTATTTAATTTTTGATTTTATTTTATTTTATTTATTTTTTGAGACAGGGTCTTGCTCTGTCACATAGGTTGGAATGCAGTGGTGCAGTCTCGGCTTACTGCAACCTCCTCCGCCCAGGCCCAACCGATTCTTGTGCCTCAGCCTCTTGAGTAGCTGAGATTACTGGTGGCCATCACCACTCCTGACTATTTTTTTTTATTTTTAATAGAGATGGGGTTTTACCATGTTGGCCAGGCTGGTCTTGAACTCCTGACTTCAAGAGATTCCCCCCAACTTGGCCTCCCAAAGTGTTGGGATAACAGGCATGAGCCACTGCACCTGGCCTAATTTTCAATCTTAGATGTTTTCTAGTAATATCTTTTTTTTACTCTCCAACTGTGTGTGTGTGTGTGTGTGTGTGTGTGTGTGTGTGTCTGTGTGTGTGTGTCTGTGTTTTATTTTTTCCACCATGGACACTAAAAACATTTTAAAATGTAGTAAGGCAAAAAAATAATTCCTCAGTCAAAGAGAAACCTAAACACTTTAATGAAAATACTAAAATGAAACAAGATATGGGGAGCAGAATAAGGTAAAAATAATAACGATATAAATAAGAAAAATGCATCTATGTGAAAATGTTGATAAGCACTTTTCTAAAGAATTCAGGCCAAGGTTTAATCATCCCAGGGATGTCTGTACACCCATGTTTATTGCTAAGATTTGGAAGCAACCTAAGCGCCCATCAACAGACAAATGGATAAAGAAAATGTGGTACATATATACAATGGCGTCCTGTTCAGCCATAAGACACATAATGAAATCCTGTCATTTGCAACAACATGGATGGAACTGGAGGTCATCATATTAAGTGAAATAAGTCAGGCACAGAAAGACAAACTTTTTCTAAATTATTTGTGAAAGCTAAAAATTAAAATAATTGAACCCATGGAAACTCTGAGTATTATAGAATGATGGTTACCAGATATTGAGAAGGGTGGTGGAGGTGGGAAAGGAAAGTGGGAGTGGTTAATGGATACAAAAATATAGTTAGATAGAATAATAAGAACTAGTATTTGATAGCACAACAAGGTGACTACAGTCAACAATATATTGTACGTTTTTTAATGACTAAAAGATTATAATTGGGTTGTTTTAACACCAAGAAAGGATACATGCTTGACATGACACATTTGCCCTGATGTGATTACTACATGTTGTATGCCTGTATCAAAATATTTCATGTATCTCATAAATATATGCACCTGCTATACACCCATAAAAATAAATAGTAAAATAATAAATGCATATGGAAAACATATATAGAATTTTCTTTGACACCCAAATTATGATGATGACTAGTATCATATGTATATTCTCCTTCATCCACTGCTGGTAGGAATGGAAAATGGTGTAACGTGTTAGGAAAACTATGTTTTCTAAACATTTAAACAGATATGTAGCAGATCACGCAGCCATTCTACTTGCAGCATTTACTCTACAGGAAAGAAAGCTGGTGGCAGTTCTTACCTTCAGGTCATTTCCAGCCCAGGAGCTAGATACATAAATAAACACCCTTTCCAGCCCAAATTCTTGAGTCACCACCAGCCTTCAAATTTTCTGAGCTGAGTATCTAGACATTATGGAATATAAATATTTATTCTTGCTGAATTGTATCTGAGTTCCTGATTCACAGAATCTGTAAGCATGATACAATATTGTTTAAAGTCATTGGCTTTTATGGTAATTTGTATTTAGTAACATTAGCAGCTCTGTAATATAGTGACTATTTTACTTTCAGTATTTATAATTTTTTTTTTTAGGATTTACAGTATTTTTAAAAAATAATACTCAAGATTTGGATTTAAATATAGGCAGAAATTTTTGGATTCCCAGATGTTTGCAACTCTTTAAGCATGTCAATAAGCGTGATTAAAAATGGCAGGAATTATTTTCATAAAGTCTGTCACTGTGAAAATAATGGAAAAGTCTGTTTCTCTATGTGAGAACAGCTGCTGGCTTAAAAAAGTTAGGGTTGAACATATTTCATAGCAAAACTAATAACGGCTTATTTAAAATACATTATTGCTTTGTTTGTTCTTTCCAATGACAGGTGCAAAACAAATACGCCTTTATTTAGAATTCAGAGATTAAATAGGGTATAGAATATGCTGTCTTTAACTGTTTTAGGTAACAGTGCTGCTCTTTCATGCACCACAGATAACAAAATGAAAATACAGAGTTTGAGGATGTGTATAGGGAAAAATTCAAGTTCCAATTTCTAAATATGGTTTCCCTTCCTTTCCTTTCCCCTTCCTTCCTTCTTTTTTTCTTTCTTTCCTTTCTTTCCTTTTTCTTTCTTTCTCTCTCTCTCTTTCTTTCTTTCTTCCTCTTCCTCTTCCTTTTTTTGATGGAGTCTTGCTCTGTAGCCCAGGCTGGAGTGCAGTGGTGCCATCTCACAATCTCTGCTCACTTGCAACCTCCGCCTCCCAGGTTCAAGCAATTCTCCTGCCTCCGCCTCCTGAGTAGCTGGGACTTTGGGCACATGCCACCATGCCTGGCTACTTTTTTTGTATTTTAGTAGAGATGAGGTTTCACTGTGTTTCCCAGGCTGGTGTTGAACTCCTGAGTTCAGGCAATCAGCCTGTTTTGGCCTCCCAAAGTGCTGGGATTACAGGCATGAGCCACTGCGCCTGTCCGATTTTACTGCTTTTCATCAATTATGGTGGCATAGTTGGCTTAGTTAAGGACTGATTATATTACAAAATTGAATATCTTTGACACCATATTAACCCATTAAGTAGCATCTGCCATATACTTTCATCAGCAATCTAACAGTACATTGGTAAACCAGACCATTCTGGAAAAACACATAAAAACATAGCTTGTAACTTACTTCTTAATTGATACTAAAGACCAAAATATAGAATTTATACAGCCACCAAAATGCATATTCTCTTTTTTAACATGTTTTATTTTCATTAAAGCTTGAATATGTACTTTATTCATAAGAACTGGTTCCAAATATTTTTTACTCTATCAGCATTCAAATTCAGTGTCAACATATAATCCTTTGGAAACATTGAGAATTATTAAAAATAATATTTAAAACATTCTGTTTTTTTAAATTTAAAACATCTTAAAATTAATGAGAATACTTACATAAGGGCTTCTGAAGGAAACAACTTTGAAGAGGAAGACTTACAGTACATTTCAACAAAAGCAGTGATGGTAACTTAAGCTAAACATTATTTTTGGTATTTGAATTTCAGTTACATTTCTATGTTGTAAAACCTTGAAAACATTACTCTAATAATTAACTACAACCTTGCTTCACACTGATTTCAACAAAGATATCTAACAGATCAATGAGCTAAATCACCTCAAATATGGCACATGACTCAGCCTCACAGGAAGGGAATTAGGATTAATATAGTAGTATCAATGTTGGCAATGGAGATGGCTTCAGCATCAATGCTGGTAGTAACAGTCTCATCAATATCGCTGGGTAAACATGCCAGTTATATTTCCAGTCCTTTTGACTGTATTAAGTGACAGATAACAATATATATCTAAGAAATCTCATAAAATTGCTTTTAAGATTTAGGAGATAATAATATTAGTTTTTTGGAGGGGTTATCTTTGGAATCAAACAAAAAATATAGAAAAGGAAGAGTTTGTTATGATTATGACTATGTTGATAATAGTTTTTTTTTTTTTTTTGAACAAAATCACAAAATAATTTTTAAAAAGTTTTTTTCTTGCTACCACTTTTCAGAAAGCATTACAGAAAAAGCCAAATAATACCCTTCAAACTGAGGTTTATTTGATGTTGCAAACCCTGAAACTCCTTTGGAATTAAATCTATAATAGTGTCCTGGTATTTAATGTTATTTTACTTTTCCTTTCTGTCTCATCTGTTTTTAAGCAGGTTTTCAGACTAGTATTCAAAGCCAATTGAACAAGGAGATGAAAGTTTACAGAGATATAGAGGGAAGGAAAGAAAAGCTTTGTTGATAGCAGTTACAGAACAGAATAGATTGAAACAACTAGTCAAACAGAACTAAAGAAAAGAGAAACCGTCAGCCTGGAGTTGAAGGGACAGACAGTAATATTGGGTACATATGACTACCATTATAGTGGCTCAAAGTTTGACTATAAAGTGTTTAAAAATGAATATAATTTTGTCATGTTTAGAAGTTTTAGGACAGGAAGAAGAGGGTCTTGAAAAAAATTGTTTCTGATATTATAGTACATTCTCAAATATTCAGAGGGACAAGACTCTCCTCTTCCCTCCTGCTGTCTGCCTTCAGGCTATTTCACTGCTCATTAGCACTTTCGCCAGCGAGTAGGCCAGGAAATAAAAGAGCTGAAACAGGAGTCAGTCAATTACAGTTCTCATTAGGGGCTCTGGCAAAAAATCTATGGGTGGGCGGAGTCTGAATCTAATGGCTAAAGAGAGATGTGGGGATTATCCATGGTATTCTCTTGTCCAAATCATTCTGCTCCCTGAATATCAGAGATAATTGCATGTTGACTGCATTATAATACATTTCCATAGCAATTACTGACATGTTTACAGAAGGGAAACAAAGCAAGAGGGTAAGGTAATTATCTAGGTCAGTGGTTCTCAAACTTGAGCTTCCATCAGAATCACCTGCAGAGCTTTTTTTAAAAAAGAAAATTATTGGGCTCCACCCATAGAGTTTCTGATTAAATAGGTGTGGGTTAGTGCCCAAGAATATGAATTTCTAACCAGTTTCTTGGTGATTCTGCTGCTGCTGATCCAAGGACTATATTTCAAAGACCAGTGATCTACATAATTCAGAAAACGTTACACAGTTGCTAACAAGCAATATAATTGACTGATTTTAATTTTGCCTTCTCATAGGATTTACGAATCATTATGTGATTTCTTGCAAGAATTCTGGCAGCTATGCCATCATTTTTGGACTTATCCTGAATTATACATAGAAAAAGAACACTGAGTTTCCATTCAACTACTACAATCACGTCCTAAAGTATAATGGCAAAACATGTAATATTTAGGTATTTGCTTTCATTTTCATTCTATGAGGACATATTGTTTTCGACTGCAAACTGTTAATTTATCATTTAAGTCTTTTGAAGGAATATTTTTTCTTTTTCTTTATTTTAAATTATCCAAGTAGCATATAATATTTGAAAAAGAAACATATAGAAGTCAAAAGAAAAATGTAAAAGTCTCCTCTTCCACCAAATGCATCTTCTTATTCTGGAGACATGTAAATGTATACTGCTACTCATATGGAAACATACATTCAAAAATATAATGGCATATATTGATTTTTAGTAAATTATACATGAGTATCATGTATTAAGACTATTATATAATCTTATATAAATTATCTTTTATTAATGTTAACATTCTGTTGTGAATTTAGCAAACTGTCTATTGCCCTCTTTATTCATTCTCAAATTTCGTTAACATATCTGTAAGATAAGCATTTCTTGTGGCTACCCAGAGTAGATTTTATTTTACTTTTAATCCTGATTTGCAGTTTGTCATGGTCATATCACAAATTCTGAATAATTGGAAGGCATTCTAAGTGTATAAAATTTCCAAGAACTATCTTTAGAACACTGAAAAATTACCTGTATCAGAATAATCTGGAAGGCTTGTTTAGACAAAGTGGAAGGCCCCAACCCCAGTTTCTGATTCAAAAAGACTGGCGTGAGGCCTGAATATTTACATTTTAGACAAGTGCCCAGGTGATGCTGACTTGCTGGTCCCCAGTGACTCTGAGGAAGATTATACTTCTCCTTCCGTTTGTTTTTCCTAATGCCTACAACGTAACTGCTGTGTAAGGACAAGCAGCCAGTATGGTACATGTGATGAAACCCACATTTTGAGGATGGCAGAACAATAAGATCTCTTGTTAATGGGACCTCACTACTATCTCTGCATTCTCTGCCTTTAGGTGAGAGAAGTAAATTTTATTGTGTTTTCTCTCTTTTGCAGTCAAACGTATGTGGAGTGTGAACTTTGGTTAATGTAAATACACAAAAATCTAATATATTATTTTCAATGCTGCTTATTATTATAGATAATTTTATGATTATTTTATTTCTTTTTTAATTAACAAATAATTTTATATATTCATGGGGTACAATGGAATACGTTTTTAAATGTGCTATTTTTTTCTAATTACACACAATTTACCAATAAAGATTTAAAAATATTACTTTGAGTAACTTCAGTATGAATTGTAAACGTGAGCTGAGAAGTTAAGGAGTGTGCAGTTTTATTTTATTTTTATTTCTTTATTTGTAGAGACAGAATATCACACTGTCATCTAGGCTGGTACAGTGGTGCTATCATGGCTCACTACAGCCTTGAACTTCCAGGCTCAAGTGATCTGCTTGCCTCAGCCTTGCAAGTAGCTGTACCCACAGGTACACACCACGAGCATAGCTTTTTTTTTTTTTTTTTAATTTTGTAGATACATGGTCTTCCTATGTTGTCCAGGTTGGTCTTGAATTCCTGGGCTCAAGTGATCCTCCCACCTCTGCCTCCCAAAGTGCTGAGATTACAGGCATGGGCCACCATACTCAGTCTGGCAGTTAGATTTAAGATGCAAATTGCCAAATATTTCCCATATTTTTGTACTAAATCGTACTACCAAAGAAAATTATGTATTACCAATTGTCTCATAATTTTGCAAAATTATAAACATCTACAAAGGCAATATTTCATGACGTTTAACTAGGCAGTAACTGGTGTCAAAATACTCAGGTTTAAATCCCAAATTTAAATCCCAATTGTACCAGTTTCTAGTTATGTAACCCTGGGAAGTTAATCTCTCCATTCTTTTCTGCACCTCACTCATTTACTGGACAATCCAAAACATACTGAGCAACCTTTTTAGGCCAAACTCTCCCTTGAGAATTGACAAGATGCTTAAGAACAATTAAGGCATTAAATTTGCTTTGTAAAGACTAAACCAGATAATCTAGTGAAACGGCTTTATAAAGTACCTGGGACACTCTAGTTGTACAAAATCAATGCTAGCTAATATTATAGAAGGGCTGTTTGGCAGCTTTTGTGTTTATTAATATTTAGTTTCATTTATTTAGTCAAAAGTGAGATTACACATTTTTTTAACTTTTATTTTAGGTTCATGGGTACATGTCCCAGCTTGTTATATAGGTAAACTTATGTCACAGAGAATAGTTATATAGATTGTTTCATCACCAGTAACTAAGCCTAGTAGCCAGTAGTTATTTTTTTCTGATTCTCTTCCTCCTCTCACCCTTCACCTTCAAATAGTCGCTGTTGTTCTACCCTTTGTGTCCATGTGTTCTCATAATTTAGCTCCAGCTAATAAGTGAGAATGTGCAGTATTTGCTTTTCTTGTTTGTTCAAGGAATGTGTTTCTTTCTGGCTCGGTCTTGGGTGGATATATGTGTCCCATAATTTTCCCTTATCTTTTAGTTTTTCCAGTTTATGTGCATAGAGGTGTTCATAGTCGTTTCTGATGGTTGTTTGTATTTCTTTTTGATTAGTGGTAACATCCCCTTTGTCATTTCTAATTGTGTTTATTTGGATATTCTCTTTTTTCTTGCTTATTAGTTTTGCTAGTGGCCTGTATCTCTTATTAGTCTTTTCACAAAACCAAATCCTGGATTCACTGATCTTTTGAATGGTATTTCTTTCTCAATCTCCTTCAGTTCAGCTCAGATTTTGGTTATTCTTTGTCTCCTACTAGATTTGGGGTTGGTTTGTTGTTTGTTCTCTAGTTCTTTTAATTGTGATGATAGGTCATTAACTTGAGATCTTTCTAACTTTATCATGTGGGCATCTAGTGCTATAAATTTCCCTATTCATAGTGTCTTAGCTGTGTCCCAGAGATTCTGGTGTGTTTTATCTTTGTTCTCATCCCTCCCTCCCTCCCTCCCTCCCTTCCTTCCATTTATTTATTTATTTGAGACGGAGTTTCGATCTTGTTACCCAGGCTGGAGTGCAATGGCGCGATCTCGGCTCACCGCAACCTCGCCTCCTGGGTTCAGGCAATTCTCCTGCCTCAGCCTCCTGAGTAGCTGGGATTACAGGCACGCACCACCATGCCCAGCTAATTTTTGTATTTTTAGTTGAGACGAGGTTTCACCTTGTTGACCAGGATGGTCTCGATCTCTTGACTTCGTGATACACCCGCCTCGGCCTCCCAAAGTGCTGGGATTACAGGCGTGAGCCACCCCGCCCGGCCTTATTTATTTATTTTTTTTGAGATGGGGGTCTCTCTTTGTTGCCCAGGTTGGAGTGCAATGACACAATCTCAGCTCACTGCGACCTCCACCTCCCGGGTTTAAGTGATTCTTCTGCCTCAGCCCCCTGAGTAGCTGAGACTACAGGTGTGTGCCACCACTCCAGGCTAATTTTTGTATTTTTAGTAGAGAGGGGGTTTCAAACTTTTGGCCAGGCTGTTTCTATCTCCTGGCCTCATGATCCACCCACCTCAGTCTCCCAAAGTGCTGGGATTACATACATGAGCCACCGCACCTGGACTTGTTCTCATTATTTGCAAAGAACTTCTTGGTTTCTACCTTAACTTCATTATTTCCTCAAAGGTCATTCAGAAGCATGTTGTCTAATTTTATTTAATATATCTGTATTTTCTAATTGAACCGACATTTTACAATCTCAGATTCCATGACTTGTTCATCCTACTGAAGAATTTTTGTATCTATTTTGTGCATTTTATATCTCTTTTTATTTACTTTAGTTTTCTTTTTTCCAATTGACTGTAGCTTTGTTCTAATGTTGCTGAGAAACTTTCTTTTCAATTGTAAAGTTATTTGTATAATTTTATAGCTAATTTTAAATGTAACTTTAAATGATTGATAGTAACTGACCACTGATCAATCACAATAATGTCTCTCATACAAAAGAGAAGAGTATAATTTTAAAACAGTCTGTGAATGGTCCCTAAAATATTAGGTTGAATCGTATAAAATTACTGATAGTCAATTGTTTCTGATTAGCATAAATGGAAATTTTATGTATCTAGCATATTTCATTTATATTTTGTAGATGTTTAGGTCAAAATTTTGTTCTTACTAGTTTATTTTCCTTAATGAATGTCTCAAATGTTTCTTGTTATACAATATCATAAAATTATTTTTAATCTGTTGGTAGAATTATATATACAAGTGAGTATCTTTTTATTTAAAATATTTGGGGTCAGAGGTGTTTCAGGTTTTAGAATGGTTACATACATACAGTGAAATACCTTGATACATTATGTGTTTAAACCCTAAGTCTAAACATAACACTAATTTACATTTCATAGGCACCTCATACACATTGCCTGAAGGTAATTTTATATAATATTTCTGTACAATACATATTGTGTGCAACTGCAGATATGCAGAATATTGTTAGTTTATCTTTTTCTTACCTAAATGCTATTATGTTTAATCTGATGTTCAGTGATTAATTTTTTTTCATTTAATAAAGATCTATGTCCAGCAATACAAAGCTATTGCGTTTTTAACTGAAGCATAAACTGAACCTTAGTTTATACCACACTTCCTCAATTTAGGGACATTTAGATTTTTTCTAGGTTTGTCATGATTAGGAAATATACTGCAATGAGCAACTTTGCACAAATAATGTGCAAGTATTCATTCTCTCTAGTGTAGATCCCACTAAAAGATTTTCTATGCCATAATGTGTTTATTTTTCTCAGTTTTATGCAAATAAGATAAATCCTCCAAAATAACTATAACAATGTATAAGCCTAGAAGCTGCATGTAACATTTCCTCTTGTTCCCATGTATATACTATATAATAGATGTATCTGATAGCAATGACATAAGCATACCCTGAGAATGACCTTATATAGCAGATGCACCTGAATGTGTGTTCAAAGCTAGGGAATTGGGAGTGGCCAATCTAGAGATGTGTTCCTTTTCTATGAGGAAGGTCTGAGGCCTGGTCTGTCCCATGGAACATGAGCTGTAGAGGGGATAGAGGCTCCAAGTTTGGGGTTAAATAAAGGTTGCTGATATAGTTTAGATATTTGTCCCTGCCCAAATCTCAAGTTGAATTTTAGTCCACAAAGATGGAGGTAGGGCTTGTGGGAGGTGTTTGGGTCATAGGGGTTGATCCTTCATGGGTCAGTGTTGTCTTCACCACAGTGAGGGAGCTCTCAGGAGATCTGGTTGTTTAAAAGTTTGTGGCACCTTCCTGTGCTCCCAACTCTTTCTTGCTCCTGCTTTTGCCATATGATCTGTCTGCTCTCCATTTGCTTCTGTCCCAGTTGGAAGCTACCTCAACAGAAGATGCCACTGTGCTTTCTGTATAGCCTGTGGAACTGTGAACCAATTTTAGCTCTTTTTTTAATAAATTACCCAGTCTCAGGTATTCCTTCATAGCAATGCAAGAATGGCCTAATACATTTACCAAGAGGAGATTGTTAGGGAAAGTGTGCTAAGTGAAAATGCTATACAAATGGCATGCCTCCTGCAAGTGGCTGCAGTATCTCTGCTCAGCCACTGCCACTAGGCCATGCAGTAATACTGCTCAACCCACCAACACTGGACTTTCTGCCTTGTATGTAAGCTCTCCATAAAACTCCACATCTCGTCTGCTGCCTCTAGGTCTTTCTCGTTTTTGTTTTTTTTTCCTTTGAACCAGGTATCATCTTCACTGGAGTTGATAGGGGTTTGGCACAATACATACCAATAGTATTTTTTAACTTCTAATTTTTGACAATTTGATGGTAAATAATGTTTCACTGCTGATTTAAATTGACTTGACCAATAACTAATAGAATGAAGCATATTCTCATATATTTAATATACATTTGTGTTTCTGCTTCTGTAAATGCCTGTTTAAATCTAGGCTTACATTTTTCTTGAGAATATTACTGTCTTTAAATTTTTAATATTATTCAGCTGAATAATATTAAAAAGTATTTTCTGATTCAGAGCCAAGTCTTTAAAATCTGTTAATAGTAATTATTCTTGTGAGGAGGTTTATAGTTTTGACATGTTTAAATTTATTTAATTAGCTTTTGTTTTCCATGTATTTTTGAAAAAACTCTCTCCTAGTCTGAGAGCACACATTTGCTGTCCTATTATTTCTCTAATTTAAAAAATTATCTAAAAACTATTTGTGGTTTTAATATGCTATGAATTCTCTGTAAAATAGTGTGAGGTAGGGATTTGATGTATACACTTTTCTAAACATTTTCCAACATTATTTATTGAGTATTCTTTCCTCTCTGATTTGAAAGGTCACTTTTATTTAATAGTAATTTTTTATACTATTTTCATTTTAACTTTAGGGTCCTTGCTTCTTTAAAGAACAACATATAAATATTAAGGTTCACAAAATTCCCCATAATTTTACAGATTTGTTAAATGTGCATTTCTTTCAGAGAGTAACCATACCTTTAATTAGGTCCTTAAACACTTACAGCTATATGCACACATGGAAACACATGTACACACACACACAAAGACACACAGAATGGTACATTGACAGACACTTGACTTGTATCAACAATGTCTGTGGATCATTCCACCAGAATTGTAATCGAATCAGGTTGAGCCTACTATACAGGCTGAAATCAGAACGTGTTAGAGATTATGCTGAAAGTACTCTTTGCTGTGTCAGCTGTAAAATGTTCTATCATATGTAAGGAAAGCCTTTTTTTTAATGAGAATGCTAAACTTTCTTTAAAAGTTTTATAGTTTGCCCTATAGCCATCTGGACTCAGAATTTTATTTCTTTTAAATTACTTGATCATTACTTCTACCTCTAACACTGCAGGGGCAAGTAGGTGTTCTGCATGAGTTCTTGAGCACTGAGGAAAAAAACAGAATTAATCAAAAATTGGCATGTTCTAACTAGTAAACTTTCAAGGGAGTTTCCTCTATGTAAAGTGTTTGATAATATTCAAAACAGCATCTGTTACAGCTTTTGCTTTGTTTGCTGCTTTGTTGAAATGGGGGTATTGGTTCTTTGTTATTTTGTTGAGGCTTACTCTTTTCTAATTGAAAGGCCAACATCTGGCTCTTTTTGTTACACTCTTTTCTTTACATTCTATTAAAATAAATCTTAATTTAAAATGCACAGTTCAGTTATAAATATCTAAAAACTATCTCACTTCTATGTGAATAACAGAATGTTCTCAGGCAAAATACGAGAGATACATATTACATTTTGAATGACACCTAAATATTAAGCACAGCTATTTCTTTGAAATGTTATAATAAATAAAAACCCTTTCTAATTAAAATATTACAAAATGACTTCAATTGGATTATTAATTAACCTATACCTTCTATCATATACACCAGTTTACCCCTAAAGGAGGTGTAATATGTCATGACAAATTTTCAGAAATTTTGGATTTATGGCAACATAAGATATCAGAATGATGCTGGCTTTATAAAATGAGTTAGGGATTCCTCAAAAATTGAAGATGCACTTCTCCTCAATTTTTTGTAATAGTTTTATTAGGAACAGTACCAGCTTATTTTTGTACACATGGTAGAATTCAGCTGTGAATCTATCTGGCTCTAAACTTTTTGTGGTTGGTAGGCTATTTATTAGTAACTCAATTTCAGAGCTCATTATTGGTCTGTTCAGGGACTCAATTTCTTCGTGGTACAGTCTTGAGAGGGTGTATGTGTCCAGAAATTTATCCATTTCTTCTAGAGTTCTAACTTATATTCGTAGAGGATACTTATAACATTCTCTGATGGTTATTTGAATTTCTGTTGGGTCAGTGGTAATATCCCCCTTGTTTTTTCTCATTAGGTTTATTTGAATCTTCTCTCTTTTATTAGTCTAACTAGCAGTCTATCCATTTGAATAATGTTTTTATTAAAAAAAAACTGCTCCTGGATTCATTGATCTTTTGAATGTATATTTTGTGTCTCAATCTCCTTCAGTTCAGCTCTGATTTTAGTTAACTCTTGTCTTCTGCTAACTTTAGCACTGGTTTGTTCTCGGTTCTCTAGTTCTTTTAGTTGAGATGTTAGGTTGTTAACTTGAGATCTTTCTAACATTTTGATGTGAACATATGCTATAAATTTTCCTCTTAACAATGCCTTAGCTGTGTCACAGATATTCTGGTATGTTGTATATATAAGGCAGCATTATCTTGTTACCAAAACATGGCAGAGACACAATAAAAAAAGAAAATTTCAGGCCAATATCCCTGATGAACATCGGTGCAAAAATTCTCAATAAAATATTGGCAAACTGAAACCAGCAGTACATGAAAAAGCTTATCCACCACAAGTCGGCTTCATCCCTGGATGCAAGTCTTGTTCAACATACACAAATCAATAAATGTAATCAATCACATAAACAAAACCAATGACAAAACCACACGATTATCTCAATAGATGCAGAAAAGGGCTTTGATAAAATACAACATCCCTTCATGCTAAAAATTCTCAAAAAACTAGGTATTGATGGAACGTATCTAAAAATATTAAGAAATATTTATGATAAATCCCCAGCAAATATCATACTGTAGCATTCCCTTTGAAAACTGACACGTGACAATGATGCCCTCTCTAACCATCCTGTTCAACATAGTAGAATAAATTCTGGCCAGAGCAATCAAGCAAAAGGGAGAAATAAAGCATATTAAAATAGAAAGAGATTAAGTCAGATTGTCTCTGTTTGCAGGTGATGTGATGTTATATTTAGAAAACCCCATTGTCTCAGCCCAAAATCTTCTTAAGCTGATAGGCAACATCAGCAATCTCAGGATACAAAATCAATGTGCAAAAATCACAAGCATTCCTATGCACCAATAACAAACAGACAGCCAAATCATGAGCAAACTCCCATTCACAATTGCTACAAAGAGAATCAAATACCTAGGAATACAACTTACAAGAGATGCAAAGGAGCTCTTCAGGGAGAACTACAAACAACAGCTCAAGGAAATAAGAGAGAACACAAACAAATGAAAAAGCATTCCATGTTTATGGATAGAAAGAATCAATATTGTAACAATGGCCATCCTGCCCAAAGTAATTTATAGATTTGATGCTATTTCCATCAAGCTACCACTGACTTTCTTCACAAAAGTAGAAAAAAAACTACTGTAAATTTTATATGGAACCTAAACAGAGCCCATATTGCCAAGACAATCCTAAGCAAAAAGAACAAAGCGGGAGGCATCACACTACCTGACTTCAAACTATACTATGAGGCTACAGTAACCCAAACAACATGGTGCTGGTACCAAAACAGAGATATGGACCAGTGGAACAGAGCAGAGGCCTCAGAGGCAACACAACATATCTACAACCATGTGATCTCTGACAAATCTGACAAAAACAAGCAATGGGGAAAGGATTCCCTGTTTAATAAATGGTGTTGGGAAAACTGGCTAGCCATGCGCAGAAAGCAGAAACTAGACTCCTTCCTGACACCTTACACTAAAACTTACTCCAGATGGATAAAAGACTTAAACATAAGACCTAACACCATAAAAACCCTAGAAGAAAATCTAGACAAAACGATTCAGGACATAGGTATAGACAAGGACTTCATGACCAAAACAACAAAAGCATTGGCAACAAAAGCCAAAATGGACACATGGGACCTAATCAAACTCCACAGCTTCTGCACGGCAAAAGAAACAGTCATTAGAGTGAATCGGCAACCAACAGAATGGGAAAAAATTTTTGCAATCTACCCATCTGACAAAGGGCTAATATCCAGAATCTACAAAGAACTAAAACAGATTTACAAGGAAAAAACAATCAAGCCCATTCAAAAGTGGAAGAAGGATATGAACAGATACTTTGCAAAAGAAGACATACATGAGGCCAACAAACATATGAAAAAATGCTCATCATCACTGGTCATTAGAGAAATGCAAATCAAAACTACATTGAGATACCATCTCATGCCAGTTAGAATGGCAATCATTAAAAAATCTGGAGACAACAGATGCTGGAGAGGATGTGAAGAAATAGGAACACTTTTACACTGTTGTTGGGAGTGTAAATTAGTTCAACCATTGTGGAAGACAGTGTGGTGATTCCTTAAGCACCTAGAAATAGAAATTCCATTTGACCCAGCAATCCTGTTACTGGGTATATATCCAAAGGACTATAAATCGTTCTACTATAAGGACACATGCACATGAATGTTTGTTGCAGCACTGTTTACAATAGCAAAGACCTGGAACCAACCCAAATGCCCATCGATGATAGACTGGACAGGGAAAATGTGGTACATATACACCATGGAATATTATGCAGCCATCAAAAATGATGAGTTCGTGTCCTTTGCAGGGACATGGATGAACCTGGAAACCATCATTCTCAGCAAACTGACACAAGAACAGAAAATCAAACACCGTATGTTCTCATTCATAGGCGGGTGTTGAACAATGAGAACACATGGACACAGGGAGGGGAGCACTACACTCTGGGGTCTGTTGGGGGGAAATGGGGGAGGGACAGGAGGGTGGGGAGGTGGGGAGAGATAGCATGGGGAGAAATGCCAGATACAGGTGAAGAGGAGGAAGGCAGCAAATCACACTGCCATGTGTGTACCTATGCAACAATCTTGCATGTTCTTCACATGTACCCCAAAACGTAAAGTGCAATAAAAAAAATTAAAATTAAAAAAAGAAAAAAAAAAGAAATAGAAATTCCATTTGACCCAACAATCCCATTACTGGGTATATATCCAAAGGATTATAAATCATCCTATTATAAGGCCACGTGCACACGTATGTTCATTGCAGCACTGTTTACAATAGCAAAGACTTGGAACCAGCCCCAATGCCCATCGATGATAGACTGGACATGGAAAATGTGGCACTTATACATCATGGAATACTATGCAGCCACAAAAAACAATGAGTTCGTATCCTTTTTAGGGACATGGATGAACCTGGAAACCAACATTCTCAGCAAACTGACACAAGAACAGAAAATCAAACACTGCATGTCCTCACTCATAGGGGGATGTTGAACAATGAGAACACATGGATGGACACAGGGAGGGGAGCATCACACACTGAGATCTGTCAGGGGGGAAATAGGGGAGGGACAGTGGGAGGTGGGGAGCTGGGAGGGATAACATGGGGAGAAATGCTAGATATGGGTGATGGGGAGGAAGGCAGCAAACCACACTGCCATGTGTGTACCTATGCAACAATCTTGCATGTTCTTCACATGTACCCCAAAACCTAAAGTGCAATAAAAAAATAAAATTTAATTTTAAAAAACTAAAATGTAGAAAACAAAACAAAAAACTGGCTAGCCATATGCAGAAAAAAAAAAAAAAAAAAAGAACTTCTGATGCTTTATAATTTACACAATAGTGAACTTGAAATTCAATAGAGATATTTTCTCTAACCTCAGTAGTAACCCCAATTTAGGTTGATTCTATTTTGGATTATATTGACAATTTAATTTTAGTTCCAGTAATACTTTCCTTGTATCCCATCCCCCATAAATGACAGTAGCTAATAAAAAAGTAGCATTTATTAGAATACCTAGAGTTAATATTTATCCTTTATTATATTTATCACACATGTATGTATGTATGTGTCTGCTTCTTAAAAAGTCTTTTTAAAAATTTTGTTTTTAGAGCAGTTTTATATTTATGGCAAAAATTAAGCAAAAGGGGCACTGAGTTTCTGACCACCCCTATTCTCCTACACATAACTTCCCTCACAATCAACATCCTGCTACAAAAGGGTGCATTTATTACAATCACTGAACCTACACTGAACAGTATTATGATCCAGAGTTTATAGTTTACATGAGGGTTCACTCTTGGTGTTGTACAATACAGCTGTATGAGGTTTCTGGACAGAGCTTTTGTACGTATTCTATTTATAGCAATATATTTCATTTTAGGGATGTTAACATAAATAGTAGTGCATTTTTAGCTTAAAATTTCACTTTTTTATTGTTGGTATATAGGAACCTGATTGGCATTTGGAGAAATGGACAATGAATATATCCACCATTTCAGTATTATGCTGAATAGTTTCACTGTATAAAAATTGTGCTTTGCCTATTCATCTCATTATTTTCTCTAATCCCTGGCAATCACTGATCTGTTTACTGTTTCTATAGTTTTGCCTTTTCCAGAATGTCAGATAGTTGAAATCATACAAATACAGCCTTTCCAGATTGTCTTCTATCCTACAGTAATATAAATTTAAAGTCCCTCCATGTATTTCCATGGCTTGATAATACATTTTTAAGCACTAAAAAATATTCCCATGTCTGCATGTACCACAGTTTGTTTATGCATTCACCCACTGAAGAGCATTTCAGTTGCTTCCAAGTTTTAGCAATTATAATTAAATTTGCTATGCACATATGTGTGCAGGTTTTTGTGTAGACATAATTATCGACTTCTTTGGGTAAATATCAAGAAGTGCATTTGCTGGATCATATGGTAGAAGTATGTTCAGTTTTGTAAGAAATTGCCAAATTGTCTTTCAAAGTGTCCACTTTGCATTTGCATTCCCATAAGCAATGAATGAGAACTTCTGTTGCTCCACAACATACATAGTATTTGGTGCTGTCTTTTTTATTATTTTTGGCCATTTTAATAGATGTAGAATAGTGTCTCATTATTATTTAAATTTGTAATTCCCTAATTAGATATGGCATTGAACGACTTAAAAAAAAAAAAAACAACTTATTTTAGGTTCAAGCGTGTAAATGCAGATTTGTCATATAAATAAAATTTGTGTTACAAAAGTTTGGTAGTCAGATTATTTAGTGACCTAGATAATAAGCATAGTACCCAATAGTCAGTTACTTGTTCATTGTGTGTGTATATTCTTCAGTGCAGTGTCTCTCAAAGTTTTGGACATATTTTAATGGAGTTGTTAATATTCTTATTGTTAAGTTGTAAGAAATTTTTGTATTTTGGAAAGCTGTTTTTTTGTTTTTGTTTTTGAGATGGAGTTTTGCTCTTGTCTCCCAGGCTAGAGTGCAATGGCACAATCTCGGCTCACTGCAAGATATGTATTTTGCAAATCCTTTCCCCCAGTCTGTGGCTTGTCTTTTCATTATCTTGTTATTGTCTTTCATAGAGCAGAAGTTTCTAGTTTTTATAAAGTATAAATCATCAATAAAATTTATTTCATAGATAATTTTTTCGGTGTTGTATCTAAAGTCATTGCCATATTCAGGGTCATCTAGGTTTTCTCCTGTACTATCTTCTAGGTGCTTTACATTTTCAAGTTTACATTTAGGCCTATGATGCATTTCAAGTTAATTTTTGTGAAGAGCTTAAGATCTGTGTCTAGCTTCACTTTTTTGCATGTAGATGGCTAGTTCTAGCAAAATTTATTGATAAGATTATATTTTCTTCAGTGTATTGCTATTCTTTTTCAAGGATGTCAAATTTATGTGGGTATATTTCTGGACTTCTTATTCTGTATCATTTTTGCATTTGTTTATCCTTTTGCCAGTAGCTCACTATCTTAATTATTGTGTTTTATAGTAAGTCTTGAATTAGGGCAGTGTTAGTCCTAGGACTTTGTTATTCTCCTTCAATACTGAATTGACTTTTTTGGGTCATTTTCCTCTCCATATAAACATTAGAATCAGTCTTTCAACATCCACAAAATAAGTTGGTGGAATTTTGATTGGGATTATATTGAATTGATACATCAGTTAGAAACAACTGACCTCTTGAAAATATTGACTCTATCAATAAACAATGTATTAATTCAGTTCTTTGATTTTTTTCATCAGAGTTGCGTGGTTTTCTTCATACAGATCTTGTACACGTATTATGAGACTTATGTCAATGTATTTCATTTTTGAAGTGTTAATATAAATAATGATGTATTTTTAACTTAAAATTCTACTTCATTTTTGTTGGTATATAGGAAAGTTATTGGCATTTGCATATTATTATTACATCCTGCAAACTTAGTATAATTGCTTATTAATCCAAGAGTTCTTATGTTGATTCTTTCAGATATTTTATATAGATGATTGTGTCATCAGAAAGCAAAGACAAATCTGTATTTTCTTCCCAATCTGCATTCCTTTTTCTTTCCTTGTCTTACTTTAATAGTATCATTGTCTGGGTGATACCTGAAGTTCATTTTCTCATGGCCACGAAGATCAAGGATATGGACCCACAAGAATGAGATGAGGAACAGAAGTTTAATAGGCAAAAGAAAGAGAATAGCTCTCTGCTACAGAGAGGGCACCTGGAAAAATAGGTTGCTGGATCTGCAGTGAAATTGCAGGGCATTTTATAGATAAGCTGGTAAGGAGGTGCTGTCTGACTATATTAGGTGCTGAAAAACCGGCTGAACTAGGTGTGCCATTTGCATAGGGCATGAATCTCTGGTAGCCCCCAACCTAATCTTTATTATGCAGGTGGATTCTCTGCCTGAGCTACACCTGTTGCCCGTTTTCTTCTCACTGTACGTATGGTAACAAAGAAAAGGAAGATGGAACATCCATGTTGGACATGCCTGTCCCCCATTGACTTCCTGCTAATTTAATTTAACCTTTTCTATTGGTACAGCTGCCAGCATTCCCACATGCAAGCTCCAGCTTTCTTAGCTATGCTTGTAGCTCAATTTTTCAGGCTGCACCTTGTTAGAAAAGAAATTATTTTGGGAACTGCCTTTTGTTAGTAAAGAAATTCTGCTGAGGACTTTTTTGCCTTCGCTGTCTACCTAAATAATTTTTTTCTACCTCCTGTATCATTATTACATTAACTAGGACCTCCAGTATAATATTAAAAAACAGTGGTGAGCAGGCACGTCCTTGCTTTGCCCCATCTTAGCAGGAAACATTCTAGTTTCTTACCTTTAAGTATGATGTTAGAGGATTTTTTAGATGATATTTGTCAAGTTCAGGACGTATCCTTCTCGTTGTAGTTTGCAAAGAGCTTTTGTTTTAAATGAGCGTTAGATTTTGTCAGTTGCTTTTTTTCATATATTAATATGATCTTGTAATTTTTATTTTTTAGCCTGTTGATATGATAACTGCATTAACTTATTTTCAAGTGTTAAGTAAGCTTTGTATACCTGAGATAAATCTCACTTGCTCATTTTTAACTCTTTGCATACATTGTTAAATTTGATTTGCTAATATTTTGTTGTAGAGATTTGCATCTATGTTCCTTAGGAACATTGGTTTATAGTTTTAATTTCTTATACTGGTTTTGTCTAGTTTTGCTATTCACATCACTCTGGCCTCACAGAATGAGTTAGAAAATATTCCTCTACTTCTATTTCCTGAAGGAGTTTGTATAAAAGTGTTATAATTTACATTTTTTAATTTGGGGTACAATTAACCAGTGAAACTATTTGGGCAAAGTACTTTCTGTTTTGGAAGATTATTACTCATGCAATTTCTTTAAAAAATAAAGACCTATTGAAAATGTCTATTTCTTTTTCTGTGAATTTTGGCAGGCTGTGTATTTTAAGTAATTGGTCTATTTTTCTAGGTTATCAGATTTGTGGGCATAGAATTGTACATAATGTTCTTTTGTTATCCATTGAATGTCTGTAAGATCTGTAGTGATGTTGCATCACTCATTTCTGATATTAGCAATTTGTGTATTATTTCACCATAATTTCCTTATTTTCCTAATTTTTTTCTTTTCCTTTCCTTACTTCAGATTTAATTTAGCCTACTTTTTCTAATTTCTTAATGCAGAAGTTTAGATGGTTGCTTTTAGATCTTTATTTTCTAATATATGCATCCAGTGCTTATATAAATTTCATTGTAAGCACACTTTTATTGGATCCCACAAATTTTGTTACACTTTTATTTCTACTTAAATATTTTAGAAATTCATCTTTAGATGTCTTAAATATTTTAGAAATTTGTCTTTTTTGTTTCCATGTCATATTGAGACGTATGTCATTTAATCTTTAAGTGTCTTGTATTTTCCTAGCTACCTTCCTGTTATTGATCTCTAGTCCAATTCCATTGTAATGAGAGAGTGGACACTGTTGGATTTTCATTGTTTGAAATTGGCTAAGGTGTGTTTTATGGCCCAGACTATGGTCTGTTTTGGTGAATGTTCCATATGAGCTTGAGAAAAATGTGCAACCTGCTGATGTTGGATGATATAGTCTGCAGATTTCAATCATATCCAGTGGATTGATGATATTGTTAATTGTGCCTTTGCTGTTTTTCTGTTAGCTTTTTATATTTCTGCTGAACAGGTACTAAAGTCTCCTACTAAACAGAGTATACATCTATTTCTTTTGGCAGTTGTATCAGTTTTGTCATCATGTACTTTGGTGATCTGTCTTTAGGCAGCTACACATTAAAGATTGTTATGTCTCCCTGGAGTATTGGACCTTTTAAAGTTATGTAATGCCCCTCTTTATTGCTAAGAACTTAAGTAGCTGTGAATTCTGCACTATTTGAAATTAATACAACTATTCATACCTTCTTTTGATTTGTGTTAGCATAATATATTTTTCTATATTTCTTACATTTTAATCCCTGTTTCTTTATACTTAAAGTGGCTTTCTTGTAGAAAAAATATAGTTTGGTTTTTAAAAATACACTAGCAATCTCCATATTTTAATTTAGGCCATTGAAATTTAAAGTAATTTTGATATTGTTGGATTAATATCTACCATATTTTTTACTGTTTTATTTGCTGCCCTTGTTCTTTCTTTATTCCTATTTTACTACACATTTTAATACCTTTGTTGGTTTTGATTGAAAATTCCATATAACTTTATAATCTTTTAATACACAAGTATATTCCTAAATTGCACTTGGCAATAATATTGTTACTGCACTGCATTCTGCTACCTGGCTGTGGTAATCTGAAGCCAGCCAGGATACTGAGATAAATGTTATTGGAGGTTGGAAGTTATTGGTGTTAGATGCTTTTGGATATATTTATGTTATGTAGTAGCAAAAATTTGGTAAACCACTTGTATATAATAAGCTTTTGGTTCTAGATCAAGAGTTGGCAAATATTTTTTATAAAGGGGCAGGTAGTAAAATATTCTGGGTTTGTGGGAAATGTGTTCTCTATTACAACTACTCTACTCTGCTGTTACAGCAAGAAAAGAACTATAGACAATATATAAACAAATGGGTGTAGATGCATACTATTAAGATATTATTTACTAAAACAAATGATCTGCTGGATTCAAAGGGTGGAAAAGGGAATTTAAGAGTGAAAGTTGTGAACTGTCTGCTGCATTAGACAAGTTATTATAAAAAAAATGAGTTCAGAAAATTATGAAAACAGACATCAGAGACGTAGAGGTTAAAAGAGGCAACTTGAATAAAGCATGGCTTTTCTGTGGAGAACCGATATGCTCATGTTACACAAAACTTCATTGCTCAGTACCTTAGTTTGGGCTTTTGCAACTAAGTGGCATACATTTGGTGGCTATTTATAAGCAACAAAACTTTATTTCCCACAGCTCTAGAGGCTGGAAGTCAGAGGTCAAGATGCTGACAAGGTTGGGTTTGTGTGAGGGTACTCTTCCTGGTTTCAGACTCTTGCTTCTCATTATATCCTTACGTGGCTGGAAGAGGGCAAAAGCCCTCCTTAGTGACTCTTATAAGGTTGCTAATTCCATTCATGAAAGCTCCAACCTTATAACCAAATTACCTTCCAAAGGACCCACTTCCAAATACCATCATACTGCAGTTTCGGATCTCAACATATACATTTTAGGGGAGGAACACATTCAGTTTCATCATATACTTAGTTATATCTCCAAAAAATTGTGGCTGTGATTTTTAGTACATGGAATGAAGGAGAGTCAAATAAAAAAGCAGCCTATCAAGTTCCTGAAACATTTGTCTGCTGAATAAGAAATTTTAAAAGAAACAATTGTTCAGTACTTAAAGCCCTCCCATGACTCCCCTGTATTCTATGTGCAGGAATATGGCTTGAGAAGGCTGCTTAACCTGCAAGAAGATAATTAAAAAGAAAACAAAGAAACTGGATGATGACAGGCTTATATAGACAATTAACTAAGGAACTACTTTCTGCAAGCAAAATCTTAGCCTAATCTAAGAACATTCTCCATTTCCAGGATGTGAGATGTAGGAACTCACATCCTGGGAATGGAGAATGTATGGTTCTAATCCTTCCCTTTCAAAATGTGAGTGTTTATGGCAGTTCTCTTGTCCCAAACCTACCTTCTTTCATGAATTTGTGGAGAGTGTATTACTTGTCTTCTGACACATAGATCTGAAGGCAGAGACCAGATCTAAGATTATCGTAAAGGCCAGATCATAGGGCATGATGGTTATTGTGCTGGATTTTTGGGTTGCCTACCTTGGGAGGAGTAAGCATATTACACCTGAGTGAGAAACAAATTTTTATGATAGAAGTGAAGAATATTCTACCCATCAGAACTAGTCAAAGATATGTAGCATTATCATTCATAAAGGAGAAATATTCCAGCTACTTTAATTAAACTACTCCTATGTGATTTTCTATGGCCAACAAAATGTGAGCTGAAATGTCATATAGTACTTCTAGACACAATGTTAATATCACTGTGTAGCCAACCATCTTCTCTTTTTCTCCCTACCTCCAAAATCACATTAGCATTCATCATAATGGAAATTCTGTCAGTTAAGATCCGTGAAGTAACTACTAGGACCTGAGTCCCACTGACTGCCCTCAGTGGCCTGATAGCATCAGCGTCGGTGGGCGGGGAAGGTGGGCCATGGGAGGGAGAGTTCTTGTTTTAAGCTTTAAATATAAGATGCATAACACCTTGCTACAATTGTGCATTTTCAAACTATACTGGCAGTTCTACTCTTAAATACTGCCCATTCAATTCCCTTTAATTAAGAACACCCATCAGCCTTTACAAATCTATTCAAAATATAAAATTAAAGAATGTCTCCAATTATACAAATGTGACCTGGGTTGGAAGCATCACAGACCCTAGGGTAGTATGAAAAGAGACAAGCCAGTCAGGAAAGAAAAAATACGTTGGGGATCCAGGCCTGAGTAATGAAGGTGCAGAGAGCTATAGGAAGCCCTTTAGGACCCACAGGCATCCAGGAATGTGATTGCTCCAAACACAATACCTGATAATTTGAGTGGGGCTACTAAACTTTGGAAAACAACAAGGTAAAAAACCTGAACCTGAGATAACTACTTAAGAGTCAATGTTAGAAGCAAACATTTTCTGGAGAAAAGCTTCAATACAGAACCTAGAACCAGTATCGAACTAGATGAAGCAATAAATTTACAGTCAGAGGTTATTAAATACTCAAGAATCCCATCAATACTTAGTTCTGAAGAAACAATATGCAACTGATTTTAATCCTAAGGATTATTTATATTTTGAGTATCAATCACAGAATTCAGAATATCTAGGTATAAAATGTTTAAATAAACAACTTATGCAGTTTCTACATAAAGCATTCCACAAGGGAAATGTTAGAAAAACACTTGGAAATAAAACTGTAATTGAAGCTTCTAGAAATAAAAAATAACTTTGTTACAATAAAGAAAATCAATAGATGGTTGAGTCAATTGCTAAATTATAAAAAGGATTGTCTCATTCTGTTAAAAAATTGATACAATTTGATGCCTATTCTTTTAAAAAATGCTTAGACAGAAGTCCTTAGGATATTTGGAATACATTAAAAATTATTTAACCTAATAAACATAAAGTTAAAATGTTTTCAATAAACATAACTCTGAATGAGTATTGAGAGATATATCTCCTTCATAATCAAGGGAAGCCCATTAACACCATGTATATTCAACACTGTCGGAAGCAAGTGTTAAAGAAAAATATACAAGCATGAGTATTATAAAGACAGCAAATAGTCATCACTTGCCATTGACATGATTGTTTAAAAGTATGAGTGGGAGGAAGATGCTATAGATATATCAGTATTAGCAAAAATAAGATAAATAATAAGGTGGACTGAAGGAAGAATAATAAGCAGATTGATCCATAAGCAAATTAAAATGCTTACAAGCAATATTTAGAAAATTAAATAGCAAGGAAAGTTAAACACATCTAGAAATTAGTGTAATAAATGTGCAAGATCTGTGCGTAGAAAATTATAAAATTTATCTAAAAAATCAGAACTCTAAAATAATGAGATATACCCAATAACAATAGGTAGAATATCATAAATATATCATTACTTTTCTACAGATCCAAACTTATCTACAGATTCAATATTCTAAAATTTACATAAAGTAACAAATGACTATAAATAGTTTAAACCTCTCTCAAGAAGGAAAATGTGGAAGAAATGCCTTTGCTAAAACCCAAGGCTTATTTTAAGTTATAGTAATTCAGACAGTGTAAAAAGTGTACAAAGTTGGGCAAATTGACATATAGAACAAGATAGTGAACCCCAAAATAGATCCACACAAATATGCCACGTTGATTTAGGGCTGAGGTGGCAAAATGAGCAGCAAAAATTTGTTATCCATATGGACAGAAAAATGAAATTGAATTCCTCCATCAAAACATATCCATAATTGAAACCCAGATGGCTGAAAACTTGAAATACCACGGAGAAAGCTTTAAAATGTTTGAAAGAAAATATAGATGAATATATTTTTGATAGTGAGAAGTGGTAGATTTTCGAAAGTCTGCAAAAGTGTTCACTATTAAAAACATTTTATATGTGGGTTTATTAAGTTCAAAAACTTCTATTCATCCAAAGATATGTTAAAGAGTTAAAAATCGAGCTATAAACTGGGAAAAATATTTGTAGTTCATATAACTCAAACACTGGCATGAAAAATGTAAAGAATGTATAATAAGAAAACAATATGTTTTCATAATCTGTTGCTATGTAACAAACCACCCCAGCATTTATTGGATTAAAACAGGAACCATTTCTTTTGAATGGTTCTGCAATTTAGGTAATGCTCAATGGAAACAACTTGTCTCTGGGCTACGTTGTATCCATGTGACGGGCAGACAAGGACAGAAAAGTCCAAAATAACATGACTCAGACAGTTTCAGCAACTGCTCTGGAGTAGTCAAATGCTTGAGAAGGAGTGGGACTCTTTTTTTTTTTTTTTTTTTTGACTTTTATTTTAGGTTTGGGGGTGCATGTGAAAGTTTGTTACACAAGTAAACACATGTCACAGGGATTGTTATACATATTATTTCACCACCCAGGCATTAAGCACAGTACCCAATAGTTAACTTTTCTGCTCCTCCTCCTCCTTTTGCCCTCTCCCCTCAGGTAGACCTCAAAGTCTGTTGTTTCCTCCTTTCCTGTTAATAAGTTCTTACTATTTAGCTCCCACTTATAAGTGAGAACATGTGGTCACATCTTTCAGGTCTTATCTCCATGTGATCTCTTCATCTAGCTTGTTTGTCAGGATTCTTTATTTAACTGATGGCTCAGGACTTCGCAAAAGTGAAAATAGAAGTACTAAGAACTTGCTGAGTCTAGGCCCGGAAGTCACACAGGATCACTTCTGTAATCATTCTATTTGTCAAATCAAGTCACAGGTCCAGTTCAACGTCAATGGGAGGAAATGCAGACCCTAACTTGAGGGTAGAATTGATAAAGGACCTTTGGGATGAGACAAATGACTGGGGTCATTTCTAAAACAATTTACTATGTAACCCTATAGAAAAATTAGCAAATATATGCAGTCATTCCCCAGTAGGAAAATAAAAAACAAAGATCACCATAAAAAGAGATGCTCAGTATCATCAGTTTCATGATTAACAAGAGCAATATTTGACCACAATGAAATTTCATTTTACACTCTTAGGAATGGCAAATAATAATAATAATAATAATAATAATAATAATAATAATTGGACAACATCAAATGCTTGAGAAGTATTGCACCAATGACATCTCCTAGTTTTGGTAATGAAAGTGCTAACTGACACAACTTTCTAGTATAAAATTCAGCATTATCTTCTAAAGTTGAGCACCCCATGCTAACTCATGTCTAAAAATTACACTGTATGTTCATACGCATGACAAAATATTTCGGCAGTTGACCAAAAGACATGTATAAGAATGTTCATAGCAGCATTGATTTTAACAACAAAACTAGAATCCAACCCGATGTCCGCTGATAAAAAAATTGATAAATGAGATGTTAGCATCTTCACACAGTATGTCTTAGTTGCTATGTGCTGCTAGAGTAAGAATAACATAGACTGGGAGACTGAAAAGACAATTATTTATTTCTCAAAGTTTTAGAGGCTGGGAATTCCAACTTCAAAACACTAGCAGATCGCGTGTCTGGAGACAACTGCCTTCTCATCGTATCCTTACATGGCCTAAACAAGGGGAGAAAGACAAAGACACACACAGAGATAACTGCAGTCTCTTTCTCTTCTAAGGGTACTGATTCCATTCATGAGTGCTCTATGCTTACGACTTAATTATCTGTCTCTGAAAGTCCCACCTGTAAACACCATCACCTTGGGAATTAGGCTTCAACATATGAACTTTGGGGGACATAAACATTCAATCTTTAGCATTATAGAATATTATTTAAGAGGGTAAACAAATATTATGATGCATATAATAACACAGATAAATCATGAAAACCATGTTGAATGCAAAGATCAAATTCAGAAAAACTACACAGAGTATACTTGTTTTATACAATTCCAGAACCAATAGACTATATCAATATGAATTTCTATATAAACACATATATTAATCACTATATAGGGTAATAAAATTATATGTAAGCATATGAAACAACAAGAAGTTACAAGGACAACATTTGTACAGGATACAAGATGAGATTGGAGTCAGATATGTGTCATTCACGGGTCATTGCACTTCAGCCTGGGTGACAGAACGAGACTCTGTTTTGGGGGGAAAAAAGGAGTTCTGAGTTTTATATGCAGGTCCCGACAAGAAACTGTTGGAGATATTTCACAAACAATACTAAATTGTGACCATACTGTCTAAGGATCATAAAAAGTCATTGAGAAATATTGGCATGTTATTTTCTTGTGGGTATATGTTAACTAAAAGTTTAAGTTTCTAGAAACGTATATTACACATTCCAACTCCTTAGACAACTTTAGATATAACACATTTTATAATTCACAGATTTATCTTTAAGAAGATAGATATATAGATGTTATATATAGTATGTATCACACATATGTTGCACCTCTTCAAGAGAAACTCTGTCCATCACAAATGTTCATATCACTTTTTTCAGTTTAATAAACCTTTGGAGCAATGCTGGTGGTTGAAATAATTACTCCCAAATACAGTCATGGAAAGTTCATTCTTTTAGTCACAAAATAAATGTCTGTTGTGCAACTACTACGTGCCAAGGCAGAATCTAGGGAAAATGCAGTGACTTTGGGAATATCTATAGTGTCTCTGAATATACATTAGTGTACAAATCCAAGGAAGGTTGTGACTGGGTGTCATAGGAGCTAACTTATGTTTTTACACAGGAAGAATAGATGGAAAATATTTGATTGTATAAAAAAAGAAAATTGGAGTTAAAAGCAATTTACAACCAACTTTTATCATGCATTCAACAGTTGGATACAATATTTTGATTTAAAGTTAGAGGACTTTGGTTCTTCTCCAGGCTTAATCATTTTCTAATACAGAGCCCTCAAAGAAATCACTTAATGTTCCTATTTCTGAAAATTAATCGTACTTCCAAGTATTTCTGGAATAATCAAATGAGGTGATATACATAGTACTCAATGTAGAGAACTCTCTGCTCTTAGTACTGGAGATCTCTCCTAGTAAACATATCTTGAATTTTTGCATAATTTTGAGATTTTAAAATACACAATGATGCTCTTTCTCACATTTTTTTCTGTTTGTTTAAGACTAAGGTTAATCATGGGCAGTTGTATGGTTATTGATTGAGGCTTTGACATTCTGACAACTGTTGCTCTAGAACAAGTTATAATTACTTTATCAAGGTGCACCTTTTCTATATGCTTCAACCTAAAGTACAAATTAATATGATCTTCACTTTCACTATAAAGTGAAATACAATATCAGTTATTTTATAGATTCAATGCCCTTTATTCACAAATGAAAATGTAGAGACTAAAGTAATGTTTGACACCTGCTTTTAGTGGCAAGCCATATAGGGAAACTAGACACTAGAAGGAAAAGTTAATGCTTGACTCTAGTAAAACTAGACAACAGATACTATTCAGGTGAATGGAAAAGGATGTCCCTCGTATATCTTAGTTACTTCAAATACAGACTTTGAGGAGAAATAGCTCCAATTATTTGCTTCAATAATACTTTACTGAACCTTATCATTTTGGAAAATCATAATGAACAAAAGCAATGCAAAATTCCCTGAGTTAGCAGTACAGAGCCCAATGTATTTCATTGAAACATATATAGAGTAGATATTCACAGAATCAAATTTAAATTTGTGAGTCTCCTAGAGTTAAGGGAGAAGAGATTATGTAAAATATTAATCACAGCCCAGTTATAGGTCCCTAAATAAAACTATGGGAGCACATAAAATATAGTTGTGGTAAAAACTGGAGATCAAATACAGATGAACAGAGAGGTACTAGATGATTACTTCATGAAATAAACCAGTAATTTGAATACCATATTTTTCAAAAAACTAAGATGAAAAACATCAAATGAAAAAAAACTGAGTGAAAATATTTATCAAGTTACTTATTCATATATTCCATTTATTTATAGAATGAGAATGAGCACAGTTTTGTAATGCAGTTAAATAATGTCATGCAATTTTATATTTAAACATAGTAATTGTGCAAATTACAAACAAATAATGCCACATCTAATATTCTGTAATTTCTCTTTTCAAAAATGTTTCAAGATTATAGGAAAAATTTCTACTTCAACTTTGACATATCGATTGTGTACTATATGTTGTTCTCCATTGAAAATATTTTACTAGTATTTTTTGAATAATTAATGTTGTTAATTCATTTCATGTATTTGTGCAATTGTGATGAATTTGTCTTACAATCTAAATTAATATTAAAATTGTATTTTTGATAATCATAGATTCTTTCTCAAAGAATATAGTTTTTCTCTATTACCTTCTGATCTTTTAAAGACACTCTGTATGTATCTGTGTAAGCTATTAATACTATTTTTATAGTATCTATTCTGAATACAAATATCTCTTACCATCAGCAATTTTACAAGCACAGTAGCATATACATGTATTATCTGAAGGAAATGTCTCCATTGAAATATCACAGAAATAGCCCTGAAAGATATCCATGATATTCTATATTATTTGTTCCTGAGGATATTGTGCCAACTGAAGCAGTTTCTTCAAAAGTTACATGTGCTTGGCAAAGCTTTCTAACCACTAATATGCAGAAACCTTTTTGACAAATTACTACTTGATTTTAATGTGGTTTCATTGATTTCTTAACGCTGAGACTTTGGATATTTTTTGATGTCTTCATTTAATTCCATTATTCCAGTTTCTCTTTCAGCAAATTTACAGGAAAATAAAAAAAGCAATGCATTGAGTAAAATGTTGAAAGCATTTGGATAGTTAGGCATTTTAATTATGATGCTTTTCGTTTCATGTTTTTGTTTACAATAAAGGCAGATAGCAATTGAGGCAGTTAAAGTTACCTGAACATAAGGAACCTAGACTATTTCAAATGTTCATGGTAAAGTCATGCATATATCTAGAATTTAGATTTAAGAAATTTATCTGCAATTATGTTTGATTGGTTTATTTGTGTTTTCCAGGCAGTCCTACATAAATCACTAAAAACTAGTTCATCAATTTTTCAATATAAAATGATTCATGATTATATGATACCTTAAAAACATAGTTTCTTCCCAAATGATTACTTTGCAAAACAAAATTGTTCCATCTCTTCCAAGAGCACAATAGTTCAAAGCTAGAAATGTAGTTTGGTTCCATAGCTGAATGGATTGAGCACACTTCCTAAAATACTGTCGACACACATAAAAAACAGCATACAGAAAATACACGATGAAAATTTACGTAGTACAGTATGTTCTTCTATTGTTAATCTGCCTTTCTAATTGTAAAGAAAAGTGACTGTAAGAGTTATTCTTCTCTATAATTTCTACCTTTTAATTGATTGTATAATTGGTACTAATTAAAGAGCATGTAGCAGTCACTAATCTTTTTAAGTAATGAAATGAAGCACAGATGTAATCTAAAAGCATAAAAATAATGGACAAATTGATTCCGATTTTAATGGGAATTTCTTGTAAAGCCTTCAGTGAGTATCTGTTTTAGTGAAGAGATCTCTTAAAAAAAAAAAGTGTCATTGAGTCATCAATTAAGCAGAAAAATAGTTTAAGAAACCAACACAGAACAAGGGTTTCGGGATGAATAGAAAATTCTGAGTTGAATATGGAGTTAATCATGTTTTCTGATGCTAACTTACACAATATGCAGGTTTTATTATTTCCAGAAGCTCTTTACCAGAGTAATTTTTATAGAATGATGCACATTTACAGTCTATTTTGAATAAGATAATAGATAAATAATTATTTCATCTCTCTGCTTCACTTATTACCTATTCAATTTGGACTAATTACTTAACTTTTCATCCTTCAGTTTCCTCATCTGTAAATTGGAGTTATTAAAACACCAAATGTGGAGTTCTAGTGCAAGAATTAAGTGACATTGTAAATGTAAAGTGCTTTTGGAAAGTATAGACTAATAATGTGCATTTAATCAATATTAACAATTATGTTTTATGATTCTAACACACACCCTTAAAGGTCTTTACATAGTGATGTAAGAAACTTTTTTGTTTAGATAGGAGAAATATGTTCATAGAAAGGTTTTTTAAGCAAGTTAAAAGAGCGGCATTTTCTTCACATCAATCATCTGTTTTCACAGTCATGATACCATCATAACATTCAAGGAGAAACACTTTATTAAATGTTTTGCTTTGTTCTTTATAGAATGACATCATCATCAATCCTCCACATCAGTAGGTAGAGTGTAGTTTAAGTTCTGATTCATATCTGCTTTTGAAAACAAAAGTCATTATACTAAAATGCGTCTTCAAAAAATATCTAATATAGTAAAAAGAACTTTTCATTAAAAATGTATGGTAATTCTTCAGCCTCCCAATAAAACTATAATACTATCCCATGTAGGTGAATTATTTAGTCTACTAGTGATTTAGTGCAACCAAGCACTGTCTGGCATTGAATTTTAGTTTTACTGCTTGCTTGCTATGTGAATTTGGACAAGTGATATGCTACGAAAAGCTTTAGAGTTTTCATCTATAAAATAGGAATAAAAATATTATCTACCTCATAGAGCACTTTTGAAGACTAAAAGAGCTCATTTATGTTGAAACCTGTTGTGTAAGTTAAAGAGAATGCAGTTAGCATAGGTATTGCCTTCATTGTGATTCTTCTTGTTGTGTAAATGTCAGGGGTACTATTAATTAAATTTGGTAATTTTCTGTTGTTCCAATGAAAGCATCACCTTTAAACTCTTTCTAACTCCCTCTTTTTTCTCTCTCTCACACACATATATACATATATGAGCATATGTACATTCTATTTTTCTTCATTTTCTTTACTTCCTACTTAAATAGTGTTGTATTTCTTGGTGTCTAATGAACATATAGGCATTTCTTTATTCAATGACATTGTTTCATTAGTCCATGTAGTTTGTGAATAGAAGAGGCTTTAGACCTGTAAATGGTGCTATACAAAATATAAATGGAAAATTTGATTAACAGACACTAAAACAGATGGTAGTTTGTCCCTGAAGCAAAAGTTAATAAATGTTCAATTATTGAAATTATGGAATTATTTCTGAAGGATCTATGATAGAGAATGGGGAAAAACTTATTTGAAAACTCTGCAAAAAGTAGGAATTTAAAGAAAAATGATAAAAGATTGAGGAGAAATATAAGCACCTAAAATAGGGTCTTCATTGTTCCGTCACCATTTTCAATTCATTATTTTGCTTAATATTTCACTGAGGAAACTGAAGTAATTGGAAGAAAATTTTCAGAAACTTTCACCTTGTGTATAACACGCCTGCCTGCATATACTCTACTTTGTCCCCTGCTACTATTGAAGGGTACCCCCTGAATCCATATTAGGTCAATTCTGCCCTTTGTATAGAAGATCCTGGGCTTACACCTCCATTCTTCTAAAATACTATTATCAAAATCTCCAGTTACTTCCATATTGTTAAATCCAATGGCAAATTATCAGTTTTTATTGTATCTGACCTGTCAGCAGGCTTTAAGCTGGCAAGGTACTTTCTCTTTTTTTGTATAATTTGTTCATAATTTCCAGGGCATGATACTCCCTTCATTTTTTTCCATCTTATTCCTACAACTCATTTGGTTCTGGTACTTCTATGCCTTCTCTTCATCTTTTTAATACTGGAATGTTTAGTGCTGAATCTGTGAAACTCTTCTTTTATCTCTATATGAGATTATTTTAGTAATTCCACACAATTACGTTACTTTACAGACCACTAATATAGAGAAAACCTAGAATTTACAGCTCCATCTCAGATTGAGCATGTAAAATCCAGAAACTTATGTACAACTAATGTACTCAGTATTCCCATGTGGTGCTGTAACACTCAGTTAAACATTAATGTGAACTTCTCATATTGTGCACAAACCCATTCATCTGAATTTCTTCTCCTCCCATTAATGGCACTTCATTCTACCATTTGCTTCATGTCTTCTTTAATTTCTTTTCTTTTAATGCCCATAGCTAATCCATCAGGGAAAATATCTTGATTCTATTTTTTTAAGATAAAAAAATGTAGAATGTGACCACTTCTAATTTTTACCCATTTTGTCTCCAAATAATTCAATTATTAGCACAGGTAGAAGTTTAGCACTTTTCCAGTACTAATACTTATTCTTTAGAGTCTATTCTCAAAGCAGCATCACACATCAAAAAGTAATTCAAATCAAATCACTTTTTCAATGAGTCACACATTGGCAACTGTACTTAAAATTCCCTGTCCCCTTTGTCCTTACCTGCTTTATTTTTCCATAACAATTATTACCTTTTAAATATTATACAGTTATGCTATTAATATGACTCCACACAACTAATATGTAGGTATCATGCATTCAGGAATGTTTTCAGTCTTATTATTCAATATATCCTTAGCACACAGAAGAGTCCTTGGCAAATAAGTGCTCAATAAATATTTAGTAAGGAAAAGAACAATATGTAAGTTTTTTTTTGTTTTTGTTTTTGTTTTTGTTTTTTTGAGACAGAGTTTCACTCTTGTTACCCAGGCTGGAGTGCAATGGCGCGATCTCGGCTCACCGCAACCTCCGCCTCCTGGGTTCAGGCAATTCTCCTGCCTCAACTTCCTCAGTAGCTGGGATTACAGGCACACGCCACCATGCCCAGCTAATGTTTTGTATCTTTAGTAGAGACCGGGTTTCGCCATGTTGACCAGGATGGTCTCGAGCTCTTGGCCTCGTGATCCACCCGCCTCGGCCTCCCAAAGTGCTGGGATTACAGGCTTGAGCCACCGCGCCCGGCCACAATATGTAAGTTTTAAAATTTAGGCAGATAGTATAAAAGAAACAGGATGATATGTAGTTTACAATTCAATAAGGTACTAATTAAATAAGGAGCAAAAATTTATTTGTATTGCTTTTAATAAGTGCATAACAGAAGAATTAAGTGAAAAAGAAAAATAACCATGTTGTAAAAAAAGCAAATGAAACATTCAGTATTTCCTACAACTATAAACATTTTTTTCCTACCCACTTTAACTGATAAAATTAACACATAGTTAAAACACAAAGACAAAAACTTCTTTACTGGGTATGAAGTTAAAATTCTTCTTCCCCAGTGTTCCCTTCAGATTAGCCATCCTCTGTAAAAGGTTGATTACCAATGGAAAGCAGCTCTAATTGTGTATTGGTTTTCTGTTGCTTACAACAGAATATTTGAAAACCGGTAATTTATTTGTTAAGAAAAGTGGGAGTGGGATAAGATTTAGTTCTTACTGTTCTGGAACTGCAAAGTCCAGTTCAAGGAGGCACATGTGGGGAGCGTCTTCCTGCTGATGGCAACTGTCTGCAGGGTCTTGAAGGGGCGCAGGGCATCCTGTAATTGTATTCTCATAATAACCTGTGAATCCATCAATTTATCAATGTATCAACCCATTACAAGGGTGGCGACCTTATGACTCAATCACTTCTCAAGGGCTCCATCTGTCAATTCTGCCTTATTGGGGATTAGATTTCAACCTGGGTTTTGGAGGGTAGAAATATAAACAGTAGCAAATGCAATCTCTTTTTATCAGCTTTCTGTACCTTTGGAGTTTTCTATCTAATCCTTCATAAAAAAACTGAGATAGAAGAGGTGTTAAGGTCTTGACTTGTTCCTGGGCTATATAATTGGTTTCAATGGAGAATTAATAAACTACAGCATTTCAAACTTAATTGGACCCAATGTCATAATAAAAGATTCACTTTAAACTTGGTACTGTAGTACTCTAATTTCTTTCTTTCTTACTAATTTTATGCTATCGAATTTTCATGCATTATTTACATAATTTTTATATAAACATATAAGAAGATGCTAAGTGCACAAAAGTTACCACCAAAACAAATCTATAAACATTTATTAAATAGTATATAATAGTATTTACTAATCCTATGCAATATTTCAAATACAGTACAAAACAATGAGTGGACATGGTTTCCCTACATCCTTTAATTTCCAGAGAGTATCAGATTTCAAAGTCTAGTCTTAATGTCTCCTATTATCTTAAATTTTACTTGGGTGCTCATGTGATCTGACCTTTCATTTTAAAAATGAGATCATTTGGTTTTAAAAGTGAAATGATTGTAGTTATACTGTTTCTACTTTTAAAAAGACAGTTGGATATTTGAAGCATGAATTAATTCTCCAAATAACACATTATCTTGTTTTCCCTTGATTATTTCCAATTCATCTTGCCCAAAATTGGAAGTCAATGTTTGATCTAGTCCATATGAGCTACTATAACAAAATAACATCAAAATGAGTGGTATGTAAATAAAAATTATTTCTCCCAGTTCTAGAGTCTGGGAAGTCCCAGATCAAAACATTGGCAAATTCAGTGTCTGGTTAGGGCCTGCTCCTCATAGATGGAGGCTTCTCACTGTGTCTGCTCATGATGGAAGGAGAAAAACAGCTCCCTGGGGGCTTCTTTTATAAGGGCATTCATCCCACTCAGCCTTCATGGTTAACCATCTTTCAGAGGCTTCACCTTGAGGCTTAGAATTTCAACATATAAATTTGCAGTGACATAAACATTCAGACCATAATTATGTTCTCTCCATTGCTTCTAATATGCAAGTATCAATTCATTCAAAACTATTTATGAATCACCTACTATGACTGAAGCACAAGTATAGGTACTCGGAACACAGTGGTGAACAAGATAAACAGAAATGGAGCTACTGTCTAGTGAGCAAGAAAAGAAATCAGTAAGGTAAATAGGTAAAATACATTGTATGTTAGTGGTAAGAGCTAAGAAGAAAATCATGAAAGGAAGAAATACAGGAAATATAAAACCCATATGTGAGGAGAGCCAGAACCATGCATATATCGAGGGAAAGCCGTGCCAGACAGGAGAAACTTCCAAAACAAAGAGTGTGAGATGGATATGTCCCTGCCAGACTCCATGAGGACAATTAGGGGATAGGAGTTCCCAGAGGTGAGGGAAGTTAGGGCAGTCAGATTGTATACTATTTTATATTACTTTATTTTCTCTTTATGTACATTTGTCTACTCTTTTGCTTTCCTTTAATTGGTTTAATTGGTTACCCTAAATATTATTATATACATTAATTCATTCTAACACAAATTATGACTTTTATCACCTCCAAAATGAAACTAGAACATTAGAACATGTTAACTGAATGTATATTTATGTCTTTTGTATAATCTTGGTTACACATTTTAATTTCATATATAACAGAATCCCATAAAACATAAGTCTAATTGTTTTGTACAGTTCACATTCAGTACATTTTCTGTTTATCCTCATTACCTTTCTCTTAGTTCTTTGTTACTGTCTTCATTTGTTCAGGCCATTTTTCTTTTGACTCTGAAGTTTTTCCTCTCTGGAGTCATAGTCCATCTAGTTCTGTATCTTCAGCAACTCTTAGCTTTCTTAGAATCATTCCTTCCTTGTGTGTGTGTGTGTGTGTGTGTGTGTGTGTGTGTGTGTGTGTGTGTCATGGCTGCTCTAGGTATGTATGGCCAATACACTTTCTGTGCTATTCCATTCCACATCTTATTTTAGAACTTTATACACATTATTTGTATGTATTTGTCACAGCCACCCTTCAAGGAAGGTAAGGTCAATATTTCTGTTTACTTATCAGGAATGTAATGTTCCTAAGACTAATCAACTTTCCTGGGATCACTCAGTTTATGAATTCTATAGTCAGAGTTCAAATGTAGGCCTGTTTAAATCCACTTCCCACATTCTTTCTACTTAGTAATGATGTAGCCAAAGGCTACAAGAAGGTCTTGAGAAGCCACATGAATCTAAACAGAACTTACTCTGTTCCAGGCATCATACTAGGAGTTGAATATAGCGTGGTCCATGGAGATAGGGTATGGAAAGGTATACAAAGTTAGTACACTTCCCATAATCTTAAGGAGCAGGTAAAATATACGTGTAAAAATTACCAAGAAATGTTAAGTGTTTTATATATAAATAAAAGGTAATAAGTGTCAAGAGTGGTTTTTAGGGAAAAATGTCTTCTTTCATAGAAGGAAATTATATTTGAACAACTTCAAAGGTGAGAAGAGGCTGTCCAAGTAGCGAATGAACAGCAGATCAAAATACTACTGACATTATCCTGTACATGATGGGAAACTTACTGATTTGAGACATAGGAGCAATGTGAACAGTACCCGCATAATGATAGAAAGGAAATGGTTAAAAGGGAAAACCAGAGCTGCTCCAGTAGGATAGAGTGTGACACTGATGAGAGATATTTAATAGTTTCAGCCTGCTCATACTAGATTTCTGCCTAATGGTGAGGAGAGCTATATTCTGGTTTTTTTTTTTTTTTTTTTATTAGGAGAGTTTCCACCCTCTAAAAAACACAAAAAACAGAATATAGCTCTCCTCATTATTACAGATTGACAATATTATAGACAAAAGATGGAAAGATCTCAAATTAGAGAATAAATTAGAAATTAGGTCAATCATTTTTTAAAAATTATGTATTTTGCAGCAAAATGTATGCCACTGGAGGCATTATCTGAAATGAAACAAGTCCGACACAGTCAAATATCGCGTTTTCACTCGTAAGTGGGAGCTGAAAAATAGCACACATGGACATAGAGAGTGGAATGATAAAGAAGACTTAGAAGGGTGAGAGTGTGACAGAGGGTGGATAATGCGAAATTACTTAATGGCTACAACGTACATTATTCAACTGGTAGATATCCTAAAAGCTATGAACCAGTGTGCAATTTATTCCAGGAAAAAACTGCACTTGTACCCTATAAATAATTTACTTAAAAATAGTAATAAATGGCTAGTTTAAGTGTGCTTTCTTAAAAAAATAAAATACCAAAGTGATATTTAAAAGAGCTATTGAAAGAAGCAACTCTCTTTAATAACAGTAGCACTATGCTTAAAGTTAACTTTGAACAACTGTACACAGATTATTAATACATTGTATATAGTACTAAAATCCCTGACAAAATCACAACTACAGAATAACAAAAATTAGTCCCTGTATCTATCTCTCCTCCTAAATTGCAAATCCAAGATGAGAAATCATATTACCATTTATTTTCTTACTGACCTAGTAATTACATGTTGAATACTTACTGACCTAGTAATTATATGTTGAATAATTTACTAAGTGAAATATAAAAAATGGAAAGAAAAACAATGAGATAAGTTTGTATTATAACTTGAAAATAAAGGATTCTAGAGTATATAAGAAATGTAAATATTTTCCCAGTTAATATCAACTAAGGTGTTTCTCTAGTTATTTGTAAAGAGAAACTAGAGATTTATATTTGAACCCAACTGAAATGCTTCAACAATATAGTTAAATGAGCAGTAATATGTAACTAATTTTCCCTTCCAAAGTTTGTTTATTCTGTTATTCTCATTATATTCTTCATCTGTATTCAAGTCTTGAGATAAAGAACCCTCAGCAATTTTTCTGGGTAGTTGTTTTGTCTGTAGACAAGACACATGACTATTATAATCAGATATTGTTGCAAGAAAGTAGACTAAACAAGGAAGTAAAGGAATGAGAATCTAATAAGAATTATTTTTGTGTGTATGTGCTACACTTTGCTAATGCAGCAGAGTAATTTTAAACATAATCAGAAATTATTTAAAATGTTTAGTCTCTTGATTCATTCAAGATTACTTCAAATCTTTGGTTAAAGAAGTTCTGATTCCACATGTACATTTTAGATTCAATCTGATTTACACATTAGTTGTAGTTATTTTTTGTGTTTCTTATGATAGGATGAAAAATGATGCCTTTGATTCTTTGATAAAAGAAAATTTTTATCTCTATCAACTTAGTTGTGTAGTAAAATTCTCATTTCTTCCTTCAAAAACATTTATTTCAATACAATTTAAAATAGTTTAAAAGATGCAAAAATAGTTCAAAGAACTCCCATAGACGTTTTACACAGTTTGACAAAATATTCATACTTTTCTCCATTCACCTTTTTATTATCCCTGTCTCCTTCTCCATGTGTGCATGAGTATATACACAGGTATGTATGTATGTATGTAGATGTCAATTTTCTTGAACCAGTTGAGAGTAAATTATACAATCACGTCCCTAGAGTATGCTTCCTAAGGAAAAGAGTATACTCTTATATAACTGCAGTACAATTTTACAAATATTGACATAATATTACCTAACCCACACTTCATATTCAAATACCATCAGTTGTTCCATAGTGCTTTAGAAATATCTTTTCCTGGTTCAGGATCCAATAAATTATCATGGATTACACTCTGTTGTCTCATCTTTCTTGATCCAGAGCATCTCCTTGACCTTTCTTCGCGTTTCTTCCCTTTGGCATTTTTGAAGAGAACTAGTGAATTGTTTTTTAGACTTGTTCTTCAGTTTGAGTTTTGCATGTGTTTTGGTAGGAATACTATAAAAGTGGTGATTGCCTTTCTCAGTATATCTGGAAGTACATGATGTTTATTTGTCCCAGTATTGTGATGTGAATTTGATGACATGGTTAAGGAATCTACAAAGTATTCTTCCTATGAAATTATTATTTTTTTTAAGTAATACTGGTTTTATTTATCAATTTGATCTGTTGGGTTTACCATCTGCTGATATTTTTCTGACTCTACTTCTTTTTATATTTATTAGTTGATCCTCTGTAAGGAAGAGATTTACTTACTCTCTTATTCATTTCTTCATTTTTTATGTCATTATGAATTCAGATTATTATTATTCATATCTGGACAGTGACTGGCCCTTCAAAATAACATCTTGTCTGTTACATCTATTTTAATTATTCTTTGGCTATTTCTTACCTTTGGTATAACAACATAATCCAGGCTCACTGTGTACATTCCCTGCCCCAGACTCAGAATCAACTTCTTCATTAAGAAGTCAAGATCCTTTTAGTAAAGGCTTTATATTATTTTCTTTTATTTTTAATTTTTTCTTTATTTGCTACTATTTTCTATGTCTCAAAAATAATTCAAAGTAAAAAAACTGAACACAAACTTTGTATTACATTTTTTTATTTACAATAATATAAACAGCAAGACTGAAAAAGATTATGTTTTCTTTCTATTGAATATATACATAATTTTTATCATATAAAATTCTTCTGAAAGTAGTTTTTTGGAAAGATAATTTCATTATTAAAAAAGAGCTCATCTATAAAAATTGCATCCTTTCTTTTATTAAGTAGGCACGATTTTAGTCAAGACTACTGAGCTTTCTGGGCACAACTCAGGTTTGGTTTTGTAGGTAAGCAAACATAGAGAAAGGATCTTCAGTTTCCTTCCACATTTTTCAATTAACACTTACCCTTTGGATCAGCTTACTTCTCCCCAAGGTAATGCCATGGGCAGCTAAATGATGAACTTGCTTTCTCAGACTCCTTCAAAAGCACAGGAACTATTTTAATTGTTGATCCATGTGGAGGGATGATTGATGTGAAAAAGAAATCAGAGTTGCTCACTATCACACTTTATAAAATTCCCTTCCATTTATCATTCACTATCTAAAAGCCCTCAAGATTAGTTTTGTTTAAAGATTATTTGCATTTAAATTGTAGGGATATAGTAGAGTGCTTGGATTTTATGACTGAGGTTAAAAGCTAAAGTCATCAGTGGTTTAATCTTTTTTAAAACAACATTCCCTAAAGCAACCCAAAGCACTGAATATGCTACAATATTTAGTGAAAAGTTCTTCAGCTATGGGGCTACTGTGGAGTCAACAATGTAAAAGAGAATAAAAAATTGTCTTTATTCTCTGCTAGGTTGGAGCTAAAAATACATTCCTGTAGAATGATTGTCCTTGATGTAAGCTACTGTAAAAACAAAAATGAAGCTTTTTATTTTCTGAAATTATAATTGTATAAGACAATTTTTCTCAAGTATCATGCAGAGTTAATTGACTTCTAGTAACCTAAATTATGTTTTTACCTTACAGTTCAATTTAAAATTGTTAAGCAGAGAAATTTAGAAATGCTTAGAATGAAAACATTAGGCATAAAATAGACTTTAATATTATATTATAGCAATTCTAAGTAGATTTTACACAGTGCAGATTATAGCTGTGAGTATAAAACACAATTATCTATATTCCTTCATTTCAAGAGTTCATGGGGTCATTCATATCAAGTAAACAATCAGACTTTCGAGTTTCTACCAGTAAAGATACCGTATTTGAATAATTCTCAAACGCCATTCATTTTAAAAGGCTTAAGATAACTATTTTATAGCATTTATGGAATTCTTTCAAAAGGACTGCTTTCATACTCGTACTTTTTTTTTACTTTGATAAATGCAGAAATGCCGATTTATATTTTTTAAAATGTTTAACAAGAACAGTTGGTTGAGGCCTAAATTGACCTGAAGGTTAGGATTATGCATCTAAAGTGGGCTTGCTGAAGGAGAAACATGATATTTACTCTGCCTGGTTCACACTGCTTCATGCATCTTGACAGGAAACTTATGCATCTCATATCTAATGATTTGATTTTACAAGATGTTTGGTGTGTCATGCTTGATAGATTCTACTTAAAAAGCATGTATTATACTATATTATGTATACGATTATTAGAGGTGGATCTGAAAAAATCTATTTCTTTTTTAATATTTTAAAGCAGAAAAAAGGAAAAGCTCCATGTGATTTTAAAAAATTCATTATTTGTATACTTGTTAAATTTAATAACTAAAATACTAAGAACATCAACCAGTTATCTATATTGATTTACTTTCATATTTACAGTTATATAATTATTAATACACACCAAATATTCACAGCCTTATTTAATGTAGCCTTATTTTATTCATCTATACATACACACACATATTCATAATCTGAACAGAGATACATGCAAATTTTAAATAAAATTCTAAAATAGGTATTTGCATACAATATGTATTCTTATCTGCCATGAGAATAAAGTATAAAACAATCATACTTATATAAAAACATTTGTAAAATATGAAAGAAAGTCAAAATAACATATATAAGACAATATTATTTTTCAATGATCACCCCTATCTCCCAGTTTTCACCAGCATAAATTTCCTTCCCGATGTTCCTGGATATAGGATAAAAAAATTATCTTTCAGGAACATGATACATTTTGAGCTTTTAATACTTCCTTTCCTTAATTCAAATACATTTATTTTGCATTTAAGTCTGTAATATTTATCAGATATTTTCAGATTTTAGTGGACCCAAAAATGGTACTAGTTTGCAGGTGCTAGAGCTAGTAATCTAGAAAAATTATTTTGGAACAAATAGTCTTGTAAACACTCTACATATTAACCCTTAATGTGATTATATCCTCTCAGTTTTCAGAGTATTGACACCCAATAGATTATCAAAATAATAAAGTTATAATTATTACCAGAGCTTAATCTTAAATGCCAGATATTCTAAGGGAGTAAGATTTTGAATTTCAAAGGAATATAGCAGATGACAATATTCTGTTAATATTGTTCTGTATTACTGCTTTGGTACAGAGTTAGACATTTCCTTTTTGTCTTTGTTTCCTTGCGTTATCTCAACATTGGGATAGTTTCCTAGTGGTGGCATTTTCCTGGATCTTCCTGGGCATTTTGGATATTATGAACCTCTGTGTTTTCTTTGAATCCTCTGTTTTATCAGGCTTCCTGTGACAGTATGCCTGTTGAGGAAGGAGATAATGCATCATTACTCTCAGGTGAGGGCGGAAGTTGAAGTTCCCCACTTGACTTGTTTGACACTCCAGAAAGGAAGGTTGCCTCCTTATTTCTAGGCAGGATATAATTTAAGCTTCCTCATTGGACCTCTGTGGACATTATTATAATAGTCTTTGTAGGAGACAGTAAGCATCAATAGTTGAGGAGTGTCTTTTAGGAATGGTAATCAAGATTTAGTTGTAAGATACATTGAAGAGTTAGAATAAACCCTTGGGTGCCATGTGGAAGATAAGAAAAGAGGAGTCAAAGATGGCAACCAGGCTCATGCTATCTGAATTAGAGAATGGGGATATTATGACAAAAACATGGTTTTTAAATGACTTTTTAAAGTAATCTTTAAAGCTTTTATATGAGAATAATGTTTAACATGTAAACTTCCCAATTTTAAAACATATACATATTTTTATGTATTTAACTTGTTTGTGTTTTTCTCTGGTCCAAGAAATGCAGGTATACCTACTTTGATCTTTCTGATTGCATTACCATGACTTTTTATGGATTATGCCATTTTGATATTTAATATAGTATATCATATGACTAAATTTACTCTTTAGCCTAGCCTCTTAATGACTACTATATACATTTTATATTCTCAGTCATATTACGTTATTATTGATCACAGAACTGTCTCAATACTTTAACTGGATTGTGTTTCTGTCTGAAATCATTTTATAATTATCTATTCTTTTTGAAATTTTACTTGTTAAAAACTAGTTTGAAAGGGAAAAGTGAATACATTCAAATCTTCACATTCTTCATGCTTTAAAAAACTTCAAATTTTTTTGTTTCAAATGAAAAGGCGGGAAAAAATATTAATTGGCAGAAAATAGAAATATAGGCAGGTAAATTTAAATATATAAAATCTAAAATGTAAGTAACATCTAAAATAAGCACAAAAAAAGATAAAAATCAAACTTGTGAAGTTTTGCTTCAGATATAACAACATAGAGTTTGTAAAAGCATTTGCTAATAAATGAAATAAATAATTTAAGTTTTAAAAGAAGACATGAGTAGACAATAGCAAGAAAATTTCTTTCAAGAGATAATACATTTAATCAAAGGTCTTTACCATCTTTCAATGTCTATGAATTTCTTTATTTGGAATTATCTTTAGGTCCACCTAATTGTTATATTAAATTTTATAATGCTAATATATATTTATCCTTTGATAGTGGATTCAGTTTTCTGAAATGAAAATTTCTGAAAAGCATGGTTCTCAAATTTTTGAAAAGCATGGTTCTGTATATCTACGGGCAAAAAAACACCTTCAAGGAAGTAAATGTTGAGAATATATGCAAGAATATAACCTATTTTCACATGAGATGTGCTCTCACTGAGATATTCACATTCGAGCTTAGAAGAGAGGGAAAAACCTATCAAAGATACTTAGCCAATCCTATGGAGAGGCAAAGGAAAAGTAATTATCAGGAGGAATTAAAATTTGGCTTAAATCTTTAAAAATTACTTTGCAGTATATGGCTACACGAGTTGAAACAGAGTTCTGGGCAATAGGGCTAACATGGAAAAATGTAGGAAGGCTTGAAGGATGATACAATTTTAAAGGAATTGTATGTAGTATATTCTGTCTGCCAAAGATAAATGACAGAAATGAAGAGGAAAGCAGGCCAAGTTATAAGGGACTTAGATATGCTAACCTTATCATGTAAGTAATTATGAGCTAATAGCAAATTTGAAATAGAAGGCTGATGTACATTTTAGAACAATTTGGAGGATGTGTTGAATAAGTGTATGGCATTAAGCTTGATTGCTATTAATAAAATTTCTTATAGTTGGTCAGTGTCCCTCAATATATTTACATACACTTAAATATAAAATTCTCATCCTACACCTTGTATCCTCTTGATAAGAACCCTTTTATAAATTCTACACACACTGCATTATAGTTATATCAAAAAAACTCCCAAAATCCAGAATGTTTAAAGTTAAGAAAACAACAGTTTCACATGAGACATTATACGATTGATGGAGAAATGGTATGTTTCAAACTTTATGTTTATGTTAAGAAAATTTTCTAATTAAATTAATATGAGGCTGGTCAGTGCCTAAAGTGTGGAATAACACATTTTAAAGAACATTTTCAATGGTTATATGCCTATTTTTAGATATATCACATATTTATTTCTGGTAAAAACAGAAAATTGTTAAAAATAAAATGAAAACCTTTATAAGTTCCTCAGACGGTTTATATTACTTCCAAAAGTCTTGTTAGAAATAAAATCATTTTCTATCTCTTTAAAAATTATTATGTAGAAATTAAAAAAACAAAGTGTGGGTTTGAAAACTTTTCACTATGAGAACAGAATGAGAATAAAAATAAGTAACTCATTTTATTTTAAAAATGTTTCAGATGCATTAGTTTATCCAAATAGTATATCCCACTTACTTTGCTTCAAATAAATGTTACATCATTAGGAACCTTTTAGTAAAATCACATCTGTTATTTCTTACAGAGTATAGAATAATCACTTCCACAATTATAGTAACTGGATGACTCTTGCAAAGTCTCTTAGAACACATTGTAACTTTTCCTGCACATTTTGTGCAGGAACATTTGCAATGTGTTCCAAGAGACTGTTCCAGTTTAGTATATATATATAATTCTGTATATATATATATATGTGTGTGTGTGTGTACATATATATATATATATATATTCTGTGTGTGTATATATGTGTGTATATATATATATTATGGGTACATATATATTCTGTATATACATATAATTCTGTATATACTGTGTATATTTATATAATTCTGTACATATATACTCTGTATGTATATAATTATCTACATTATATTTCCTGTATATATATAATTATATATATATATATTTTTATTATATATTCGGGATATATATTGCAGATATACATAATTGTATATATGAATATAAACATATATATCTACTATATAGATACAGAATAGATATCTGTTTTATTATATATTCTGTATATATATACTGTAGAAATACATAATTATATCTATAATTATATTTATTATATATTTTCATTACATATAAAAGTTATATATTTTTTGATTATATATTCTGTATCGATAATGTAGATATATAAATATATATTTTATAAATAGTAATTACATATATTATACATTTTTATCATATATTCTATATATATACACTATAGAAGCATATGTACAAATATTTAGATAGAATTATATATCTACAGTGTATATATTTGAATATATATTTATACAATTGTATATGTACAGGATATATATAATTATATATATTTTAAATTATATATCATACATTTGTATTATACATAATGTAATATAATTATATATAATTGGAAAAGTCTGTCTAGATAATTATATAAATATACATAATTGGAAAAGTCTATATTATATATATTTTTTATTATATATAATATAATTAAATATATAAATCATATACTGTAAATATTGTTATATATATTATATATAATACATATATAATAAAAATGCATATATGTAATTATATATAAATATATATATCTAATTATACATATATTACTTTATATATAAATATATGTAATTATACATATATTACATTATATAATTATAAAAATTATATGTAAAATCTATACATAATTATATATAATTCATAATTATAAATAGTAATATATAAAAAATGAAATACATATTACATATAATTATATATGATTGATTTATATTATTTATAATGTAATATATGATGTATATACATAATAAAATTGTACATACTATATATAATTATATATATAAAATATGATTATAGATATAATTTATAATATATATAATTATACATAATTTATATAATTATCATATGTATAATCACAAAATTATCACATTATATAGAATTATATTACATTACATAAAATTCAAATATATAATTTAAAAAATGTATTACATATATCCTATATGTATAATTATGTATATTTTATTACATATTCTATATATATACTGTAGATATATATAATTCTGTATATGTAAATATCTATACAATTATATATCTACAGTATATACATACAGAATCTATAAAATAAAAGTATATAATATAAAAGTATAACTCTATTGTAGATACAGAATATATAATAAAACATATTTTCATAATATATTCTGTACATAGCCTGCAGATATATAATTATATATATAAATCTAAAATATAAACAGCATGCATAAAATATATATGATTATATATATAAGGATATATATAATTATGTAGACAATTATACAAATTATATACATACAGAATACATATGTACAGAATTATATAATTATATATAAGCAGTATATACACTGATTTATATATATGTAATATATATGCTATATTAGATATAAAGAGAATTATATATGATATATATAATTATAATTATATATAATTAAATTATGTTGGTCTTCATATAAATTATATATATCCCTTATATGTATATCATTATATATATATATTTAAAAACCCCAACTCTCAAAAAAAAAGGGATCGAAAAAAAGGAAAAAAACAAAGAAAACATTATCTTTAAAAAATACCACCAGCAACTAGCATGACATATACATAATATATAAAAATACAATATATAATAAAAATATGAAAATATGTATAATTATATATATTTTTATTCCAGGGATTATATATACTTATATGTGAATATATAATTATATATTGATATATAATTATATGTATCATATATACAGGATATATATATAATCATATAATTATATATATATAATTATATAATTACATATATATATCCTGTATATGTATAATTATATATATGTAATTCTATATATGCATTATGTATATATAATTTATAATTCTGATATTTCTAATTATATATATAATTTTAATATGTACTCATATATATTTTTATATATTATATACAATATATAGAATATAGTATATATATTACATATTGTTTATTATATATTCTGTAGTTATATAGTACAGTATATATCTACAGAATATATAATAAAAACATAATGTATATAATAAATAGTATATATTTATATATATAATTATATACATATACCGGATATATGTATATAATATATAATTCAATTTGTAATTGTAATTCTTCATAATTATACATAAATATCTAGAATTATAATAAATTTTAATTATATATTATATATAATTATAAAGTATAATTAACGTGTATTTACATATAATTATATAGAAATATATGATACACTATACATAATTATTTGATATTTAGTTACAATTAGATAATTATACAATCTATTATATATACGTATATACATCCTGTATATGTATATAATTTCAAATATGTACAATTATATATCAATATATATTATATATTATATGTATATTCTGTATATATATAATTACATATCTAATTACATATAAGTATACATATTTATATTACATTATATATAACATAAATGTATATGTTTTATTATACATAAAAATATATAAAATTATATATACTGTACATATAATTATATGTATTTTATTATATATTCTGTATATCCTGTAGATTTATATAAATTAGATACTATATACATTTATATATCTACAGGATAAATATATATATAATTATATATATACAATATATATACACAGAAATATATGATTCTGTGTATATATAGAATCACATATTTCTGTGTATACATATACAGCATATATATAATTACATTTATATATAATTATGTATACATAAAAATATATGATAGATGTAATTCTATATATTTTATAATTATACATACAATTATATCTTAGATATTTTTATCTTTTTATATTTTATATATGTATATTTTCATATATTGTTTTATATATTTATATCTATTAATTTTATATATCTGTTACATATAATTATATATCCATTATATATAATTACATATATCTATTACATATGTAATTATATGTAATTATATCATCTATATTCATGTTACATTATATATAATATGATATATAATTATATATAAAAGTATATATATACTTTTGTTGAAGACTATTTGCTAAAGTGTTCAACAATATAACCATAACTAATCTGAGACTTCTTCACTAGGCTACTCTCTTAGGCCTCTGTGAACATCTGTGCCATGTGTACAGGCCTTTTCCTAACAGGCCCAAAGAGGATGTGTTTTTCTGGAAAAAAAAAAAAAAAAAA
>NW_016107348.1:10030673-10068579 GCF_001604975.1 Cebus imitator
TATATATAATTTACTGGGAGTAAGGTTGGGATTGTAAATAAATTATATATATCTATTGTATATATAATTATATATAATATATATATATAATTATACAGTATATTTACAGAAATATATAATTATATTTATATAATTTATATTATACCTAAAAATATATAATTATATCTATCTAATTATATATACAGAATATAGAGATTATATATTTGTTTACATATACTGCATATATATAATTGTATGTATTTACATTTATATATATAATCATATATATCTACAGTGTATATATGTAATATATATACTTATATACATATATAGTATATAATTATATAATTCATAAATATAATTATGTATAATTATAGTTTATATATAAGTATATATAATTATATGTATTATATATTTCATATAATTCTACATTGTAATTATATAATTATGTAATTATGTATACATAATTCATATAATTATACATAGTTACACATATATAATCACGTATATATAATTACATATAATTTTATTATCTACAAGTATAACTTTACATATATATAAAATTATATATACTGTATGTGTATATAATTATATATAGAGAGATATATTATTCTGTGTATATATAATTATATATATACACAGAATAATATATATATATAATTATATATCCAGAATTATATATATACAGAATATAGAGATTGTAGGTATATACAATGTGTATATATACAGATTTATTTTATATATACAGAATATATACATACAGAATACATAGAGATTGTATGTAATTATATACAATCTGTATATATATATTCTGTATATATATAATTCTGTATTATAATTATATACAATATATTCTATATAATTATATTCAATTATATTGCCTATATAATTATATACAATCTGTACATGTATATATACACACATAATGTATATAATTCCTAACATATAATAAAATTTATTAAATATTAAGAATTGAGAAGAGGATATAAATGAAGTATAAAACTTTGACTTTTTTTCTTTTTAAATTATTTATTCGTATTAAAGCCTTTCCGGTGTTTCCACACATTACAAACACTGTGAGATAATCATATTGAAAGGTAAAAACAAAAATACTTCTCCACAAATCACCTCTACTAACTATTTTCACCCATGTTTACCCTTTCAAAATACTTTTATCTCATATACAAGAGATGAAGTGATAATAATATAATTAGGGATTAGTCGAGTGAATGACTAGTTTCTTAGATTATGTGATCCAATTACTTTAGCTAATATAGTGACACAGTGAGTGGTGTGACTGCTGAAAAATATATGAGGAGAAGCAGAGAAAAGAATATTAATCAGACATTTCGGTAGAAATGGTCAATTCCATTTGAGGCTGTCCTCTACCAGTCATCCCCAGAAGCAATGTCAACTCATCACCCTTATTCTATGTTCCCTCATCCACCACTCAGCATCTCAGACTTTATCTTCAGTTTCATATCACAGGTGGTTAGAGCAATCCCTGAAAAGGGAGTTATGGTAGATCAATTGCAGTAATGGCCCCAAGTTTTCACACCTTACCTGCATCTATGGCGTTGGATAGTGGGCTCCCACAGGGCCTCAACATTTGACTTGTGACTTTTTATTCAATTCAGCAGTGGCAAACATGACCCGGAAGTTTCAAAAGGTGCTTCTGCACTTTCACTTTCTTTCTTGGACACTGTCACTTCCCAGGACAGCCTGTTAGAAGAATGAAGAGGTATGCATGGTGTGCTGTGTCATCGCCTGAGAGGTCTTTGGAAAGCAGGCAGCCTCTTGTCATACTGCCACTGGGATGCATAAGCAAGCCTGCTCTAGATGAACAGAACTGCTCAGCCAACACACACAGCAGTGAGAAATAAATGGCGGTTGCTTAAGTCTCTACATGTCTGAGTGGTTCATTGACAGCAATAGCAGGTAACATACAGGAATTAAGTTTGTCTATTCTAGAAAAACAGTGTATGCAAGGGGGAAAATGGCAGTAGAAATCTGATCTGTGTGCTGGCAATAAATGGCGCATTGCTGGTAGAGAATTTAAAGCAATAAAATCCAACTAAAACTTATCTCTTAAATATCCCTATAAACTGCTGATTTTCAAAACAATCAGTATTAAAATACTCGGCTCAGAGGAGATACTACTTCCACTATTACCCTCTCCTTCTTGGAATGCCATTGTCTAAAATTACATATACTAGAATGATGTTCTATACAATCCTATGGTAAGATTTCTTTCACGTGACATTTTTGGGAGATTTACCCATGTTATTGTGTACATTGATGGTTAATGCCTCTTTATTGATGAGTACATGTCCATTATTTAGTAAATCACAAATTATCCATATTTCTGATGGTAGACATTAGATTTGCAGCTTGAGACTATTATAAAGTCGCTTTGAAAACTGTTATAAAAATGTATTATTACAAAGTGTGTGTTTAAATGTATAAGAAAATGTCAAAGAATTATCCAAAGTGATTGTATCATTTTACACTATGATCACCAGTCCTTCCCAACATTTCGTTTTATCAGTCCTTCTAATTATAGCCACTTTGGTGCATGTATATTTGTACCTCATTGAGGTTTTATTTTGCATGATCCTGGTAACTCAATGATACTACTCTTTTAAATAATCTATTATTGGTCATTGCCCTAAGTTCTTTGCATAAGGACTGTTTAAACATTTTACCAATTTTCCTAGTATGACTTTTCTCTATCACTGAGCTTCAAGAGTTCTTTATATGTTCTTTAACTATTTTGCAAATATTTGTATTGCAAATATTTTCTTTGCAAATTTGCATTATTATTCATTTTAATGTATTTTGAATTATATATATGGTTCATATATATTAAATTTTTAAAGATGCTTTTAATCAGATATCTTTATGATTAGATTTTTTGCATAATTTAGGGACAGCCTTTGTTAATCTCAGATTACAAAGATGTTTTCTTCTATTTTCTTTTAAAACTATACAGTGTTTGATTTAAAGTTTAAGTCATTAATCCATCTCAAAATAAATTTTGTATATAGTGTAAGGAACGTTCACGGCTCATCATTTTTAATATGAATACCTAATATTCTTATACCATTTTTTGAAAATGCTCTTCTTTCTGAATGGAACAGATGAAGTTGCTTCCTCAAAAGTTATTTAATCATATAAGTATAGGTCAATTACAGAAAACTACTCTATTTTGTTGATTTCTCTCTCCTTATGCCAATGCCACAATGTCTTGACAACATTTATTTTTGACAAATTTAAACTCAGACAATAAAAGTCCACCAATTTTGTTGCCTTTTAAAATTGTTGAGATAATTTATGGCCCTTGCATATTTTTGTTTAAATTTTAAAATATTTTTCTTTACTTACTATTATACACATTGAGGTACGATTAAGTAACTTATCTAACAATATTCTTACATATAACTTTTATGTTATTCTAAAGTTTACTTCTATTTATACTAAAAACATACAGTACATTACTGTACATTGTTGTCACCAGTTCTATTTAACATAGAACTCAAATTCTTACCCAGGCAAGAAAAAGAAATAAAAGGCATTCAAATTGGAAAGGAAGAAGTAAGATTATTAGTGTTCACAGAACTCATAATATGGTACATAGAAACCCTAAAGATTCCAGAAAGCATTATTAAAATAAATAAATCTCGCAAAGTTCCATGATAGAAAATAAACACACAAAAATTTGCTGTGTTCTTATACAATTATAAGGAACAATCTGGAGAGGAAACTAAAAAAAAAATTCCATTTATAAGAGCAGCAAACAAAAAATTTAGACATAACTAGGGACATGAAATACATATGCATTGAAAACAGCAAAATACTACTGAAAGAAATTAATCAATAAATGGAAAGACATTCCATGTTCTTGGATTTAAAAACTTAACATTTTTAAGAATTAATGCTACCCAAAGGTTTCTACAGATTGAATGTAACCTGTATAAAAATCCCAATAACATATTTTGGAAGAACAGAAAATTCCATCATAAAATGTATTTGGAAACTCAAGGGACTTAGAATATAGCCAAAACAATCTTGATAAAAAACATAGCTGTAGGTCTCACACTTCCTGGATCCTCTTTCAGTGCTCTGGAAGACTACCATATGTCAATGTCAATTTCATTCTGTTCAATGGCTCCTTTCCCCATCACAATTTGTGTAAAGCTATACTGACAACATGAAGTCAACAGAAAGCACCAAATAATTAATAACCTTACCCTGTGACAATTACTTTAAACCAAAGACTCTTCAGAGCTGATGCAAAAATAGCTCCCTCATCCTTCTCATCTTTGGGACCAGATGAAACTGAAGTATATGTTGTGGGCCATTTTCCATGTTTTCCCATAAAGTAAGCTCCAGGAGACAATACAAAGAAAACACTGCCACAATAGAGCTCTCTTTATAGCTGACTTTCCTGCCCTCTATCATTTTTCCACCCTCATCCTATTGTCCCTAATACTTCTACATCCTCTCAAATTCTTGGCTCTGGGATACCTTTGAAGAATTTAAGACAACAGTGACATTACTAGCTACAGATAACAGTAAGCAAGCCCTATCTATACCAATAGCTACAATAATGTGTCAAGCAAATTAAGTTATAAACCTCACAGAGTTAAAAATCATCCTCCAGAAAAATTGTGTTAATTTACAGTAAGTTGATTTAAAAAAATCTTATCAAACTGTCATTGAAAGTATAGAAAATGTATGATTATGTGGAATGAGTCTTTAGGAAAATATTCCAGAAAATTTTGTTTTGATTGTATTTAATTGTTAGATTCATTAAATTCACTTATAAGTAAACATACCTGGTTCTAAATAACTGCAAAAGAATATTATTATTTTATGTCCTAAAGAAATAATGCTATTGATATTTTATCTAATCTTTCCTGGAAATCTGCTAGCACAGAGTTCAAGCAATATAAATCATTTTACTATTTCAGAAATATATATTGTTGAATCAATGCCTCCATTTCAAATTCATCAGATTTTTTATGGCCAATTGAAAATAAAACATTTTCAATTAGAAGTGACGTTCTTTAAAAGACAATAGTTGTTTTATAGAAAATAAGTGTGTAGAGATGAATGTCATAAAATTTTCCAAAACCAACACCTAGCTTTGGGAACATTTTTGGAAGTAAAGCAGATATGTTGATCTAACTGACTAAGAAGATGATAAAGTAAATGGAAAAGAGATGCAATAGTATTTCCACTTCAAAAATTTGTCACATGCCAAAATTTGTCTTTTAATTGTACTCTATCTTATATTTAATGGGTACTTTCTGAAATAGTGAAGGGCAAATAGGGAAACTACAGATTGCTCCAACTTTGCTTTTTTTTTTCCCTCCTCCCAAGAGTCTCAAGCGAAGCTATTTTAAAGACAACCCTGGATTTTCTGTTTGTTGGCTTTGCCATCATTTCTGATTCTGCAATCACAACTCAATTTTTCCTAATACACTGGGCCAGATACTAAAATATCTACAGTGTGTAGACATATAAACACACACACACAATATGTATATATTGTGTATACATGTGTATATATGTATATATATCTACAATGTATATATGTATAAACATTGTGTTATGTATATCTACAATGTGTATATATATACATTATGTAGGTATATATGTATATATACATACACTACATGTATATATACATTATATATAGTATATATAATATATACAGTGTCATATATATAAATACTCATCATTAAACATGTACATATATGACACTTATAGATACTCATATATATTAAGAAAACTAGGAGGTCTCACCCTTTGGGTTTGCATGAATTCCATCCAGAATCAAAACCCTCTGACATAGCCAGTCAAAGTGGGCAGGGCAATATAGTCCTCTGCCTTTCTAAGGCACCACAGCCTGAGTCAGTGTAATCCATATATGATCTGTGTACAATATTTTCAACAACAATTTTACGGAACCTAGGTTTGACACTTTCAACCCATGTATCTTTCTCCTTTTTTTTTTTTTTTTATGCTATATCCTTTGTGTGCAATATTTCTTGAGATACATTTATTATAAACCTGTATTTATGAGGTAATTTCTTTGGATTACAAAGTGTGTGCAGATATAAACAAATACTTCAGTTACCTATTGCATTCTAATGTTCTTTTAAATTTTCTAAAACCTATTTTTCTACACATGTAAATTTGAGGGTTATTCATTTTAGTGTAATTAGTAGAAGATAATAGGATTGAAAGTTTTTCCCTGCTCTCATTTTCTTTATAATAATAAAAATACCTCTGTATGTTGATTTTGTTGCTTTAAAAACTTTTTAATCATGAAAATTTGATGTAACAAAATGGCACCTAAGTTATACAGTGACCTGTTTGAATAAACACACCATCCTTGACTGCTCAAATTATGAACTATTTCATTAAGTCCTATCCTCTACTCAAAAGCAAGCGCCCTGCTTCCAGTCTATTTTCATCCCAAGTAATCTTTGCCTAAAATATTGCATTTACCGTTCCTAGAATTTCTGTATAATTTTATCCTTAAACAACGTATTATAAAATTTTGCTTGTTTCTGAACTTTTCCCTGAGACTTATATACCTGATTAAACAATACTGATAAATGAAGCTGTAGATGATTTATTTTCCATGTTGCATATTAATATATAAATATACCATTATTTCCCATTCATCTTTCACCAAATATTCATCACATATATATTTGGGATATTTTCTTTTTTTTCCATTATAATCTTATTATTGTATAATTCTTAAGATTGACTCCTGGAGTACATGTCTATAAAATGTAATACCATTTATATAAATTGCAAAGCAAACATTTGATAACTTCACTGTATGATAAAGAAAATTCTTTGTGGACAAAGGATAGACAGAACTCAAAGCCATCCCTCTGTTCATGTGAGACAAATATGTATCTGAGTGCTTCCTCTGACCTATTGTTTCACTAAGCCACACTAACGCATAAGTGACTATTCTGTAAATCGTGTATTCAGTGGAAGGCTAATTCAGAAACTCAAAAGAATGCAATCATTTGTCTCTTATCTACCTATGACCTGGAAGCCCCTTCCCTGCTTCAAGTTTTCCCACCTTTGCAGAATGAATCGATGTACATTTTACATGTATTGACTGATTTCTCATATCTCCCTAAAATGTATAAAACCAAGTTGTGCCCGGCTACCCTGCGCATGTCCTCAGGACCTCCTGAGGCTGTGGCAAGGGTGCATCCTTAACCTTGGCAAAATAAACTTTCAAAATTGACTGAGACCTGTCTCAGATTTTTTGGGTTCACAACTCAGACCTGGTAGTTTCGTTTATTTTTTAAACTAATATGTGCAAAATATATATCATATTGATTTTAATGTACATTTTCCCCTATTATTTGCTACTGTAACATATTATTTTAAATCACAGCTTAATATTCCTTGCTAACCACATGACTAAACCTTGTTTATTGCATTCCTAATTACTGAAGTTTTGTATCTTGCACAAGCAAACTGCAACTAACTTACCTGGGTGATTCATAGCATGATTGTTTGTCCCTGCCTTATACTTGCTCCTGGTTTCAGTTAATAATGGCTTTTCTTTCTGTTTGTGGGTCAGGGAGGCTTAAAGCATCATTTCCCTTTATCTTCCCCACTGAATAGTTTCCTGCTGTGCTTTACCCCTGTGTCTGTAATGTGAAAAACATCCGTCCTACCTAAATTACCATTCAAGTGTAATGCCTTTTTTATTTAACCCTGAGTGCATGACTGCTCCCTTTAATCCTACTCAATCTACCCTGAACAGGGAGGAGAATTTATAGTCCCAAGCTTCAAATGCTATTTCTCAGTGTACTTGGAAATGATTTCAAAATTGATGTTCACTGAAGTTTTAGATCAAAAATTGAGCATAGATAAAGCCAAGGTCATGACTAGTCAGCTCACAATTATTTCTGTAAAAGCTTACCTAGAGAGAGTAACACTGCTGTGCTTTGTATCTCAAATGATAAATTAACATTAGAAGCCAAATTAAAGTATTATAGAATAAGGGCTCACGATCTGGCCAAAAAAGTATTCAGGCATGACCTCACCAATTAAGCCACTAAAGTGATATGACAGACAGGTCAGACAGCTTTAAAGAGTGTCTAGAACTCAAATAGTAACTGAGCTCAGGTGAACACACACAGAGGAAAGTAACAGCTTAGAGCAATAATTTATGTATCCTAGAATAAAATAAAATTCAAAAATGTTTGCATGGACTCTCTAGAAAATTTTTAGCAATCATGACACTAGAATATTTTTTACAGATATGTGATAAACATTTAGCACTCATTTGCTTTCCACATCCACAATTTCCAAAGCTAGCGAAGCAACAGTGGTAATATACTAATTATACTATCTGTGAATAGTGAGGAGATATTATTCTTTGATCCCTTGTCTAATACGTAAAGAACCAACCAAGAATTTTTTTTTTTTTTTTTTTTTGAGTCGGAGTTTTGCTCGTTACCCAGGCTGGAGTGCAATGGCGCGATCACGGCTCACCGCAACCTCCGCCTCCTGGGTTCAGGCAATTCTCCTGCCTCAGCCTCCTGAGTAGCTGGGATTACAGGCACATGCCACCATGCCCAGCTGAATTTTTGTATTTTTAGTAGAGACGGGGTTTCACCATGTTGACCAGGATGGTCTCGATCTCTTGACCTCGCGATCCACCCGCCTCGGCCTCCCAAAGTGCTGGGATTACAGACGTGAGCCACCGCGCCCAGCCAAGAATATTTTTATATAGTACGTTTATTATGTTTCAACTAACTTACCTTAATGTCTGTATAAAGATATAAAAGGCAAAAATTACTCCCAAATTTTAATGAGATGACAAAGTCATGTTTTCAAATTTAAAACAATCTATAATTTGTGAAAAGAAGGGAAATTGTTATACAATTTAATTTATTTTAGATTTTAACATTACTATAAAGAAAAAATAATTACTTTTTAAAAACCTCGCATTGTATTAATTTTCATATTCTTCATCATATTTTGTCCTCAGAGCATACCTGACAGCTTCTTAAGATGCGTTTGTGCCTTGACTTATTGTGAAAACTTATCTCGCACATATTTGTCTGACCCATGAACTGTGAAAAATCATTTTTGACTTTTTAAACCTAGGTTTGAGATATGGATCAAGCAGGGACAAGATACCAGCAAGCCCATAAATATAACCGCACAGAGCATGAGGAGCAGAACCAAACTGAGAAAATGATCAAATCACAGCAGTCTAACATTCATTTTATGCTCCTACATCACATGTACTCACATTAAAGCAAGGAAAATATGCATGCAAAATACTAATAAGGCCAGCGTAAAAGCAATGTTACTAAAGTCAGTTAATTAGCAACGTTTTCAACTTCTTCTGAATGTTGAAATAATAATATATTTCTGTAATTTTCTTTACCACCCCACCCTTTTCTCTGCTCAGTAGAAGTAAATGAACCATTGGAAAGGTTAGATTCTAGCCCTCACACAACATGAGTATATAAATGAAGTCATATACATAAAGCCTCTTTGATAAATGTAAAATGACTACAAGATATCTACAAGTTGTAAGCTATTTCTTTAACTGTAAATTGTTTTTACCTCCTATATATGAATGAGAGGTGTGATACTTGTCTCTCTGTGCCTGGTTTATTTCACTTAGCATAATGTCCTTCAGTTCCATCCATATTATTGCAAATGTCAAGATTTCATCTTGTGAATGAATAATATTCCATCGTGTATTTGTACCACTTTTTTAAAACAATTATTCATTAATTGATGAACACTTAGGTTGATTCCCTATCTTGGCTACTGTGAATGGTGTTGCAATAAATGGGAGTGCAGATATCTCTTTGATATACTCATTATCTTTCTTTTATACACACAACAGTGAGATTGCTGGATCATATGATAGTTCTATTTTTAGTTTTTTTGAGGAACCTCCATACTATTCTTCATAGTTGCTATACTAGTTTACATTCCCACCAACTGTGTAAGGGCTCCCATTTCTCCACATCCTCGCCAGCATTAATTACTGCCTGTCTTTTAAGATATAAATCATTTTTATTGGGGTAAAATATTATCTTGTTATGGTTTTGATTTGCATTTCTCTGATGGTCACTAATGTTGAGCATTTTCTGCATCTGGCTTGAATTTCTCCTCAGAAAACGGGTCTTTCTTTTCTATCACATTTCAGGATGTAAATTTTCTGAACTTTTATGCCCTGCTTCATTTATAAAACTGAATGTCTCTAACAGCACCCAAGTCACCTCTTGAATGCTTTGCTGCTTAGAAATTTCTTCCACCAGATACCCTAAATCATCCTTCTCAAGTTCAAAGTTCCACAAATCTCTAGGGCAGGGGCAAAATGCTGCCAGTCTCTTTGCTAAAGCATAACAAGAGTCACCGTTGCTCCAGTTCCCAACAAGTCTGTCAGTTGCATTTTAGAACCCTCATCTTGGACCTTAATATCCACATTGGTATCAGGCTTTTGGTCAAAGCCATTCAACAAGTCTCTAGAAAGGTCCAAACTTTCTCACATTTTCCTGTCTTTGTCTGAGCCCTCCTAACTGTTGCAACCTCTACCTGTTACCTAGTTCAAAAGTTACTTCTAGATTTTTGTGTGTCTTTCAACAATGCCTCACTATTGGTAAAATGGTACCAATTTACTGTATTGGTCCACTTTCACTGATAAAGACATACCTGATACTGGTAAATGTACAAAAGAAAGAGGTTTAATTTGACTTAGAGTTCCATGTGGCTGGCGAAGCCTCACAATCTTGGCTGGAAGCAAGGAGCAGAAAGTCATGTTTTACATGATGGCAGCAGGCAATGGGAGAGATTGAGCAGGGAAACTCCCCTTTTAGAATACCCTAAGATCTCATGAGACTAATTCATGACCATGAGAATAGCACAGGAAAGACCTGCCCCCCATGATTCAATTACCTCCTGCTGGGTCACTCCCATAACACATAGGAATTTAAGATGAGATGTGGGTGGAGACACAGGCAAATCATATCAGGTATTTTATTTATAGCTATTGTAAATTGGATTAAATTCTTGTTTGTTTTTTAATTCTCATATTGTTCACTATTAACATATAGAAATGCTAGTGATTTTTATATGTTGATTTTGTATCCTGCAACTTTACTGAATTTATCATTCTAATCATATTCTGGTGGATTTGGTTTTTTTTTTAATAAAAGATCATAACATTTTCAAAAAACAGAATCTGATTATACCCTCTCTAATTTGGATGGCCTTTATTTCTTTCTCTTGTCTGATTGCTCTGGCTAGGACTTCTAGTATCATGTTGAATAAATGGTGACAGAGGCATCCTTGTCTTGTTCCAGATCTTAGAGGAAAGACCTTCAGTTTTCCCCATTCATCATGATACTAGTTATGAGTTCATCATATATGGCTTTAATCATATTGAGGTATGCCTTCAATACTTACTTTTGTGATAGTTTTTATAAAGGTATGTTGAATTTTATTGAATACTTTTAAAATATCATTTGAAAAGGTCATATGGTTTTTATCCTTCATCTGGCCTACATGATGAGTCACACTGATTTCCACATTTTTAATTATGCTTGTATTGGCAGGAGGAATCACACTTGATCATGATGGATAACCTTTTCACTGTAACATTGAATTGGTTTGCTATTTTTTTTAATGCTTTTGCTCTATGTATATCAGAAATATTGACCTGTAGTTATCTTTTATTTCTTGTGGGTTTGTCTGATTGCATCAGAGTTATGCTGGGCTTATAGAATGAGTTTGGAAGTATTCCTTCCTTCTAGGTTTTTAAAATAAGTATAATTGGTATTAATTTTCAGTTTAGTGATAGAATTTAGCAGTGAAGCCATCAGGTTCTGGGCTTTCATTTGATAAGACTTTTTGTTACTCCTTCTGTATCATTACTTGGTATTGGTCTATTCATGTTTAGGATTTTTTCTTATGGTCTAATCTTTGTAGGTTGTATCTGTCCAGAAATTTTTACATTTATTCTAGATTTTTCAATTTGTTGACATTTAGTTGATAATAATAATCTAACATTCTTTGAATTTCTATAGTATTAACTGTAATGTCACATTTTTCATCTCTGATTTTATTTTTTGGTATTTTCCCTCTTTCATTCTTAGTCTAGCTAAAGAATTGGCAGTTTTCTTGATATTTTCAATAAACCAACTTTTCAAAGGTATTTTGTATTTTTTTTAGTCTCAATGTCATTTATTTCTGCTGTGATCTTTATCATTTCCTTTATTCTATGAACTCTGGGTTTGGATAACTCTTACTTTTTAAATTTTTAACATGTAAATTTAAGTTGTTTATTTGAAGGTTTGCTGCTTTTTAGATGTATGTGTTTAGTGCTAAAAACTTCCCTCTTACTACTACGTTTGCTGGATTCCATAGCTTTGCTATGTTATTTGTATACTTTTGTTTGTTTCAAGAAATATTTTTTCACCTTCCTTCTTTCTTCACTATCCCAGTGGTCATTCAGAAGCTTATTATTTAACTTGCATGTGTTTATATAGTTTCCAAATTTCCTCTTACTAATTTCTAGTTTTATTCCATTTGGTCAGAAAAGATACTTGACATCATTTCAATTAAAAAAATACTTTTGTGTAGCCTAACATATGGTTTATTCTGTATTGTCTGTGTATTTACTATTCCCAAGTGAGTGGTGATTTCTTGTTGTTCATCAGCATCCTTTTCTTCCAGACTGAAGAACTCCCTTTAGCATTTCTTATAACACAGCTCTGGTGTTTACAGAATTTCCCAGCTTTTGATTGTCTGAAAATGTGTTTATTTTTCCTCCATGTTTAAAAGACAATTTTGCTGGATATAATATTCTAGATTGAAAGACTTTTTTCCTTCAGCACTTTGGATGTTTTCTCACTCTCTCCTGTCATGTAAGGTTTTCACTGAGAAGTCTGCTGCCAGACATATAGGAGCTCCTTTATATGTTGTTTTCTTCTTTCTCTTGCTGATTTTAGAATCCTTTCTTTTATCCTTGAGCTTTGAGATTTTGATTAACATAGGCCTGTTACTCTTACTTGGGTAAAATCTTCTTGGTGTTCTATGACTTTCTTGGACCTCAGTATTTATATCTTTCACTACCTTTTGAAAATTCTCTGTTGTAATTTCTTTCAATAAAATTTCCACTATAGTCTCTCTGTCTCTACATCCTTTTTAAGGCCAATAAATCTCATCTTTTCCCTTTTGAAGTTGTTTTCTAGATCTTGTTGGCAATCATTTTTTCAATTTATTTTTTTCTCCTCTTCAATCAATTCTGCTTTTGATAGGCACTGATGCATTTTCAGAATGTCAACTGAATATCTGATTTTCAGGTTTTCTGTTTGACTTTTTTATTATTGTAATCTTTTAAAAAATTTTGAATTGCTTCTCCGTGTTATCTTGAAGTTCATAGAGCTTCTTCAAGAGAGCTATTTTAAATTCTTACTCTGTAAGGTCACATACATCTGTCACTACAAGATTGGTAACTGGGGCCTTATTTAACTCATTTGGTGAGGTGGTGTTTTCTTGGAAATTCTTGATGCTGGTGGATTTTTGTTAATGTCTGGGCAGTAAAGAGTTTAGTATTTATTTGAGTCTTCACAGTATGGGCTTGTTTGAACCCAACTTTCTTGAGAAGGTTTTCATCATATTCAAAGGAATTGGGTGTTATGATCTAAGCCTATGGTCAATGCAGCCATATAAACACTAGGGAGTGTCCTACATAGCAACAGTGTACTGCTGATTCACAGAGGCATCACCTTGGTAGGCCTGGGTAAGATAAAGGAGAATTATTTGGGTTATCAGCTTATCAGGTAACATCTCATTCTCTCTTCCTTCTCTTTCCTCCAATCTTAACCTTCTCTTTCCCCCAATCTTAAGACATCTCTCCAGGGATACCTGGAGTTGGGGGATGAATGACATGACCACTCTGATGGCAAGAACAGATGGGACTGTGCTGGGTCACACCTGAAGCTGGCACAGTTCTGGGACTCGCCCAAGGTCCATGGTGAGTACTGCCTGACTACTAGTAATGTTTGTTCGAAGCCTAAGGGCTCTATTTTTCAGCATGTGGTAAATCCTGACAGCACTGGGTTCTTCCTCAAGTATAGTGAATTCCTTTCTGGCCCAGGGTAAGTCTAGAAACATCATTCATTTGCTAAGGCGTGGAACTGCAGGCTTCAGGTGTTTGCTTCATGCTTTATTTTATTGTGGCTGAGCTGTTACCAAAGTTGCAAGACAAAATCCTCTGTACTTTTCTCTCTTCTGTCCCCAAGGAGTGTCTCCCTAAGCTCCTACAGTTGAGGGAGGAGTGATATAGGCATTTCCTGGGCCACCACAGCTGGTCTTGCACTGACCTGTGTACACTCCAATTCCACAGCCTCTGAGACCAGCGAAGCTCCAGAGGTTGCCCGGAGACTGTAGTCATTGTGGCCTGACTGCCACTCAAATTTCTTCTGGTCCTAGGCCACTTTAGTCAGCTGGTAGTGACGCCAACTGGGGCTCAAATTCCTAACCAAGGGGCTGAGAATTCTCTTGTGGCCCAGGGTTAGTCTAAATTCTCCCTCTGTGGACACTGGCAGAAGTCTGCTCTGTGCTGTATTCCACTGTAACAAGGCAGCACTGGGTTCCAGTGCACAGTACTACATTCCCTTCATTCCCCCTCTTCCAAGCAGAGATACTCTCTCTAAGCAGCAATGATGGGAGTCGGAGGAGGATGGTGTAGGCAATGAAAGATTTTCTTTTCCACAGTCTTGAATGCCTTTTTCCTTGAAATTATGTTAAAACCAGACCCTATATTACTCATTTGATTTTTTGGTTCTTATGAAAGTGCCTTCTTGCATGGATAGTTGTTCAGTTTGTTGGTCCTGTGGGGGAACGATCACTGAAGCATTCTATTCAGACATCTTGCTCTGCCTCCTAACTCTCAAAACTGATTTTTAAAAAATTACTATACTAAGTGAGAGACTTTTAAAAAGTAATTTTCTTCCATGAGAAAAACATCTTGCTAAGTAATTCATTTAATACCCTAAACAGTGATTCTTTCAGTTTCCACAGATCTAATTGTTATTTCACCTAAGAGTGTAGATGACATTACAAAAAGATTAACAGTGTAACTGAAACTTAATTGAATGCTAATAAAGATGTGACCTGTGGTTATTATAATTTCTCATTGTTTTCTCTTGATACTTAAATAAAACAACAAACAAAAAAGTAATACACATGGCACTTATTTATACTACAGTTATATAACTTGTAAATATTTTTAAATATATATTTAGTAGTTTAGATTACTTGAATAGTTTTGCACTCTATGTTGTAAATACAAAAACAGTAATTATTCAGTTATGTCAAACATGCATTTATTATCTTTTAGCCTGTGTTTTTATGCATTCTTATGCACAATGGGACTATTCTGACAAGCGTTTATCATTAGGAATTTTACAACTGGGTTTGTGTCAGGACCTGCCTGATTCTTTAGACTATGAACCCTTCCTCCCATTCCTGTGTTTATCTGTTCTACATTAAGCGTATATTTACTGAATGCTTATTCTAAATCAAACACTAATCTAGGGGGAGGGAGATACAGAAGTGAATAAAACAATAAATATCTCTACCTATGCCCTGTATAATATCACTTGCTATCCAATGCTACACTGAAGGCCCTAAAATTATTCCTAGTATTAACCAGATAAACTTAAAAATTCTAAGTTAGAACCACTTTCTGACTGTTGCTTCTTAGGTCTAAGTCTACACGAATGCAACAATTCCACTAGCTCAGCTCTTGCCTTATCCCTGAGATCAAACCCCTGACAGACGATAGCCGATTTTGACGAGCTCACATTAGTAGCCTCTGGTTTTTATCCTGCTTGGGGCAAACTGCTTAGCAGCCCAGCTGCTCCAGTACTGAAGTTATTGTTTGTGGGAATGGGAATACTTTTTACACAATCACAAAGTACGATCAAACTACCAGCAGATGCATACTGTCAACATTTTGACAACATTGACTTGGCTATTACTTGATAAATCTGTGGATTTCATCTGTCAGTGGATTATCTGTAGTAATCTCCAGTGTGAACCGGGTCACAGTGTACTGGCCACCAAGGTCTGAGTCCGGGGAGCCTGAACATGTGCCCGAAATGCATATGGTTTGTGAGCCGGTCCCCTAAGTCTCAAGAAAACTGCCTGGGGAGGAGAGGGTCTTACCTGCATATATCCTATTATAGGACCTCAAAATGCAGCCCACCATGGGTTACATAGTTCAGGGCAACTTGACTCACTGAACTAAAACTTGGAAGCTCAGCTTGACTTCCACGGGAGAGAATAACAAACCCCAGGCTTTTTCAGGCAGTTTCTGCCTATCTCAGGATAGGCATTCTGTAGGGTCCAGCCCTACAGGGTCCTTTGAGCCCCTCTCTGCTGGTGTGGAGACGAGAAACTGTAGAAATAAAAGACACAAGACACGGAGATAGAGAAAAGAGAGTTTGGGCCCAGGGGTCCACTGCCAACCAAATCGTGGGGTCTGGCAGTGGCCCCAAGTGCCTGGACACTCTGACTATGATTGAGTACAAAGCTGGGGACAGGGTAGGTAGGGCGTGGCATTGGTGGTCAGTGATAGGGTCAACGACATCATGTGTCATACAGGTAGGGGCACAAGGCCTTTTAGTAGCTGAGATGAAGTAAGGAGTGTAATGCATCTGCACTTTTCTGTACTTGTCAAGAAAGAACAAAGACATAAGATTTATATTACTTTTACTAATTATCTCTTCTAAGCAAAATGGAACCAGGTTCAGAAGTGGAACATGAGAGTGGACATGGAATGTGACCACTGAAGCACAGCACTGCATAGAGACAGTTAAGCCCCCAGATGTTTGTGGGTCTACCTGACAGCTGTCAGGCCTACCGCAAGAGCTTGGAAGAGAGGAGTTTTCTCCTAACTCCCTGGAGGAAGGAGAGGTCTCAGCCATCTTGGACGTCTCCTTCACTAGATGGCTAAACAACGGGTGTTTTCCCAGGGCTGGCGCTACCCTGCCGCAGCCGAGGCGCCCTCCAGCAGCCCTTACACAGGCATGACAGAGGGCTTTAAGCGTCTTGCCTCAGGGTCATTCCTTTCACAAGGTCACCCCAGGTTCACACTTCCCCACCTGAAAGGCATTAGTCAAAGAACTAAGATCACCTATGAATAAGATCACATGAATAACCAAGATCACCTATGAATAACCAAGATTACCTATGAATAACTACTATGGTTACTTCTCTAGTTATTTTCTGCTTCATTATCTATATGGGTATAGGCTGAGGCTTCTGACTCCTGCCTCCTCACTTATGAGGTCTCCCCCACACGAATTCCTGATATATTCTGCAGTTATTCTTGAAAACTACAAGCAAGAAAGGGGCGAGAAATGAGTAAATCCAGGCCCACCCAGGGAACTGTGCTGCACCCTATAAGAACAACTATTCCTTTATTATTTTGCCAAGTCTAGTAAATGCATACGAGTCTTCATGTCTTACCACCCCTGGCAGTGTTCCAACTTAACAATCAATACCAGTTCCAGAGTATCATCCTTCTCATTTAGCTCCTTTTGCAGCAAATTAAGTCATTCATGCCTACATTCCAATCTATAGCATCTTAGCATGGACTGTAGAAGCCTTTGACCAGACATTGTGTTAGGCAAAGGAAAAGCTGCAATAGTAAACATGGACAATTAAGCACATCTTTCTAATTTGTAGGCAAAGTTGAAAAGCTACGAGTTCAGAAATTAAAACTAAAATTGTAGATCCGTTGAATAAAGGTAGAATAGAGGAGGTGTAATTAATATTGCTCAAGTTCTATAAAGAGTTTAAAAATTTAAGACATTTTTTCTCTAGGCAGAGTGAAGGGTTATTATGGGGCCTGTCAGGTAAGCATAACCACCAATGAGGTTCAGCAGCAGCTATTACTGAGGTAGCATCTGCAGAGAAAGTTCGTTTGGGCCTGAAGTGCAAGTCTGGGTATGGGAATTTAGCCTTGAATTACTGAAATCAAAGGTAGAAGAAACCTAGGAGCAGGATATAATCAGCACTGAACTGGTAACTTACTAGCACTTGCCTGGCAGGCTTCTTGGGTATACAGCACACCTCGGCCAATAAACACAGGGCCAGTGATACCAAGCTGGGATGGATGTAGACATTTTGATATATCATTACAAGCAAAATGTCATTTTTACCGGTTGAAATTTTTAGAAAATCAGATCATCAAGTCCTACAATAAAAATATTTCAAATGGAATTGCTAGTAAAAATTAAATTTAAACCACATGAAATAAATATCTATGTAAAGTATTACTAATTTTTTTTTAATTAAGCTTTTATGATTTCTAAGGAGTTTTATATTTATTTGTGAATCCGATTTTTTCTGTTAATGTGTACACCCACCTGTAGAGGCAACATTACCTCTCTAAAATCACCCCTTTGTCTAAGCTATGTCCTAGTAAATAAAAATGTGATGTGTCACTCATTAGACTTGGAGCAACCATATCTTCCAGGAGCGTGCCTTACCTATGAGATAACCATGCCATCGTAACACACAGAAACAGAGCAAGATGACAGTGAGGTATCCGAGAATAAATAAATTACCTCAGAACTTACATGATTTGGTGTTACTATTCTAAAGGGCAGAGCCGGCAAGCTGAAATTCATAACGTGTGACACATTTCCAAACAATTCTTCTGTAGTTTCTCAGACCAGCAGGGATTTCTTAGTTTTCAGACAAATACATTTCATATTTACAAGATGTATTTTATCTTGTATGGCAAATGCATCAAATTTTGTTTGTATAATTTTTATTTTTGTAGGTCATAGTAGGTGTACATATATAGGGGACATGAGGTATTCTGATGCATACAATGCATAATAATCACATCAGGATAAATGCAATGTTCTTTACCTCAAGCATTTATCATTTATTTGTGTTACAAATATCCCAAGTATACTCTTTTATTTAAAAATAAACAAATTGTTGTTGACTGCACCCTGTTGTACTCTCAAATACTAGATTTTATTCATTCTATCTAACTATATTTGTGTATCCACTAAACCAATCCCACTTCCACCTCCTCCCACTCCCACTACCCTTCTCAGCCTCTGGAAACCTTCATTTTACTTTCTGCTTCCATGCATTCAATTATTTTAATTTTCAGCTCCAACAAATTAGTGAGAAAATGTGGAGTGTGTCTGTCTGTGCGTGGCTTATTTCACATAATAAAATGTCCTCCAGTTCCACCCATGTTGTTTCAAATGACAGCATTTCATCATGTTTTATGACAGAATAGTACTCCATTGTGTATATGTACCACATTTTCCTTATCCATTCATATGCTGATGGACATTTATATTGCTTCTAAATTTTTGCTATGGTGAATAGTGCTGCAGCAAAAATGGGAGTGCAGATAACTGCTCAACATACTTATTTCTTTTCTTTTGCATATGTACCTAACAAACAGTGGGATTGCTGGAACATATAGCAGCTTCATTTTAGGTTTCTGAGGAACCTGCATACTCTTCTCCATGGCAGTTGTACTAATTTATATTCCCACCAACAGTGTATGAGCATTACCTTTTCTTTATATCCTCATCAGAATTTGTTATTGCCTGTCATTTGGGTAAGAGCCATTTTAACATGGATGAGGTCATATCTCATGGTAGTTTTCAATTGCATTTCTCTGATGATCCGTAATGTTAGACATCTTTTTATATTCCTGTTTTTTCATTTGTATGTCTTCTTTTGAAAAATGTTTACTCAGACCTTTTGCCCATTTTAAATTCAGATTATTAGATTTTATTCTTATTGAGGTGTGTGAGCTCCTTACACATTCTCATTATTAATCCCTTGCAAGATGGACTGTGAATAAACATTTTCTCTTATTCCATATGCTGTCTCATCATCACCTTGTTAATTGTTTCCTTTGCATACAGAAGCTTTATACGACCATTTTCGCTTTAGTTGCCTGCGCTTTTGGTACATTTCTTGAGAAATCTGCAGACCGATGTCCTGGAGAATTTCCCTATTTATTTTTTATTTTTTTATTTTTTTTTTTAGTATTTTCAAAGTTTAGCCCTTAGATTTAAGTCTTTAATCTATTTTGATTTGTTTTTTTAATATGATGAGTGATAAGGGTCTAGTTTCATTTTTCTGCATATGGATATCTTATTTCCCCAGCACCACTTATTGAAAAGACTGTCCTTTCCCCGATGTATGTTCTTGGAATCTTTTTTGAAAATGAGTTTACTATAAATATATGGATTTATATCTGGATCCTGTATTCTGTTCCATTGGTATGTGTGTATGTTTTTAAGCCAGTACCACACAATTTGGTAACTACAGCTGTAGCATAATTTGAAAATACGTAACATGATTCCTCTAGTTATGTTCATTTTGCTCAGGACAGCTTTGGGTATTCTGGGTCCTTGTGGTTTCATATATATGTTTTTTTTTTTTTTTCTATTTCTGTGAAGAATGTCATTGGTATTTTGATAGGGATTGGATTTCATTTGTAGTTTGCTTTGGAGAGTATGGACAGCTTAACAATATTGATTCTTTCATGAACATGGAATATCTGTTCATTTTTTGTATCATCTTCAATTTATTGCTCAATGTTTTATGATAGGTTTTCATTGTAGAGATCTTCCACTTTTTTGGTTAGGTTTATTCTTAGCTATTTTATTTTATTTGTAGCTGTTACAAATGACATTATTTTTGTAATTTCTTTTTCAAATTGTTTGCTCTTGTCATATAGAAATGCTACTGATTTTGGCTTGATGATTTTGTATCCTGCAGCTTATTGAATTTGTTTATATGTTTTAATAGTTTTTGGTGGAGGCTTTAGGTTAAAAACATAAAATTTGTCATCGATACTCAAACTACAGACAAGGAATTTCAATGTTTAGACACAAATCGTGGAAATCTTAAAGAAGAGAAGTTTACAGGTTTGCTTTACTTTTCTCTCCTCCCTCCTCTTGCCTCCTCTTTCCCTTTTTTCCTCCTTAAAATCATTTTTTTTCTTTCTTTCTATTTTGAATTTAAGTACATATTAGAGAGTTTATCATACCCCACAGTACATGGCATATCAAGTTTTGCAAGGTCTTTCCTTTATTTAAATTACTTTTTTACTATCATTTCTATTTCTTATTTACAATCTCTGCCACCTTCCCTCATGGTTAAATGTGTGTGTGTATGCACACACACGTATGTGCTCACACATGTACACCTACGTCTTAGTAAGCCAAGAAATATTTTTGTTTCTGTGGTCATACCTGCTTGTTTATGTTAAATAACATTGTGTTTTAAGTCTTATGCTCTTTGTTAATATAACATTTAAACAAAAATTATTTCAGTTGCATATAAGCACATATTTTCCTATTTCAAAGTGTTCCACAATATTTTTATGCAGGCTTCCTCCATGTTTTACTGTCCATTTCCCATAAGTAGATATCTAAGTTGCCTTTATCTGATTGCTAGCAAAAATGTTGCTTTCATGAATGTTTCTATACAAGATTCTCATGAAACTGGGCAAGCATTTCTGGGTATAAGGATTTTAACTGCAGATCACAATATATACTCATTTTCAATTTTATTTTATATTTCCATAAGGATTCTTCTGATTAAACTATTTCCAGCATTATACACTTGTTTCAAACTATCTACATATTCACCAAAACATTTATACAATCAAATTTCATGTTTTGCTAACAAGTATAAAATGGTTATTATTTACATTTTTATTTGTATAATTACTAATAAAATTGTCAGACATTCATGAGAAATCAGATTTTGTATTTCAACTCATTGATTTGAGGATAGATTTTTCTATCAATTATTTAATCTTATTTTAAACTATTTTAAATATAAATAACAGGTGATAGATGTTATCACAGTCTACTATCTCTTAACTTTTTTGTAGGTATACTGTGTTAAGCTGAACTCCTTGATCTTTATTTAGTAAAATAATAGGTATTTTTATCCAAAATTTTCTTCGAGATTTTTAAGAAAATCCTTTTTTTGTTCTAATTCAACAAATGTTTATTAAACCCATGCAATGTGTCAAATATGTTCCTAGGCATTCTTTTTTTCCAAATAAGCCTTTTATACTTATCCATGACTCTGAGAGAGTGAGCTATGGTAAGAATTACTTCTAGGGTAAACAGTTTATGTTCAATTAAGAAAGTTCCTCCGGCAAAATATTATTTCAGAATGATAACCTCCTTCTTGTTTTGCTTTCTTCCCTGCTAGATTATCAGGTGGTCTGAATCCATCATGGCCAAAGCTAACTCTGCCAAATCTGCTTCATCTTTTTGACCAATTAGTATGGTAAAAGACTTCTTTGTCATAGCTGCAGCTAGTGTTGCAACTGGGCCAAGGCAGCCAAATATTGCAACAAAAATAAGCATCTTTGAATCTTGAATACACAGGTAAAGCTGCAAGGTGTTGTTCCAACGGAGTCAGTTGAGACTCATTTAGCTTATGAGCTCAATTTTTTGGAGCAAATTCATTGCATTGCTGATCACTTGGAGCTGAGGAGGATGTAAGCCTTTGAAAGGAAAACTTCAAGAGAAGCAAGATTACAATTCACAATATGAAGGCATAATTTCTCTAAAGGTACATGTAAGATTTCTAGAACAGAATAATCCACAAAGACTTCAAATTTTTCTCTTGTGTACACACAGAAGCAGACGCCATCTGAAACCTCTGACCTGCCCAGCTCTCCTCTGGCACTGCAAAGCACTGGCTTTACTGACAAATGTCTCAACCAAATAACTCCTCTATCTGCTTTCAGGGTGCTTATTTTCTTTTGTTCTTCCAATATCAATTACAAAAATAACATCTGGAATGGCGCTACCTTTCTCTGCAAAATTTGTTGCTAAAACATTCTTTCTGACTCCTGACGAAGGAAATTTGAGTGCTACAGCTTGATCTTGGGTAGAAAGAATAGAATGCAGAGCTACCACTTTATATCATTCAGAATAAAACCTTCTATCATTTGATAGGAGATTATACAACTGCTAAATATGAGCAAGGCCTGGTAAAAAGATTAATACTGCTCTTTCAATATTTCTAAATTGGGAACTTTTATCTAAATATGCAAGAAGTTCCACAATGAAATCCAGGTTGATTTTATGAGGATTCATGCTGAGTACCATTGCTGTACTTTTGGAAAGATATATTTAAAATCAGCATTTGCTCTAGTATGAACTGACATATATGCTTGATTTTTCTTCATTCTCCCTGCTTTGCTCGTAACATTAATGGTTATTTCTTTTTCCTCCTCCAGACATTTCTGACAATATCCTGACTCTTTTTCCAGTACAAAGCCTGTTTCTTCTGCTATATCTTCACAATATCTCAGCATGATAAATTCTTCCTGAAATTCAGAGAATGGGACAGCGTGTGAAATATGTAAAAAAATTTTCAATGTCCACAGTGGCACTAATTAGAATCAACTATAGATCAGAATGTTTCTGTAAACTTTCCTTTGAGATAGTTACTAGGACGTCTGACTGGACACTTCTTTTATGAACCTCATCTACAATTAACATGAGACACATTAGTAAAAAGACCATCAAGTTTCCTTGGCAAAACCTCTGTTGTACAATAGAGTAAACTGGCAGATTCACAAGCTCAAAATAACATCTGGATCTGATATCCACACAAAGAATTCCTTTCACCAGGTCCATTTTCACAGCCCAATTCATCACACACTCTGGTGGCTAAACTCAACTGCTGAGATTTTTTGAGGGTGGGTACAGACAATGATGTTACATTTACTTGCTCCCCAATCATTTAGAGGCCAATCTCTGACAGAAAATGTGGTACCTGAGTACTTTTATCACTCCTTGTTGTACCTGCCACAACCACTACCAGGTGCCTTTTAAGAGTTTCGACACTTGAATCCCAATGTTTAAATACAGTAAACTGTTGTCTTTCCTTTGGAAGTCTCTAATTCGTAGGTGTGCTTTGCACCTTCCTAAAGAGGTTTCTAACAGGTTCCAAATCTTCAGTGTTTGCTGATTCCAAGGACAGTGCAGAAAAATCCTCATCAGAAATGAAATTTTCCCAAGATTCCTCAGGATCTTTAGAGTTTTCTCTCTTATTTTCAGAATGCCGTTGTTGCTGCTGTTTCAATGTATTCAAAAGTTTGGCAATAAAAAGTTCACATGGTTTATTGGTTTCCATTTTATTTAGTTCTTCCCTTTAGTTTTCTGTATCACTACACTCCAGCCAAACATCTTGGGATGTGGGATGAATTTTTTTTTTGGGGGGGAGGGGAGTGGGTCACATTATCTTATAATTTTTTTATTCTGACACATACCCTAAATAGAAAAGGTATGCATCATGTATCTGTACAACTTAGAATAAAACAAACATCCAATAACTTACCCTCAAGCTTAACAAATAGAACAATACTCTCCATGATTGCATCTTCCCACTACCCATACACCCTACAGAGGAAACCTACTATCTCTATTATTGGGTTAGTCATGTTCTTGCTTTTCTTTATGTTTTAATAATAATTAAACCTATTCTTATGTAATATTATAAGAATTTAATATCTTAATTTGTTTCACATTGAATTTCATACATTAAAACCTCCTTTATGTATTTTTCTGAGATTTTATTTTTTGCTCAGTGTGAGAATGAGCTATGTTAATGTATATAGGTGTAGTTCATTCTTTGATACCACTATAGAATGTTCAATTGTCTGAATATACTCTGAGTTATTTACAGTTTCTGTTGTTGATTGACATAATTAATTATTGTCAATACTTTATAATAATGAATGATGCTGCTATAAGCTTCCCTTTACATGTCTCTTGGTCCACATGTGCAGACTTTTGTTGGGTAGTGGCTCTCACAATGTGAACCCTGGACTAGTAACAGCAATACCACTTGGGAACTTGCTAATCATGCAAATTATCCAGCCCCACCCCAATCCTACTGAATCAAAAATTTGAGGTATAAGACCCAGCAATCTGTGGCTGCTATATTTTTTAATTGGTAAATGCTGTTTTGAAGAAACATTATTGATTTTGTAAGTTGATATTGTACTTGACCATCTTCCTGAACTCTCTTATTATTTGAATATTGCATATGAGGTTTCATCTTAGTTTTTTGACAGACGCACTACAGCAATTCTAAATTCCTGCACTAACTTGACTTTCTGGATTACTGAATCTAATTTTTAATGAAGGCAATGAAACATAATTGGGAGTTCATATGAACAACACAAACTGAGCAAATGCTAGCATTCTTCTATGTCTTCCAGTCCTTTCCTAATTTTCTGTCATATTTAATGTATGCTTAATTCTCTGTGCTTCAAAATGGGTCCCTTAAGACACGGCAAACATGAAATAAAAAATCACAATGTCACTTTGCCAGGCTTGTAATTTTCCACAGCTCTGTGTCTCCTACCCATTATTTAGCCTCTACTCCGTTTAGCATTTATACAATGGACATTTCCTCAACCCATTTTCTATTTAGTTGACTTGTTAGCTCCAAGAAAATGACAATCTGTCATCATGATTTACAACCTACATTTTCTTTATGATTAAAATTATGAACATTTTTAATATTACTATGAGCCCCAATTTCGCTCAATATATTAAACCCACTACTTCAATTTACTTTATAAAATGCTCACAATTTGTAGCTGATTCTTAATGAAAATGCATTCAAACTACACATCTAACTCTGAATAGACATTAAGTGGCAACTGTATCCTGACCTCTGGGGAATTTAAATGCATTATCAAATTGAATTTATTTATTCTTTTTTTCTAGCTTTCTTTATTGTAATTCAGATGTTTTTCTCATGGAGTCTCTTTTAGTATAAATGGTCAGAAGTTTACTTGTATTATAAAAAACACTAATTATTTCCAAATTATTCAGCTTTTAGAAATGCACCAGGATGTTCAGTTATGCATTGAGTACATCAAACAATCAAACTCATTAAGATTAAAAGGAAAGAAAATTGAAGCATTGAATAGTCTTTACAGAAAAATATGATCATTTTATTACATTTCAAGATCTGAGTGTGCTTATTATTTCATTTTATCTTCACTATTAAATCTAGTTAAAACATGAAAAACAAATCAATTCATTAAGTTGAAAAAAGTGCACAAGTGTTTCTGAGAAAGCTTATGCGTGGAATGGTATTTGTAAGCTTTTTGACAGGAAAGGGCTTAAGGCTGTAGCCACAGGAAGTAAAGGCGCAATGGAAAGAAAAGACTAGAAATACCAATTATATTAAAGAATAATATAAATTGTTATAGGATTATTCCAATATTTATTGTAAAGCATAGTCTTAAAATAATTCAGTTGCCTTGTGGTAAAGGTGATAGTTTAGAAAGAGCCAAACAATCAACTTGAGCACTATTATCAAAGAAAGTGTTTTTATTTTTCATTTGGGTTTTTATTGCTCCTTTTCTAGTGCTTCAACCTTAATATTCATTTTAAATGAAGAGATCAATTGTTTATTGTATATATTCTGTCTCCATCAACAGTGTTCATTCAAATCTTGATGTGTGGGTCTTAGGATCATGGAAGGTAATATTTACTATTAAGTACACAGTCTATGTTTCTTTATAAATATTATCAATCTGTTAATAAATACTTATGTAGTTATGTTTAAAACATGGTAAAATTAAGTTTTTTGAAAAAAAAAATTATTGAATAAAATGGATTGTTGACTAAAAATAAAAGACATCCGGAACTTCAGGTGCTATTTTATAAACTTATTATGGCTGTTTTTAGAACACTGCAAACATCTTCAATCACAGACAAAGCATAAACAAAATATAACAATACTCACTATAATACTTATATAAAAATGATAATACCACTGATTGCATTAATTTCTTAATTATTTCCATGTGTTCTCATATCTTCTAATAATTGCAGTGCCATCCATAATCACTTCTATATCTCTGGAATTTTATTAATCATATCAGACATGAGTAGAGAAGACTACTTCTTCATCCAAGCCAAGGTTTTAAGTTCTGGTTACTAAATAATTGATTCCTAGAAAAGTTGTAGATTTGCTAGCATATCTAACCTCCTTGAGTCAGTAGACCAACTTGCTACAGTCAAACTCCATGTTTACTTCAATGAGTCTTTTCAAGCTCATCAATTTTATGAACGTTTAATTGTCATGAAAACCAGTTCTTTCTCCTTGTGTTCTTTTAGCTATGCTTTTCGGACGTTACCTGGTCAATTGGCCTGTCATTTATTTCATATTGACTTCATTAGTTAATACTATAAAAAATTTTTGCCTATCTTTGTAAATAACTCATTCCAATTAACAGTATAATCCTGAAGTTTTAGTTCCCAGATCACAATGTATTATGTCTTCTGAGTCACCTTTTCCATTTACGACATTTGATTAATCCACAGTCTTTCAAAAATACAGTTTGACACCATTTTTTTCCTTGCCACACAGGTCATAACTCACAGGTTCTAAAAATATATCCATATTGTTTGCTACTTCTATCTTTCAGAGTTGAACCCAAATTATTCTTCTGTTAGTATGGCTGAGACTTAGTGATTATCTTATAACAAGTAAAATGAAGTCGAAATGATGGTGAGCAACTTTGGAGACTAAGTTATAAAAAGGCTTCTTGTTTTTGATTGTTTTTTGTTTTTGTTTTTGTTTTGAGCCAGGGTGTTGCTCTGTCTCCCAGGCTGAAATGCAGTGAAGCAATCATAGTTTATTGTGGCTCAAACTCCTGGTCTCAATTGATCCTCAACCCTAGGCCTCCCAAAGCACTGAGTTTAGAGTGCCACCATACTCTGCCAAATTAGGACATCTATAGAAAACGCTATGAAGCTTCCTCAAAGAACTAAAATTAGAATTACCATTCAATTCAGCAATCTCACTACAGGGTATCTATCCAAAGAAAAAGAAATTATTATATAAAAAAAGACACCTGCGCTCATATGTTTATCAAAGCACTACTCACAATAGCAAACTCATAGACTCAGCCTAAGTGCTCATCAATGGACGAATGAATAAAGAAAATGTGGTATATTTATATACCATGGAATTCTACTCAGTCATAAAATTTGAAATCATATCTTTTGCAGCAGTATGGATGGAACTGGAGCCATCATCTTAAGTGAAATAATTCAGAAATAGAAAGTCAAATACTACACGTTTTCACTTACAAGTGGGAGATAAGAATGAGTACACAGGAACGTACATAGTGGGATAATAGGCATCGGAGACTCCAAAACATGGGAGGATGGGAGGAGGTTGAGAGAGGAGAAATTACCCATGTCGTATGATTTACACTAATTGGGTGATGGTTACACTAAAAGCCCAGACCACACCACTATGCAATATATCCATGTAACAAAAAATGTGCTTGTACTCTCTAAATCTATTTTTAAAATAAACAAATAAAATGTAAAGCACTGTGGCTTTCATTCTAATTTCTCTGTTTCTTTCTATTTGAAAAGCCAAGATCCAGCATACCCAAAAGGCCTTCAGTAATGACCCATGAGGATCTAAAGCCTACCAGGATCCAGGTGTGTTAGCTCAGTAGCACATCATCCAGCTACAGTGGAGCCTGGAGAGGACTGCAACCTGACCTTGAACCAAACTACCAGGTAAAACCACTCCCAGATTTTTACTGCTTTGAAACTGAAATAACAAATGTTTCAGTGTGTATTACATGTTAGAGTTTCTACATTATAGAATATGTCAATGTTTTTATAGATTCATATTATCAGATTCACAGGACTTTTTATGGAATAAATATATTCTATAACCCAAGCTTTATCATTCTCTTTTTGATGACCAAATGATCACAACCTGGCCAAGGAGAGGCGCTTTTGGTCTTTCAGCAATAACAGATATATTTGGGTCTTAGGTGTCTCCAACTGGAAATCATTAAAACTTTCTGGCAATAGAATGTTTCATAGACATGCCATTTTTTGAGAAGGTAGGGGTCATGTATAGAATGATACATATGCCTCCAAGCTGTATTACTTGTTTTCTCTCCACTCATAGTGCAGATTCCTACCCATCTCCTTCCCTCTTGTCAGTTAAGTCTGCATAATGCTGCCTCCCAGGAAAACTTTCCTGGCTTTCTGACTAAAAGGGCCTTGGCACAGTACTTTCTATGCCCTTTTCTTAAGGCACTTAGCATATGAGATAAATTATATAAACTACCTGTAGCTTTTTGTATTTTAGACCATAAGAATTTATTTTTTTTTTAAATTGATCTGTAGAAATGTATTACCATTTTTCTGAAATAAGGAAGTAAATTTAAATTTTGATGCAAATGTTTCAACTCTTTCACTAAAGTTTTCTAACAATAAAGTGGATGACTGTGTGATATTGCACCAGAATTGCTAGCCTTTGCTTACCAGTAATAACTAAAATAAGCAGCCCAGGCTAATTCCATCCTGGCTCCTGTGACTTGTAATAAGTAACTAAGATCTGTGACTTCTATCACTACCCAGATAATGTGTAAACAAATGCTTATCTTGACTTCTGTAAACCACTGAAGTAACAAACAGAATGACAAAAGTCCCCTGGCCCTTGCAATGTCCGGAGACCCCCCACCCTCATCTCCGCCCAGGAGGTGAATCACAGAATCCCCTGGCCCTTGGAATGTCCGAAACCTTTTCATCCCCATCCCCGCACCCCACTCCCAAGGTGGTTTTTTCGGGTATAAAGTCTTGGCACCCTCCTTTCGACACCACAGGTTAGAGAGACATGAGTCCTCTGTGGTCGCTGGCATAATAAATGACCCTGCAATCTGGCATACTTTTGTCTTGATGCTAACTTTCTACGCTCGGTCCAGTACAACAACTATTTCACATTTAAGTATAGGTGCAGTTTGAACTTTTATAATTAAAAATCAAGAAAAACCCCTGAGTCATTTTCTAACTCCTGGCCTAAGCTGAGAATAAAAATAGATAAGATTTATTGAAGATCAACAGTGTGCCCTACACAGCACTATGTGCTATATGTGTGTCATCTCATTTACTCCTGGAGATTACCCTGTGAGGTTGCTACCAGCATTACTCTTATTTTAGACCAAAAAAATTAAGTCAGAGGGAGATTTAGCAATAGGCCCAAGGTCACAGAGTCAGAGCAGTGTCAAAATTTTAAATTTAGTATTTGAATTCTAAAATCCATACCTTGACCACTATGCCACAATATCAGATTACCGACAGAGTTATAGAAAAATCTCTCATGAATGTGACATAAAATTTGAAGATGCATTTTGACAGACATATTTTTATTGACAATTTTATAGAAATGTAATTCACTGAAAAATAAAGAGCTTAAAGAAATATCAAGTAAAAAGAAAGTTTTCATGATGCAGCTCTGAAGGAAAAAAATATTCAAACTTGAGAATATATTTAGAAATATATAAATGATTATAAGGAAAAACATTAACATTTGTCCCAATAGTAGAATAATGCTGAGAGGAGAATTTCCTACTGACTACTTTTTATTATGTTTTTTCTTATATATGAAATAAATGGTTAAGGATTTTTTTTATTTTTATTTTTATCCACAACTTCATAAAAGTAAACTTATGTATTTGCCCTGCTCATTTTCCATATATGTTAAAGTCAGCAGCTGAAGGGAATAAAATAAGTGTGATATTATAATGTATTGCAAATTGTAAGTATCAACATCACAACCCAGAAAATACAAATTAGCTTAAAGGAAAGATCAGAGGTGACTTGGGTATAGGCCTTAAAAAGGCACAATCTTGATTCAAATTTTGTAATTGGCTATCTCTTAGTTGATACTTTTTAGTGCACATGAAAGACTATATTAAACTTGAAAGTGTAAAATATTTTGTTTGCCCTCACAAAATATCAATCTAGATTTTAGACAGTTTATAAATTATGCTTTTATTTTGTATTATTTTAAAGATACATTATCCTGTCAATTCTACACAGTTGGAAAGTTAGATTCCCAAAGTTAAGATACCTCTTTTCTTTTAATTAACATTTTTGTTTATTTTGTTTATCTTTGTGTATTTTCCTCTTCCTGAGCTAAAAAAAAAATCATCAGAAGTTTTATAGGAAGAATATGGATTAAATGCTTTTAAATTTTATCTTTGAAATGCAAAACATAGAAATGAATAATTCAGTGAGTCATTCGCATACTTTGAAGACATCTATTTGCTTACAGTTACTTGGTCTTCCTTAAGTCATCTGCTAGCAACTTTCAGAAAAAGGGCATGCAAGGAAAAAGAAGCAATTTCTCTCTCTGTTTCCCTCTCTTTTCTCCCTCCCTTGGCTTTGCTTTTCTACTCCCTCCTTTCACATTCTCTTTTTCTTCATTCTCTTCACTCTCTGCTCTCACTGTCATTTCTCTTTTCTCCCTCTGTTAGTTTTGTGAATATATTGTTTTCCCAGAATGTAAGAAGCCGATAATATATTTTTGGTTACATTAAATAATCAAAAGACATGTATTTAACAGAGTAAAATAAAGGAACTATTAGAAAAAGTCTCACTTCATTTACATATTTTCAAACTTCTAAATTATTTAAAATATTTAGTTAGATTTCATACTATTCCTCCATATTATTATTCTTTCATATATAAAGGCAAGACAGAGAATCCAAAGTCATCTTGAATATATTGAGGATTTTCTAAATTGTCTTTTCCTCATCCAATTTTTTAAAAAATAAATCAAAACAAATTTTCCATTAATCTCAAATGCATGTTAGAAATGACTCATCAGGATTTGAATTTATGGACATTTATAAACATTTATGAAAATCTGAATTTATGGAAATCACATAAAAAGCAAAACTAATTCATCATCTAGGCTTAATCATAGTAAGATGAAGTATTTGAAAAAATTTTATTGTAGATCTTCCATACCATATCCCCTGTACACACTTCAGCTAACCAGTGTTGTGAGAATGAAATTCATGAAGGATTTCATTCTTTTTTATGGATAAAAAATATTTTGTTGTGTATATGTACCATATTTTTTTTATCCACTCATCCATTCATAGGCATTTAGGTTGCTTCTGTATCTTGGCTATAGTGAGTAACGTTGCAACAAACATGGCAGTGCCAATATCTCTTTAAAATACTGATTTCCTTTCTTTTGGATATATACCCAGCAATGGGATTGCTGGATCATATGTACTTCTATTTTTAGTTTTTTTAGGAACCTCCACACTGTTTTCCATGGTGACTGTACTAATTGACATTTCCACCTACAACAGTGTGTAAGATTTCCTTTCACTCCATATCCTTGCCAGCATTCATTACTGCTTGTCTTTTGGATAAAAGTCTTGTTAGCTGGAGTGTGATAACATCTCATTGTAGTTTTGATTTGCATTTCTCTGATGATTAGTGGTGCTGAATATATTTCTATATATGTGTTATCCATTTGTATGTCTTCACTGAGAATTTTCTATTCAGGTATTTTGCCCATTTTAAAATCAGATATTTTCCCATTGAGTTATTTGAATTCCTTACATATTCTGGTTATTAATTTATTGTCAGATGTATAGTTTATGAATATTTTATTTCATTCTGTGGGTTGTCTTATCTTACTATAATATCTAGTAAACTCCCTGAAGCTCTGGTCAAATAATATCATTGCTTTGTTCTAATTTAGTGTGATTTATGCCACTTAACTTTTGATACAGCTGGCATGAGCAGCACCTCTACACAACCCCTATGATTAGAGCAAAGAGGCTATCATGATATCCTCTCGTTATATTCTGTGATTCCTTCCACTAACATGCCTTTGGTTTTGCTTTCCTATAATGCAGAAAAAGTGTGGGGAAAAGGAATGATCCCATCCTTTCTCATCTCCCCAACTCCAGATTATTTTTACCAGATTTTTTTTTTTAAATGACACACCCCCCTTATAATTTTTCTTTTGTGGACTAGAACTATTTTTTTCATATATGCTATAATAGCACTTAATTTATTGCTTCCTAAAGGCCCTAATCATTTTTTACTGTCTTTTTGTTATTTGTATTCATGGTTTAGTTCTCCAGATAGACACGTATTTGAAAGCAAGTCACATTTCTTATATAACATTGAATCACCCACAGAGCATGGTGGGACATCTTTCACAGAGTAGGAACTTGATCATACTTTAGGGGAACTAGTAAATTATGCAAAATATGTACAGCCCAAATTAACAGTTACAGACTCAAGATATTTTGGAAATCTATAAAAAAACAACTGTAAGAACAAGTGCATATATTTCATAATCTAATACCTTATGCAGAGTAAAAATATCTGATTCATGGATTTCCCAATTCCAGAATTTTACAGTCATTTTAAATTAAAAAAAATCTTGGGAAAATGTTTTTGGAATAGTTTAAGAAATATATATGTGTCTAAAGAAAATGATTTTAAAATATTCTAATTTGCATTTATGACTATCCTCCCACAGGGAAATTAAATTAAAATTTGAATCAAGAGAATATGCTTGATTTTGTATGAACTTAATGAATCATTCTCTTTCCCAAATTTATTTTATTAAGCAATAAATATGCACAAGGCAATTATAAGTCTATTCTGTCTCCATAAATCTTGGTAAACACAGAAAAGATTTTAAGTCAAATTTTTAAGAGGTCTGAGATACTAATGCTTAGTGCTGTTTTTGCAATTAGGCTCATTAACAGGTTACATGTTCTTGAAATCTATTGTAAATTGGTAATAGGAATATGGATTACACATATCCTTATAAAATTTATAAATATACTTCTTGGTATATCACTGGCTCCTGACTCAAGGTGTATTTTATGTTCTCCTTTAATTACTCAGATTACCAAATAGAGTGTTTAATTAATGATTACTCATTAACAAAAAATATGATTATTTCTCACATTTTTAAGATAAAGTGAAGAAATTCTGTGACTAAAAATTTCAACACATTTTAAGTTAAATCTGAAAGCAGATTTTCCACCTGGATTATGCAGTTTATAAATATTGTGCTTAAATTATAAAAACAAACATAAAACATAACAAAACAAACTCTCCAGCATTCTTTTTCCTTCTTTTACTTCATGGATATATTTAATAACAGCTTTTGTTCTGATACTATATTAGCTGTCTCATGTTTTGTAACATATCCCTCCAAAACGTAACAAGTTTAAACAATTAAAATTACATCTTTATAATTTCAGAAGATCAGGAATTCCAGAATAACTTGGCTATGCAGTTCTTGTTCAGAGTGTTTCATAAGGTTGCAATCAGTTTTTCTGGGGCTCTGGTCATCTGAAGGCCTTACTGGGATGGAGGGCCATTTCCAAAAGGTTAACTTATGTAAAGTAGCAAATTGGTACTTATTACTATTATATAGCCTTAGTTTTTCTCCACTTGGGCCCCTCAGTAGGGTTGCTTAAGTGTCCTGATTCCATTGCATCTGGCTTCTCCAGAACCAGATCAAGAGCAAGAAAGATTTAATACCCTTACCCTAATCTCAGAAGTCACATACAGTACTCTATCCTCTGCCATACTCTGTTGTTCACATAGGCTAGCCCTGCTTCAATATTGGAGGAACAGCCTATATAACATTAATACCAGGAGTTGAGACTCATTCCAGGCTATCTTGAAGGCTGCCTACCACTAAGCGTAATAATTTATTTAACATATCTAAACCTCAGTTTTCTTTTCTGTAAAATGGTTTGGACTAGACTAAGGTCAGCAAACTTTTTTCTGCAAAGAGCAAGACAGTAAATATTTTATGATCCGTGGGTTATATAGTCCCTGTTGCAGCTACTTAGCTCTCTGCTGTAGCACAAAAGAGACTGTAAATTACACACAAATGAATGTATACTGTTTTCCAAAACAACAACCACCACCACCACCACCTTTGTTTACCAAATAAATTTGGGCTTAACTTACATAATGTAGCTTGCTGACCCTGGACTAATAATTGCCAATGTTTCTTTCATTTTAGAGATTCTAATTATATATTATTTATGCAGGATATAGAATTTCCATTCTATATTATTTAAAAATAGTAAGCACAGTATATGTATACAAGAATGTTGAAAAATATTAAAGACATATGCTTGTAATGAATGAAATTGTGTTTTTCTCAGATTTATATGTTGAAGCCCTAACACCCAATGTAACCGTGTTTGGAGATGGAGTCTTTACGGAGGTAGTTATGGATAAATGATGTCATAAGAGTGGTGCCCCAATCCAAAAGTATGAGTCCTTATGAGAAGATTAAAAGGCACCAGAGATCCCTCTCTGTGAGGGCACAAAGAGGAGGCCATGTGAAGACACAGAATTAAAAGCACCTATTGCAGGCCAGGAAGAGAGATCTCATCAGAAACTAAATATGCTGGTACCTTCACCTTGGACTTGCAATTTTCAGAACTGTGAGAAAATAAATTTCTGTTGTGACCTAATCTGTGGCATTCTGTTACTGCAGCTTGAACAGACGAACACTACTTACAATATTTTTAGATTGTATTACGCCAACAACATGCAAACCTATTATACTTTTCCCTTCTTAAAATTATCCCCTTCTTTGATCTTAGATTTCCCTAAATATTTTTATGTACTGATTTAATATATAAAAATTGTCTCTAGTCCTGACCTCCTGCTGAATTCCAAATTTATATAGGTAATTGTTAATTAGAAGCCATGTCTAATACACCAGGGGCCTGCAACCAGTACCTGTCTAAGGCCTGTTAAGGACCTGTCCACACAGCAGGAAGTAAGCAGTGAGCATTACCACCTGAGCTACACCACCTGTCAGATGAGTGGTGGCATTAGATTCTCACAGAAGTGCAAACCCAATTGTGAACACTGTGAATGTGAAGGATCTAGGCTGTGAGCTCCTTATGAAAATCTGGTGATAAATGTAATGCATTTGAATCATCCGGAAAGTATAACCCACTCCCTCTGGACTGTGGAAAAGTTGTCTTCCATGAAACAGGTCCCTGGTGCCAAAAAAGTTCAGGACAGCTGTGAAAGACAGCTGTAACTAAAAAGCCCCAGTGCAGTTGTCAATACCCACTGCCCGCCAATCTTACAACGTTCCTGATATCAAGAAATGGTGCCACCATACACAGAGTTGCTCAAGCCAGAACCAGAGAATCAGGTATATTATGGAGCTGATTGATACTGATTTACGAAAGCCTTGTGAACAGATTTGAACCTGAGAGAGCCAATCCTTCAAGTTGATCCCATGTGACTAACTGAGTCTAAATTTTCTGTAGAGTCAAATGGGCATTTGTTGACTAGAGGTCACACACCTAAAACAAGTTCCCCCAAAACCCACACCTCTGTTCATCTTTGAGGCTTTTCAAAGCTTAGCTGTATCAACCAATCAGGGCTCATATGCACTAACCAATCAAAACTCTGCTGCAGTGACAAATCAGAACTAAGAAAGTCTGTATCCATCATTTATGTAAATGGACCTGATTGGACACCTGAGCAGGAACTTTTGCTGTAAAACCCAAACCCTCCCTTTGTTCTTGGGAAGACACCTTTATTTTACACCAAAGGCTGCATCGTCCTGTTTTGCAAACTTTTTATTGGAATAATGTCTGTTTCCTCCAAATTCTCTTTCAGAGGACTATTCACAGCTTATTGTTATTTCTTTAAAAATTTTGTGAGCTGATTTCCAAAATAATCCACTATTAAATTATGTAGAATCAAACTATGCTCTGATACCTCAAACTATACAAAAAGTTCAGGAGAGAAATAGTTTCAAGAGAGAAATAGTTTTTAAGTCAGTAACAGTCTTCAAATGAGAAGACTATTGTGATCAGTACTGATCACATTTAGCTGACAGACATTTCAGTTCAATAAATATAAAATTATCAGGGAGAAATTAACAGTTAATATTCATGGTTGAAAAATTACCACTATATCACACATCAGATTTAATGACAATGTACTTAATAAGAGTTAGTGAATTTTCTTGCTACTCCATTTGTCAAATCGTGGTTGAACTGCAATCATAGGTTGTCTACAAATACAAAATTTTGGCAAAAGAAAAATCAAGTGTGTCTTGAATAAATTAGTTGGCTACATGAAATTCATAATATATATTTTATATCTCAATATTTGGATATTACGTGCTACAAATATATACACAAATTTTGAAAAGCCATTTATTAACATTTACTGGTACAATGTTGCTTAGGTTCATCTTTGACTCTTCTCTTTGTCTTATGCTGTGTATCCAATACATCAGCAAATCCTATTAGTTCTGCAAAACAGATCTCCAATCCATGCACTTATTCCTAACTTGGTTACCACTACCTTAGGTAAAGCTATAATCAACTTTTTTCCTAAGACACTGAAATAACTTCCTGAGCTCTCTATTAGTTACTCTTTCCTAGTTATATTCCATTTTGGCATAGTAATCTGGAGAATCCTTTCAAAACCTCTATCCAATTACATCATTACCCCTCTTAAAACTCCAATGACCTTTCAAAAAAACTAGGTGAAAAGATTTTGATGTAATCTTCAGGAAATTACCTTTTCCAACATCATTTTTGTCTGCCCACTCTTTTATTCCCTTTAGCTCCTTGAACATTTTGCCATTCCTTAAATATTCCAGGTTTGTTTCACCTCAACTATCTTATAAAAAAGCTGCTTCTTTTCTCCCTTTCCTTTCGTCTTTCTTTCCTTTCCTCTTTCCTTTTCTCACCTCTCTTCTCTCTTTTCTTTCCTTTTCTCTTTTCTTGCTCTGTCATCCAGGCTGGAGTACAGTGGTACATTACAGCTCTCACTGCAGCCTCAACCTCCTGGGCTTAAGCATATTTCCACTTTGGCCTCCCTGGTATCTGGGACCACAGGCAGGTACCATTGTACCTGGGCTATTTATTTTATTTTATACTTTTTTTTTTTTTTTTTTTTTTTTT
>NW_016107348.1:10068630-10105832 GCF_001604975.1 Cebus imitator
GTTCAAGCAATCTTCCCACTTTGGTTTTCTAAAGCACTGGGGTTACATGCGAGCCTCTGCACCTGGCCAGGAAGGTTACTAATGATTCTCACCTTTCTTTATTTTTTCTTTTTCTTTCATTTAGCTCTTCATATTTGATCTTCAGTAGGATCGTCTCTGACCAGCCTAATGAAAATGGCATCTCCTAGTATCTCTTACAATACTATATTTAATTTTCAGTTCGTTATATGTTATATTTTATCTATTATTTGCCTTCTCCATAAGAAGACAAACTACATGAGGGTGTCATTATGAAAAGATGAAAGCTGGACACAAAAAAAGACACCAGGGAGATGAGACACCAAATCATCACTGTGGACGGGAGACAGAACTAGATTGCAACTTCAACTCGATGGACAGAGCAGCATGCAGTGGTTCGCGTTGTGAATTTTAGCTCCAGGTTGACAGGAAGAACAAACCAGGAATACTGAAAGAAATCACAGACCCTCTGAAGGAAGCAGAATGCTCCTGTAGGACCCGGGAGACAACCCAAATATTGTGAGTGCCCAACTGCAGAAGTGGGAAAGGGAGATCCTCCTCTCCAAAACACATACCCTTACCAGGTAAACTGAAAATCTGTTTGTGGTCAAAGTTTCTGACCTTACCTTGAGCTGATTCAGTCCAGAAAGCCCAGCAAAACACAGGGGAAGAGGAAGCAGCAGGAAAGGCCCTGGGAGCTTGCTGGATCTCCAAGCAGGTCATTCTGCCTGGCATCATAGGGATTCTTTGGGATGGTGGCCAGAGGAGTGGGCGGAAAATGCCAGAGGAAGAAGGAAGTCTCCTGCTGAACTTTGTAACAATTTGAACTGGGAGAGAAGCCTCCTGGCCCTGGCCAGAACTCAAGGGAGGGTGTGAATTCAGTATGCATACTCCATAGGCCACGGAATAATCAAGTCCTTTTCTTTCAGCGCTGGGAACCCGGTAGCCTGGGGCAAGTTCTCAAGCCCAACTCACCTACCACCTGGAAACAGACTTGTGGCTGTTAGGGGAGCATGATGGGAGTGAGACCAGCCCTTTGCTTTATATGTGAGCTGGGTAAGGCCTGTGACTGCCAACTTTCCCCCGCTTCCCTGACAATCTGCATGAATCAACAGAGGTAGCCATAATGCTCCCAGGTATACAACTTCATTGACCTGGGAACCTCATCCCTGTCCCCCACAGCAGCCGTTGCAAGACCTCCAAGGAGAGTCTGAGCACAGACACACCTAGCTCTGCCCCTACCTTATGGGCCTTTCCTATCCAGGCTGGTAGCTGAAGACAAAGGACATATCTCTTGGGAGTTCTATGGCACCACCCACTGCTGGTTCCTCACCATACTAACACAGCTAATGCTCTCTGGAATGTGCCACCTCCCAGCAGGAGGCCAACCAACACAAAAATATAGCATTACACCACCAAAGCTAAGAACCCTCACAGAGTCCATTGCATCCCCCTACCATCTCCACCAGAACAGATGCTGGTATCCACAACTGAGAGACTCATAGACTCTTCACATCACAGTACTCTGCAGATAACCCCCATTACCAGCTCAGAGCCAGGAAGACTTGCTGAGTCTCCAGAAGAAAGATAACAATCCCTGCTGCTTGGCTCACAGGAAGTCACATTCATAGGAAAAGGGGGAGAGTACTACATCAAGGGAACACCCAATGGGACAAAAGGATCTGAACAACAGCCTTCAGCCCTAGACCTTCCCTCTGACAGATCCTACCCACATGAGAAGAAACCAGAAAACTAACTCTGGTAATATGACAAAACAAGGCTCTTTAACAGCCCCCCCAAAAAATCACACTAGTTCACCAGCAATGGATCCAAACCAAGAAGAAATCTCTAATTTACCTGAAAAGTAATTCAGGAGTTTAGTTATTAAGCGAATCAGGGAGGCACCAGAGAAAGGTGAAGCCCAATGCAAGGAAATTCAAAAAACAATACAAGAAGCGACGGGAGAAATATTCAGGGAAATAGATAGCATAAAGAAAAAACAATCAAAACTTCAGGAAACATTGGACACACTTATATAAATGTAAAATGCTCTGGAAAGTCTCAGCAATAGAATTGAACAAATAGAAGAAAGAAATCCAGAGTTCAAAGAAAAGATCTTTGAATTACCTCAATCCACCAAAGACAAAGAAAAAAGAATAAGAAAATATGAACAAAGCCTCCAGGAAGTCTGGGATTATATTAAACAACCAAACCTAAAAGAAATCTAAGAGTTTAGAAACATATTTGGGAGAATAATCAAGGAAAATGTTCCCGGCCTTGCTAGAGACCTAGCCATCCAAATACCTCAGCAGAAACCTTACAGGCTAGAAGGGATTGAGACACTATCTTCAGCCTCCTTAAACAAAACAATTATCAGCCAAAAATTTTGTATCCCCTGAAACCAGGCATCATAGTAAAGGAAAAATACAGTATTTTTCTGACAAACAGATGCTGAGAGATTCACCACTACCAAGCCCCCACTACAAGAACTGCTAATAGGAGCTCTAAATCTTAAAAGAAATCCAGAAAACACATGAAAACAGAACGTCTTTAAAGCATAAATCACACAGGAACTATAAAACAAAAATACAAGTTAAAAAGCAAAAACAAAAAGGTACACAGGCAACAAATAGCAGGATGAATGCAGCTGTACCTCACATCGCAATACCTACATTGAATGTAAATGGCCTAAATACTTCACTTAAAAGACACAGAAATGCAGAATGAATACAAGCTCACCAACCAACTCTCTGCTGCCTTTAGGAGACTCATCTAACACATAAGGACTCACACAACCTTAAAGTAAAGCGGTGGAAAAAGGCATGTAATGCAAATGGACACCAAAAACAAGCAGAGATAGCTCTTCTTGTATCGGACAAAACAAACTTTAAAGCAATAGCAGTTAAAAGAGACAAAGAGGGACATTATATAATGGTAAAAGACCTTGTCCAACAGGAAAATATCACAATCCTAAACATATGTGCACCTAACACTGAAGGTCCTAAATTTATAAAATGATTACTAATAGACCTAAGAAATGAGATAGATAGCATCACAGTAATGGTGAGAGACTTCAATATTCCACTGACAGCACTAGACAGGTAATCTAGAGAGAAAGTCAACAAAGAAACAATGGATTTAAACTATACCCGAAAACAAATGGACTTTACAAATATATACAGAACATTTCATTCAACAAGTGTGGAATACACATTCTATTTCTACTCAGCAGCACATGAAACTTTCTACTAGACAGACCATGGCCACAAAACAAGCCTCAATAAATTTAAGGAAATTGAAATCATATCACACACTCTCTCAGACCACAGTGGAATGAAACTGGAAATAAACTCCGAAAGGAACCTTCAAAACTATGCAAATTCATGGAAATTAAATAAGGTGCTTCTGAATAAGCATTAGGTCAAAACCAAAATCAAGATGGAAATAACAAAATTCTTCAAACTGAATGACAATAATGACACAACCTATCAAAACCTCTGGGATACAATGAAGGTGGTGCTAAGAGTAAAGCTCAGAGCACTAAATGCCTACAACAAAAAAAATGAAAGAGCACAAAGTGACATTCTCAGGTTACAAAAGAAACTAAGGAAACAAGAAGAACAAACCAAACCCAAAACCAGCATAAGAAAAGAAATAACCAAGATCAGATCAGAACTAAATGAAAATGAAACAACAGCAAAATACAAAAGATGAATGAAATGAAAAAAAAAGCTGGTTCCTCAAAAAGATAAATAAAATAGGCCATTAACAAGATTAAGAAAAGAAGAGAGAAAATCCATTAAGAAAGAAAATAGGAGATATTACAACTGGCACCACTTAAATACAAAAGATTGTTCAAGACTACTATGAACACCCTTACACTCATAAATTAGAAAATCTAGAAGAGTTGGATAAATTCCTGGAACAATGCAGCTCTTCTAGTTAAATCAGGAAAAATTAGATACCTCAAACAGACCAATAACAAGCAATGAGACTGAAATGGTAATTTAATAATTACCAACAAAACAACTCCAGGACCAAATGGATTCAAAGCAGAATTCTACCATATATTTAAAAAATGGTACCAATCCTTTTGACACTATTACACAAGATAGATAAAGAGGGAAATATCCCTAAGTCAGTCTATGTAGCCAGCATCACCCTAATACCAAAACCAGGAAAGAACGTTCTCAAATACGGAAACTCCAGACTGATATGCTTGATGTACACATGTATCCCAAAATCTTTACCACAATACTACCTAACCAAATCCAACTACATATCAAAAGATAATCCACCATGAACAAGTGGTTTTCATATCAGGGATGTAGGGATGGTTTAACACATGCAAGTCAATAAATGTGATATACCATATAAATAGAATTAAAAACAAAAATAACATGATCATCTCAGTAGATGCAGAAAAAGCCTTTGACAAAATCTGGTATCCCTTTATGATTAAAACTCTCAGCAAAACTGGCATACAAGGGACATACCCAAGGTAATTAAAGCCATCTATGACAAACCCATAGCCAATATAATACATAATGGGGAAAAGTTGAATGCATTCCCTATGAAAACTGGAACAAGACAAGGATGCCCACTCTCACCACTCCTCTTCAACATAGTACTGGAAGTCCTAGCCAGAGCAATCAGACAAGAGAAAGAAATAAAGGGTATCCAAATTGGTAAAGAGGAAGTCTAATGTCACTGTTTGCTAATGATATGATTGTTTATCTTGAAAACCCTTAAGACTCCTCCAGAAAGTGCCTAGAACTGATAAAAGAATTCAGCAAAGTTTCCAGAAACAAGATTAATGTGCACAAACCAGTAGCTTTTCTATAAACTAACAGCGATTAAGCTGAGAATCAAAAAAAGAACTCAAACTCCTTTACAAAAGGGGTAAAAATAAAAAAAAAAAAAAAAAAACAAACTTAAGAATATATCTAACTAAGGAGGCAAAAGTCCTCTACAAGGAAAAATACGAAACACTGCTAAAAGAAATCATAGATGACACAAGTGGAAACACATCCCATGTTCATGAATGGGTAGATTCAATATTGTGAAAATTACCATACTGCCAAAAGCAATCTCCAAATTCAAAGCAGTTCCCATCAAAATACTACCATCATTCACAGAATTGGCAAAAACAATTCTAAAATTCATATGGAACCAAAAAAGAACGGGCATAACTAAAGCAAGATTAAGCAGAAAGGACAAATCTGGAGGCATCACATCTGATTTTAAACTATACTATAAGGCCATAGTCACCAAAAGAGCATGGTACTGGTATAAAAATAGGCACTTAGACCAGTGGAACAAAATAGAGAGCCCAGAAATAAACCCAAATACTTACAGCCAGCTGATCTTTGACAAAGAAAACAAAAGCATAAAGTGGGGAAAGGACACCCTCTTCAACAAATAGGGCTGGGATAACTGGTAAGCCACATGTAGGAGAATGAAACTGGGCCCTCATCTGTCACCTTATACAAAAATCAACTCAAGATAGATTAAGGGCTTAAATCTAAGACTGAAACTACAAAAACTCTAGAAGATAACATTGGAAAAAGCCTTCTAGACTTTGGCTGAGGCAAAGATTTCATGACCAAGAATCCAAGTTGTATGATAGACATATACACATGGGGAGAACATGCAAACTTGCACACAGACTATGGCCTCAGCCAAGAACAGGTTCTCTTTTCTCACCAACATTTTCATAAAACGACATTGAACAAAATGACATTATTCAAGGACCTGCTGTACAATAATGAAAAGATCTCATTCCACAACTATTCATGATGAAGGTAACAGTTAAGTTGTATTGAGCAAATTATAATAATAACTGTGAATAATATCACATAAAAACAAATAAGTAAAGTTACAGGAAAAAATGAAAAATGTATAAACACTGCTATAGCAATGACACTGAGCCATATTTGGTAATTAATTAGGATAATTTTTAAAAATATATAATATAGTTTTCGGAGCATGTATTTGTTTGCTATGTAGTTGCCTAACAACAAGCAACAGATGACTAAGGTGACTCTTATTCCTTGAAGCCATATGTCCTCCTCCCGGGGAAAAGGGGAACAAACTTATTTTCTTGATGAGACTTGGTACATATACTACAAATGACCAGAAGTACTTTTATTTTACCATATTAAAGTATTTTTATAAAGAAAGTGATTTATTTTTACCTTCACAAAAATAAATCCTGCAAAACAAACCTCCACATTTCCCTGTATAGTACATAAAGTCAGTGACAGATATATATAGCAAGAATACTTGGACTTCTGCAAAATATTCTGAGAATATTTCCACTCAGAGGTCTCCATCCAAAATGTTCATCCTCAATATGTTCTTGCTTAATTTTCTCTGTGGGAAGGTATTGGGGTGATCCTATGTGTATATCTATGAAGATACCACTCAAGAGTGCCATCGCATGGATGGGACAGAGGGAGAAGTCTGTACCAGATGGAGGCAGTAAGAATAAGGAGTCATTCTCTATAGAATATTTTAAAATAATAATGAAATTGGTTAAAAGCCAGTCTACTTCTTCCGACATCACTATGTACTAGAAATTCCAAGTAGGTCAACTACATAGTATTTCTTTGAGAATATTTTTTGTTGTTTTTTGGGTATTTTTTTATTTCAAGGTAATTCCTGCAGTCACCATTGTTAAATTTCTAGGTTGCATATTTCACTCTTTTTAATAATATTTGCATCCTACGTATCAGTTAATTCTAAAAAGTCAGTTATACGGTCAAACTCCAGGCAAACAGGCCAGCCACACACATTTGTTTCAAGCTTTAAGTTTGTCGTGGTTCAGAATAAATGAGAATCACTTTGCACGTCTTTCTTGTCTATGATGCTCATTTAGCTACACATTCTTCTGTTTAACAATAGATTCTACATAAACCATGCACCTAGTGATTCTCAATAGGAAGGACCAAAATTTAAATTACTTTTATTATCACATCATGTGAAAATTATTCTCTGAACTTGGCAGAAGATTTGGGAAGCATTTCCTCTGTTTTATTTCCCCCTCCGTTTTTAAAAAATGCATTAATGCAAAAGATATTTCTGATAAAGAGCTGTTACAGAAACTTTACAAGGAACTTAGCATTCAACAATAATGCAATATCATGACACTATTCACAGTAAGAAAGTCAAAAAATCAACCTGAGTATCTATCAGCAGTTTGTTGAATATAGAAAATATTCCACATTTTCTTTATTCAACAAACTGCTGATAGGTGCTGAGTGGAATACCAACAAAGATAATAAAATCATATCCTTTGGAGCAACATAAATGCAGCTGGAGGCCATTATCCTAAGTGAAATAACTCAGAAACAGAAAATCAAATAACACATATTCTCACTGATAAGTGGAAACTAAATAACATGTGCACATTGATATAAAAATGAAAATAATAGATGCCGAAGGCTTCAAAAAGGGAGAGGTTGAAAACAAGGTGAGAGTTGAAGAATTGACTGTTGGGTACAATGTTCACTCTTTGGCTGATAGATGCACTCACAGCACAACTCTCATCCTTATGCAATATAATCATGCAACAAATCTGCACATGTACCCGATAAATCTACATTAAAAAAAACGGAATGACCAATTGAAAATGGACAAAGAGGAGAACCAACACCTCACCAAAGAAAATGTACAGATGATACATAAGCAAATTAAAAGATGTTCCAGATTACATGCCATTAAGGAAGTACATAAGTAACAATGAGATACCACTACATACCTAAAAGAATGACCAAAATCCTTAATACTGACAACACCAAAACTGGCAAGGATGTGGAGCAATAGGAAGTCTCATTCATCGTTAATGGGAATACAAAATGGTACAACTATTTTCAAAGATAGTTTGGCAGTTTCTTATAAAAGTAAACATTCTCTTACCAGTAATATTATGTTCCTAGTATTTATCCAAATTAATAAAAAATTAGGTCCACAGAAAAACTAGCCCACAGATGTTTACTGCAGTTTTATTTATAATTGCCAAAACTTGGAAGCAACCAAAAGTCCTTCAGTAGGTCAATCAGTAATTAAACTGTGGCTGTTCAAGCAGTTGAATATTATTCAGTACTAAAAAGAAATGGACTGTCAAGCCATGAAAAGAAATGGAGGAAACTTAAAATGTATATTAATAAGCAAAATAAACCAATTGGAAAGGGCTACATACTGTGTGATTAAAACTACACGACATTCTGAAAACGACAAATCTGCAGATAATGATTAGTGATTGCCAGGCATTAAGAGGAGAAAAGGATGGATAGGTAGAGGACAGAAATGTTTAAGGCAGGGAAACTATTCTATACAGTATTATAATGGTGGACATATGTCATTAGACACTTGTTAAACTCAAGGAAAGTACAGCATCCAGAACGAATTGTAATGTAAACTACCAACTTATTTTGATAATAACTCATCAATACAGATTCACCAGTTGTAACAAGTGTGAGAAATGTTGATAATGGAGGAGGGTATGTATGTGTGGGGTTGGGAAGAATAAGGGATGTAAAAATAGTGTCCCTCAAGTTTTCGATGAAGCTAAAATAAAGTCGATTTAAGAGAAAATATATTAATGTAATTAAAAAATACTAATTTCTTTTGTCCTTTATCACAGTAGTACATTTTCGTGACTTATATAGATTTCAATAAAGTTTTCACTATGCATATTTTCTATTCATTATGAATATTTTTATTGCATGAATTATTTTAAACTAATTTTGCGGTACAGAGAAGAACATATTAAAATATGATCTGTTCCATGCATTCAATTTTATATCAAATATAGAATTATTAATAATTTGTCCCCAGCCTCTTTCTGAAGATTGTCTTTCTCTTGGAAAGCTAACTCCTTGCTTTGGAGCAAATGAATGCACCTGAAGTTTCTGTCACTTAAGATAATTTTGTTTTTCTGCTTCCACCAGTCCACCAGAAATATCTATACTATCTTAAAGGAATTTTAGAGGTTGTGCCAGAAATTTCTTTTCAGAAATGGTTTGGGAACAACAATCTGGCAAATTTGCACATAAAGACATTTTCCTCTTAGATTTTCAGGTTTTCAGAGGTACTCAAAAAGTTGTTGCTGATTGTAAGTAAATAGGTGTCCCCAGAGCTGTTCCTTGGCATCTAAGTCTGGGTTTTTTATGTGAATGTTCCCAAATATTTATTTTATGGCTTTCTTCCTATGACTGAAAGCAGGAATGTATGAAAATACTTTAGCTCATTACACAGGGTAATAATAGAGTAAGAGCATTTGTTTTTTTAAAAGATGACTTTTGATCTCAATAAATTGGGTAATCTGATTATAAAATCAAATAATACCATAAGATTTTAAGATAACCGTGCTTTATTCTAAATTCTTGGACTAAAATATGTAATGTCACCCATCTATAGAGCTGTTTAGATGCAGTGAATCTCAAGATGCATCATCCATTTGTTAATGAATTTGAAAATGAAATAAGAAACAAATTTTAATAAATTTTATTTGACTTCATGCTCTTTATATGTTAAACTTACACTTTCATATGGTCATTTTTGCTTTTTTTGTTGTTGATTTAGTGTTCATCTATTTCTGCTAGTAAATGTCTATAAGAATTTTATAGACATTTTATTTACTCACAGAAAGGGTTTAGTATTCACATCAAGTGTTTGTTACAGTGTCTCTACAGGGACTGTTTAAGAAGAACCTCTAGTTGCAAGAAATTTTCAGTCTTTCCTTTCTTAGCTATGATTTATAAATACAATTTTAGCTACTATTTGTGGTATGCATTTACTTTTCTCCGTAATTGCCATTTTGATTGAATGGTAAAATTTCTAAAAATATTGATTCTATTAATAACTATATTTACAAATCAATAAAGATAGATATTCAAAAGTACTGAAAACATTTGAAAATATGCTTTTCTAAATATGTCACTAGCTTCCAGGAATAAGATAGAACTATGGATTATATTTGCTACTAAAATAAAGTCAAGTATTTGTTTGTTTTTATTACTGTTAAATATGATTATTTTTCCTCCTAAGGTTCATAATGGTTTTCTTACCACAGAGACTGTAATTTTGTAAGCTATTCTGCAGGAGATATTAATTACTATGTTTATTAAACAAAGAAGAGTGGAATTCTTTCCTACTGGTGTTCTGTTTGCATCTCAACTCAGTATTTAACAGCACTGTTATGTGAGAGTACATAACATTCTGTATGATTAATAATAGCTCATTATCAACTACTCAAAGTAAAAACAACTTTCTTAGACTTATTTGTCATTATGTTTATTTATATGGTCTGCATGTGTTTAAGATTAACCATTACAAACTAGTTGAAATGGCAGGACTTTTGAAAACAAAAATAAATGAAAACCTTAGAAAAAAAAGTTACAGAAGACAAGATGGTGATAGTCTGGATATATCTATAGTAATTTATCTTTGAAAGATTATGTTTTGTAAGTTGGAAGGGCTGCATATTACATATTAATACATACAACTTAGAGTTATTAAATAGATTGTGACTTTCGTTTAAACTGCACTACTTGCCTATTAGCAGTGAAAGAAAGTAATATATAATAGCATATATGTACACACATATTTCAGGTTGTTCCCACTGAAACAAATTGGCCACAGATTTGTTTGCTTTATAACTAACGTTGATCTACATTTTATAAGAAAAACAATTCAGAGAAAACAACAAGTCAATATACTGTGTATGGATCATACTACTCAGTGAGCTTATTTGGTATGGTACAATTTAAAACTACTTAAGTAGATCTTATTGCATATAATTCTACAATGGAAATTTAATTGAAAAGTATGATTAATTTCTTTTTTTTTTTTTTTTTAGACAGGGTCTCACTCTGTCACCCAGGCTGGAGTGCAGCGCAGTGACGTGATCTCTGCTCACTGCAACTTCTACCTCCTGAGTTCAAGTGATTCTCCTGCTTCAGCCTCCTAAGTAGCTGAGACTACAGATGTGCACCATCACACCTGGCTAATTTTTGTATTTTTAGTATAGATGGGGTTTCACCATGTTGACCAAACTGGTCTCAAACTCCTGACCTCAGGTGATCTGCCCTCCTCGCCCCCAAAATGCCAGAATTGCAGGCATGAGCTACCGTGCTTGGTCAAAAGATGATGAATTTCATTAAGCATGTTTCTAATTATTAGCTACAACTATAACCCCAAGGTCTAAGACCATATAGACTATATACCAACACAGTGAAATTCATTTAAAAGAGATGAATTAGTATAGAATCAAATACATTTGTTGAATTCGTGAACTTAACATTTGAGCCTTTCAATCTACAAAAGTTTAGATACTAATTCCTATTCAATACCTTATAGGTCAAGGAACAGGTTTTCTGTTATACTATTCTGAGATTGTATTGAATTGAAATTTGATCCCAAATATTCTGTGCATATGGGGATGCAAGTACATTACTTTGAAGAACATGTTGGATAAAGAAATGCTGACTATTGATTAAATTAGCCATACTATAGATGAGGCTAAGTTTTACATATATCAAGGGAAAAAAAGAAATTCGTATTATATTTCAACAAGCAATCAAGAATTTCCATCTAAATTAAATAGTTTATGTTACTTACAAAGTAAATTTCAAATTTTGTAATCTAGATATTCTTCTTGGAATTATTAGCATTTCATTATAGTTATTTTATTGACAAAGCTTGGAAATACATATCTACTTAAGATGTTCTTACAATATAGAAAAAATATATTATTAAAATTTCCAATTATAACTTTTAATTATTTTCTCATACATTTTCTAATGGCACACATATGGATCTACTTCTGTAGAAAATGATCAGATTTTTTAGATTCTTCTATTTTGAGGATAAAAGTTAAGTTCTTTGGAGATAATTGTTCTAACACCTAGCATTTAATAATAATGATAATAATAATAATCCTCTGTCACTGTTCATCAGGTTTTTAACTAACTGCAAAACTTTCTGAAGACTTAGTATTTATTTGTGCTTTCAAATGTTTGGGAAAATATATAGAATTTTACTTGTATTTAAATAATATTTTATAAAGATTTGATAACACTGAGAAGGTTTTAGAGGTTTTTTTTTATCTTCTCACTAAAATGTATTATAAATAAGTCCATGTATACAGCTGACAACATGTGTGCACAGTGCATCCCTACTTAAAATTGCTGAATGTATATCAAGTTTTTACACTGGCCACACATTATCAAATAAACTCTGATATTCTGCATCATGAAAGTTATTCATACAACATCTATGAAATGTCAGAATATATCATTAAATAAGATGGCTGCTAATGTTTTCTGCAAACATCTTGAAAAATTAAATCAACAAAAGTTGTCTGTTATTTTAAGGAACTGTACATAAATTTATACAATTGTGTAAGTTTTGAAATCAAAAGCAAAATATAGCCTCTCCTCTATTTTCCACAAATATGAGTTATCAAATTTTGAAAATATTGCCTTTTCATTTTTATTTTTTTACTAGGGGTAGACTGATTAAAGTATTCACTCATTCATCATAGAGATTTGGAACATCTACTGTTTGTAGGCAGACAGATCAGTAGGCACGTAGCAGTAGAAAAGAAAATTCCAGACAAGAAAATTTTCTTTTTTCCACTAGAGTAGCCAACAATTATATAATTAATAAATTAAAAATATACCCATGGTCTTCACATTTGAACATATGTATTTATACTTTGATTTAAACATCTCAAGTTTTGCTTATTATAAACATAAATATTTTGTCAAGAACTGCAAATGATCTGAGGTTTTACTAATGTACTAACACACTAGCATGGTAAAAGTTCCTAGATGCTGGTGGAAGGCATGAGACTTCTGAGTCAGAAAAAAAGGTTCTTTTTGTTGTTGTTGTTGGCTGAGCAGACAGCATGTTTCATGTTTTTAAGTCCCATGGGGGCCATGCTGGGGTATGACTATGTGGATGACACACAGGGACAGTGGATTTCTCTCAACTGAGAAACCATGACCTTTTGCAACCTCCAGTGTTATGAATTTCCTAGCAAACCTGCCTGATCTTTGCTCTGCAGAGGAACATTTTCTTTACTATACTGCTAGGAATTACAAATACGAACTCTTCCTCAGAGGGAGATAGTATCTCTAACTTCCAAAGTTGTTTGCTACACAGACGGATTTGGAAGGAGAGTCTGTGAGAATTTGTAAAAACTGTCACTGGAATTGTTTTATTATAATGATACAATCAAATTGTTGCAATGCTTTTAAATGCATCCAGTGGAATCTAAAAGCCATTGTGATTTTACAGCCATTTCATCACTCCTTATTTTCACTGGACTGAAATTCCTAATTATATTGCCATCAGAAAATTGTGGCAATACATTTCTTATCCCTTGTTAATTTCATATTATATGTTGTGTAATGATTATATAATTTAAATTTAATTTTTTCATTGTTGATAGACTCTCATGTTTTTCTTTTTTTATTTTTCTGTAAGTTATTGGGGTACAGGTGGTATTTGGTTAAATGAGTAAGGTCTATAGTGGTGATTTGTGAGATTTTGGTGCACCCATCACCCAAGCTGTATACACCGTATTTGCAGTATTTTGTCCCTTGCCACCCTCCCACTCTTTTCCCCAAGTCCCCAAAGTCCATTGTTTCATTCTTATGCTTGTTTCCTTAAAGCATAGCTCCCACATGTCAGTGAGAACATATGATATTTGATTTTCTATTCCTGAGTTACTTCACTTAGAATAATAGTCTCCAATCTCATCCAGGTTGCTGCAAGTCCCATAAATTCATTCTTTTTTTATGGCTGTATAGTATCCCATCATGATATATGACAGTTTCTTTATCCATTAGTTGATTGACAGGCATTTGGGTTGGTTGGTTCCATGATTCTGCAATTGTGAATTGTGCTGCTATATAATGTGTGTGCAAGTATCTTTTTCATATAATGGCTTCTTTTCCTCTGGGTAGATATGCATTAGTGGGATTGCTGGATCAAACGGGAGTTCTACTTTTAGTTTCCTTAAGGAATTTCTACACTGTTTTCCATAATGGCTGTACTAGTTAACATTCCCACCAGCAGTGTAGAAGTATTCCACATTCACGCATCTACGCCAGCATCTACTGTTTCTTGATTTTTTGATTACGGCCATTCTTGCAGGAGTAAGATGTGATCACATTGTGGTTTTGATTTGCATTTTCTTGATCATTAGTGATGTTGAGCATTTTTTCATGTTTGTTGGCCATTAACGTACCTTCTTCCGAGAATTGTTTATTCACGTTCTTGGCCCAGTTTCTGATGGGATTGTTTCTTTCTTACTGATTTGTTTGAGTTTGTTGTCCATTCTGGATATTAGATCTTTGTCAGATGTATAGATTGTGAAGATTTTCTCTCATTCTGTGGGTTGTCCGTCTACTCTGCTGACTCTTCCTTTTGCTGTGCAAAAGCCCTTTAGTTTAATTAGGTCCCAGTCATTTATCTTTCTTTTTATGACATTTGCTTTTGGGTTCTTGGTTGAAATCCTTGCCTAAGCCAATGTCTACACTGAGTTATCTTAAAATTAATACTAGTATACAATCAATATATTTAACAAAAAGTATCATGTTACTTAAAATGTATCCTTCAATGAGATGGCTACTTTTGCTCCCAATGTATCCATTAATGAATATTAAATATTGACAGAATAAATACAGTTTCAGCAACAATTTTTTGTTACCTTATAAATGGGATCATGCAGTATTTGTTCTTCTGTGACTGGCTTATTTTACTAAGAATAATGTTCTCAAGGCTCATCCATGTCATTGCAAATAACAGAATTTCCTCCTTTTTAAAGGCTGACTAATCATTTAATTGTATGTAGACACAATATCATACCTTTTAATTCACCTGTCAATGAACATTAGGTTGTGCCACTAAATTGGCTACTGTGAATAGTGCTGCAATGACAGGTGAGTGCATAAGTCTTTTTGAATACTTATTTAAATTTTTGTGGATATATACCCAGAAGTGGTACCATAAGATCATATGATGTTTCTATTTTTAATTTTTTGAGGAATTTCCATACTGTTTTTCTTAAGAGTGTGCATTATTTTATATTCCCAACAATGGTGGTGCACAAAGTTTCCCTTTTCTTCACAGCCTTGCTAACGCTTTTAATCTTTTGTTTTTTTGGCAACAGTCATACTAAGTGATGCAAGGTGATATCTCATTATGGTTTTGATTTGCATTTTCCTCATTATGAGCAATGTTGAACATTTTTTTCATACACCTGTTCGCCATTTTTATGTCTTTGAAATCTCTATTGAAGTCCATGTTTGAATTAGGTTACTTGTTTTTTCTTTCTTTATTTTGAGATGGTAGGAGTTCCTCATCAGATCTACAGAGGCTTGCAAATATTTTCTCCCACTTTGTAGGTCTCTTTTTATTCTGTTGATTGTTTCCTTTGTATGCAGAAACGTTTCAGTTGAAGTAATTTCATTTGTCCATTTTTACTTCTGTTACCTGTGCTTTTGGGGTCATATGAAAAAAAAATCATTGCCCAGACAAATGTCACAGAGCTTTCCCTCTGTTTTTTTATTATAGTGGTTTCATAGATTCAGGTATTACATTTAAGTTTTTAATCCATTCTGAGTTTTTAAAGCATATTGTATTTTAAAATAAGAATTCAATTTCATTATTTCCACACAAATATTCAGCTTTTTCAGCACCGTTTATTGAAGACACTGTTTTTTTCCCCATTGTGTATTCTTAGTCCTCTTGTAAAAGATTAGCTCACTGTATATTATGCTGGTATAATTCTGGTTCACTCTGTTTCATTGGTCTATGTCTATTTCTTTGTGCTAATACCATACTGTGTACATTTTTATTACTGTAGCTTTGAAATATATTTTCAGTAAGAAAGTAGATGGCTCCAGCCTTGTTTTCTAACTCTATGTTTCTCATATTTCAGGTTTTGTGTATTCTTTATTATTTCTGCTGCTCTGTGGTAGAGATTTTAATGTATTGTTTGACTCATGTTTTTCAGCTCTATTGTAAGCAAAACAAATGAAAACAAGAGGCTTTATTTTCTCTGTTAAAAATAAGGGAAGAAATTTTCCTTCTTCTTCTCTCCTATCTTGAAACATGTATATATCCTTTTGAAAGTTAGGTAGGCTTTCTGTCAGCTTTATGATCCAGAAATTTCTTTCTCAAGGACCTGAAGACCATCTCTTTGAAAGGTAAACAACAAACAGATGGCACCTCTATCTCCCAGTTTTTAAAAAACAGAATCATAATTTTGGTGACTGACTTGCTCCAATTTACAAAACTACCTCCTGTTTAAAGATACGAGACGACACTTTTTCCTTTAGATAAAGCTAATTAGCTAAAACAAGTGGGCCTCCCAATTACCATAAGTTAGGATGAGCTATGTGTGATAAATGGTGCTGTCAAGTCCCCTTACCTGAGAACCAGTTAATATTTATCTTGAAAGCATGTATGTAATGAGTTGTATCTGTTTGGCCTATAAAAGAGGGATATTTCTTTGTCTTTGCAATCTTTAGTGGATTGCCTGTGATGCACATCACATTCTGTTTTAATGCTTATTCAATAATTAAAATGTTGTCTTTCTTTACCACCTTTGTGGAGAGAATATCTGTGTTGGAAGAAGGTTTTGTTTTTAATTATACTTCTCCATCGTCCTATTATGTATCCTATCTATTGTGATAGATTTAATGCATCTATTTTTATACATGTATATGTGTGTATTATATATCATTTAACATATTAATATTTCTACTTGGTTCTTTTTCTTATTTTTGTATGCTGCTAATAAATTTATATTTTTATAAAAACAACCTCATTGTTAGTTATTTTTCTTCTTCTTTGAATAACTTTCCTCAGAGGAAAGTTATTTCACATGTTATTTAGTATGTTGTATGTTTTAAGTATTTATGCTCTTTGCATATTTAGTTTTGGCATGTGAGTTTGTGCTCTCCTATTGGAATTAGTTAATTTAGTAATAATATTAGTCCTATAACAGGCTCTTGTCCATAAATTAAAAAAAAGTAGGGAATTAGCTTCAATGTGGCAGGTTCCTGGCTGTAATTCACCCAGAGAGGAAAGAGAGAAGTGAAAATTCAAGAAGTAAAAGCTCTGGCCAGTGCAAACATTTTAACATCAGCCTTTTACTTCACTAAAGCTTTTGTACTGCCTTTATAGGGTGATCAATACCAACTGTTGTTGCTGATTTCTGCAGCAAACAGGCAATCATTGTTGTAAAACAATGTGGAGAGTAAAAGCAAGATCTGATGCTTAAAACCCTTCCTCTGACCTAACCTTTCAAGGATTATTCTTGATGCTCTCTACTCTAGACCTACAGTAGTGTTTCTCCCATACTCGCCTGTCCTCCAGCATTTCTGTATCTTGGACTTTCTCTCCTAGTTTCTTGAATCTGTTTTTTTTCTTGCCTCTATAATATCTTCAGGTTTGATTTGGAGTAAGTGAATCCGCTGTCCATGCTATATATCTCCTCCTGGCACTAACTAGAATCTCATTTTCTGAAATTTCTAATGTACTCTTTAAAATATAAAATAAATTTTTTTGACACAGCATTATTTTTAAAACCCACAGAGAAAGAAATCCTGAGATGTAGCAAAAATAGTTGATGACTGGAATATACTAAGTAAAGTTGGTGAGTTGAAGTAGCTCACACCTGTAGTCCCAGCTCTTAGAGAGGCAGAGGTGGAAGGATAGCTTGAGCCCAATAGTTTGAGACCTGCCTGGGAAATATAGCGAGACCCCATTCTCCACAAAAAGAAAAAGAAAAGACAAAAATAGACCAACCAACTAAACAACAACAAAAGACCTAAGTAGTGTCTACATTAAAGGAGGCAGGGCTGTTTTGAAATGAACAAAGATATTTGTAAGATAGAATATTAGTGTTAGGCAAACAGGACAGTAGTAGAGAAATCCCATTGAATGAGAAGGTTAAATAAATAAATATAAAAATGCTAATATTCCTTCTTTACATTTAACATGTTGGTTACAATGTTCAGCTTTTATATACAGCAAATAGAAATATGAGTTAAAATTCACAATTTATAAGTTTTTTTATTGTACTTTAGGTTCTGGGGTACATTTGCAGATCATGTAGGATTGTTGCATAGGTACATACATGGCAAGGTGGTTTGCTGCCTCCATCCCCTCATCACCCATACCTGGCATTTCTTCCCACGTTATCCCTCCCCACACTCCTCGTCCCTCACTGTCCCTCCCCTAGTCGCCGCACAATTTACAAGTTTGATAATTCCATACTGTTACTAATAGTTATGAGATTTTGTAATGCCATTATCCAGAAAACTCTATATTTGAAATATAATTTATGTTTAATTTCAATTTAAAGAATATATATCTTTAAAAGCAATGGTTTTGCTGCCATTTTGGTGGTACATACGTAAGCTGATGCATGTATTTTTCAAAGCAGGTATACTTTAATGATAGATAAAATATAAACATGATGCAAATAGTTATTTTATTGAGCAAAGCATTCAACCAATGGTAAATGTGTTGCTGTTGCATTTCTACACTCATTTTTTTTATTCATATAGCAGATTGCAGGGACAAAGCTATGACAAATGTACTGATGTTGTATTTCTACACTTATTTTTTGTAATTCACATAGCAGATTGCAGGGACAAAATGATTACTATTTTATGCTATGGCAAAACTTTGAATGTTCATCACTGATCTACTTGGTAAATTATTTCAGACAATTGAATTAGTTTTTCTGATTAATATTCCAAAAATTAAAGTTTAATAATAATGCTTAATTGACTAACACAATTACAACTCTAAAATAATTGCAGAAATTGTGTTTTCTGGCCATCTGCTCTCTTTACATTACCACAGTCAGGCATCTTCCTTTCTGTACCTCACACTCCACACAGCATTTAGGGCATGCACTGCATGTAAATTGTCACCTAATTAGAGAATTAGCCTGAGGTTGCATAGTATGAATCAATGGCTTCTCCCTTTGAAGATACTACTGCCCCAGGAATTGAAACCATAGATCCAATGGCATGTCATTTGTTTTTGGCAATGGTTCCAGAGAAAGCTATATTGCCTTTGAGTCAATTAAAATAGCAGTAAATCTTTCAACTTCAAAAGATGCATCAGGCTGAATTTATTAAAGAGACAGTTTGGAGTTTAAAAATTTACATGCAGTATAAACACTCACACTATCATTAAGAAGAAATCTGTTATATAACAGTGACCACACAAATTTTAGTTTCTGTAATCTTTGTGTATCCAGGGAAACTTGTATCTGAAGTGGCTTTATGTGTAAGGTTTTTAGGGTTTTAATTTTATTTTGTGATTTCTACAGTTAATTTTGAAAACTGGCCGTTAAAATAATTGATTTTTAAAAATTCTTAGGGCACCCTTGGACTTCCTTTCCTAAAACACATTGAAATTTACAATTGCCTGTCCCAAAGTAAATATATGCTATATAAATTTCAAAAGAATATCTCAAATAGCAACTTAGAACTTAATAACTTCAGTTTAATTTCTCTCATAGTACCAACCAATAGTAAAAATCTCTCTATGGAAATCTCAAATTATGGTAGTTGTTTGATTTGTCTCTGAGTGTATCTGGGTTAACTTATAGTTTTACTTTAGCTTTCTGGCTTTTTGTATGTGGCTGCACGGGCCAAATATTCATGGTTTTTACTCTTATAGAGGAAGAACTGAGTAAGAACCTCATGTAGAGTTATCTTAAGGTAAACTCTGGCTACTTTGTAAATTGTTTTGTGACCTGTGAGAGTCTCACTGAGGATCAGCAACACTGGCAATCATCAACACAATTTTAAATATTTTACAAATATTTTAAAACATATTTATCTCATTTTTCTGAAAGCTCTGAAAGATAAACTATTATACATAAAAATTGTTGAGCAATTCATGAATGCTCACAGAACTTTCAATTTTCTTAAGCAAGCATTATAAATTTTATTTGACCTCTTCTATAGGCATTCCTTCTGAGATTTAATGGATGTTTAAATATAATCTCTCATTGTGGTTTCAAAGACAAGCTAGAGTTAGAAAATTTAGGAATACACTGGAAACTTGAAAATATTTTCCCCAGGGTTTTAACAATAATGGTACATTCAAATAATGACCTGTTTAGAAATACTACATGTTACGTTTTTAATATCTATAGTTATTAATAATATCCTGAATGTATACTCATGGTTTTTGGAGCAAAGCATATTTTCATTCACTGAAAGCCAATAACCAAGCCAGCTAAAACAATAACCAAGCCAGTTCCCCAATTCCCAATATCTTCTTCCAAGGCAACACTATGAGAGTAAGTTAAGAGGTCATTCACAGGCACCAGAGAGGCAAGATACATGGAAGCCCCACCATATGAATCTAGGAGATTATGTAGCAGTTGGTCAGTTGTCATCCAGAAAGATGAAACATTTTGCTTCCTAATAGATGTTTCTCTGAAGAACTCAAAGGAAAATAATCCTGGATTACTTCCCTTTGGAATGTAAATTTATGTTTCTAGGGGGAAGATTAAACTAATGTCTTCAAGCTTTAAAACCCTCAGAATATCTGTATGGTCTTGTGTCTCATCCTCCTTGAAATGTAAACACATACCTCTAGAGAAGTAAAACTTGATCTAGACTTCTCTTTCTAGTCAGAGTAATTTTACTTCCAAGGCTGTCTTTTAGTACAGCTTCTAACTTTCAGTAAAATTTTCACAGAAAGTCCTAACTGTGCAGAAAGATAATAATACTTTGCCTAGACTCACGCTATACCTTTAGCTAATATAATAATACAATCATATTGAAGAGAAAATGCATTGTCATTTTGTTCAAAAAAATGGCAAAAATTTGATAAAAGCAAATGGAAAACTCTTGATAAAATATATCAAGTAAAACACATCCTTCAATTACTTTATTCTAAACAAAAAATGGAGCCATGAGAAATATCGTTCTTTGCAGAGTCTAAGAAGTAGCTAAAGATCACAACATGTATATCCCTGCATTGCAAAGCAGTCTCTATATGAATGCAGCACTGACACTTCTCACTAAAGAAAAGGTCCATGAAAAATAAATTGTCAAAAGTTTAAAAAATATCAATTGAAAAATAAATTTCAAAAACTTAAAAAAATATTGAAACAGAAAGACAAAAAACCACTTAGTTTGCATAACATCAACACAATTTTTCTGTTTGTATCTAATGTTATTCTAATAATTCAAATATATTATGATACTCAGACATTTCATGACATGCTTTTTTTGTATAATATCCAACATTGAGGCAATGAAGCTATCACAGTGGGATAAAAGAAAACAAGAAATTGCATTTTTATCCCTCCACAAAAAGTGTTAGAATAAATTTATAAGGAGAGACAATCATTTTAAAACATTTCTTCTGTAGGCTTGTACATTGTATACAAATGTACAAGGGGGAAAAATGAATCTTATAAAAGAGTGCTTATGATAGTAACCAAACTTCAAATAGCACTACATAATTGCATTTCTACTGTAGCTGATATTGATTTATAGTCTTATTTTGCTAAAATAAAAAATTATACTGATGGGAAGATACAGAGATCAACATTATACTCTGTAAATAACACAGATAAAATACACCAGAGAGGATGATAGACACAGCTAAATAGAAACAACTATCTTTTCTTTTGACACTAATTTAGAAAGTAATTTATTAATTCAAATCAAGTGTGTTTGTGAGGACCCCAGTCTAGATACCTTGCTCTTGCTGAATGTATGGATTTTGGTATTCATTATTACTTTTCAGAGTTGCATATTAACATACCGAGAAGTCAACTTCTCAATCTCTTGAATATAATATTGCTGTAAATGTTAGTAAGCTAACTTGATTGCCTTTTTATGTTTTTAATAGGTTAGCTTGAATAGTTTCATAATGTCAATAGTCATTTAGAAAATGATGTTATTTGGAGAGAATGGTGATCTCTCTTTCCCTACTGGCAACAACAGGCCAGACTTTCACAGCCAAAGTGCTGAGGAGCTATGAGGAAATTAAACAATAAATGTGAAGTCAGCCTCCTCAGTTTTACTCAGAATTGGACTAACTCCACCAAACAGATTGGACAAACACCTATTAACGCCAAAACCCTAGGAAATTATTCCAAAGAAAAGAGGGTGTTCTAATAATCTGTACATGTACGTTAGGCCACAGGCCAGAGGGAGAATTATCCAACAGTTTATGTGATAATATATCCCTCTTTTATTTGTAATATATATGTAATTGCCTCAGTTGTCCCCTCACTTCATCTGTTCAACAAAAAAAATAGTATAAATAGTGTATGCTTTTCTACTTTGCTCATATTGGTGATATAAATCCAAGTTAAATATGAAATGCTCCACATAATAAACCAGTATGCTATAGGTAGGTAATATAAATCCAAAATCATCACAACATTTTCTACACTTTGCTAATAATCTATCCTTTCTTTAATCTTTGTCTGCAAGAAATACTACCAATCTATCTTCAAAGGTTGTAACCTCTGAACAACCATTGAGAAATTTTAGTTTCACTCTATCTTTTATCTGACAGAATTACCTGCATATTTTCCTGTATATTGTCACCCTATATTTGCAGAAAAGTATTTGTACTTCAATAGAAATCTCTATGCATGCTCTGTAGCATGCTGCAGGTTACATGATTCTGATTTTATGGAAAATATTTTATAAGTCTGTAAGTCATAGATAACCAATAGTAATACAAAATATTTCTTGTCTGTAGAGAGAAGACAAGGTGACTTCTGTCCTGTGGAGGATACACTGTGGAAAAACACATTTGCCTCCAAATTAAATAAAATATTTACACTGTGCTCATCTTTATATGATAGTCATTATTTCATCCTTTTCTTAAACAAAGTTTCTTTCTACTCACACTGTTTCCATCATGGCTGGAAATCTCTCATAGCTGATTCTCCCTTTCCATGTCATCCCCACTTATGCAGCTATGTTCGCCAGTACTGCCACAGGAAAAATGAATGAAAGGGCATTTAGAATCCAATTCCACGTTTTATTACTTCATAGCATCTTCAATTCTTTTATGTAAAACTAGATATTATTATAAAATTTTATTCATTGTGTTACAGTCAGGTTATTGAGTAAACCAAAAATAAAATATAGAAAGATAGCTCAAGATAAAAAACACAATATGAATAAATTCAATGAGGTGAGAATGCATAGAGCAACAAATAAATATATCAGGTTAAATGGAATTCTGCTTAAATAAGTCAAAGGAGAACTAGGAAAGCAGTGTGTGAGAAAATCCCAGGAGTTTTGAGGAGGAACACGTGATCGTGTTTTCTAGCTGTACTCAATACTTTGCCTTAAAAACTTTCATTATTTTTGCACTTAAGTGATAGAAATGGAGGAAATAAGAACAAAACATGATTACCTGATGGCAACTTCAGTTTCATTACCCAGTAGTATTTCCCTGTCTGTGGGGGATATATTTCAAGACCTCACCGGATCCTTGAAACCACAGATAGCACTAAAACCTATACAGATCTTTCTCAGTTGGCTATGGGGTTACACGCTGATAAGTGTGTCATAAATGGAAAATATTGTCAAGTCAACAATGTCTTTAATAACTCGATAAACTCCTTGTAAATTAAAAAAAAAAAAAGTAAGTCTAACCATCCTAAGTCAGGGACCATCTGTATATACTATGTTTTCTCAATCTAATAATCAAGATGGCTACCAAAGGACTTCATATCCTGGTCCAGAGGCAGCAGGATAGCTCAAGATTTTATCTTGCTCATCAAAATGGCAGAAAAAAATTGCTTACTTCTTGAATTTTCCATTTAATGTTTTCAGACTGCAATTGACAGCAGGCAATTGGTAACAGGGAAAACAGAAGCACGCATAAGAAGAAACTGCTCTATTTTTCTTTCATATGTAAGAATGCTTTAAATAAATTAATTACACAAGGGGATAACATACCGTTAAGTGTTTTTGGCTTCTCAGATATTCTATTAGTTATAGCATTACAATAATATCCAAGTATACTTGATTAATATATAAAACATTTGCTTGATAATACGAACATTGATAATATATAAATATTATCAATACATAACATCTTTTTTTTGAATAACAAGGTTTGGTGAATCTTCTGATTTTGTACTGGGGCTCTTAGGTTCATCCTCTGGTTTATAACTTTTCTTTCCCATCAAGCATCTAAGTGGTATCATTCTCTTTCAAGTTTCTTTATTTTCGCTTGACAGTAGTGTTTTTCAAACATTACGGTGTCTTGATAGTTTATAATATAAGCTTTCTTGATAATATAAAAATTGATAATATATAAAATATTTGCTTAGGAGAGTCAGGAAATATGACTATTTATTTCAATGTACTGATAACATTCTATACATTATCACATATCTGGAGTAATAATTATTCTCCATGCTATTATCCTTTAGTTGCTCATATTTCTGAATATATCTAACTTTGATTATCTATAATATAAAGTGACTCTTTAGAATACTGCACAAGGATGTCTGTGAAATGTTGCCTTCAGGAATAACAAATGAAAATACACATTCTCTCTTTCTATTTAATGGACTCTACCCAGGAATACTGCTAAAAGCAGGAGCAGGAAAATTGCTTCTTCTTTCTTTGGCTCAAATATTTTGGAAAAATGGAGAACCCTACAGAGCTCAAAGGAAGACTACCCATACAGTTGTGCAATTTTCTCATTTTTACTTCTACTTTTTAATGGATATTTCAAGACTAAGATTTGTTGTAGACTTAAGTTTAAGGAGAAATAATTTCAAAGAAAGGCAAAACACAGTGAAATGATAAATGTTATGTTTATATCTTGTTAGTGAGCTCCTTAAAAGTGCTTGCTGCTTTGAGGTAAAGAATATTGAGTAAATAATAATTCCTGCAGAGTGGAAGTTGTTCACAGAGAGAAATCATGCAGAGATGCTTAGAAAATCTACATCACAAGAAATGCTTTTAAGCATGCAAGTCTTCCTCTGAACTTGCACATAGGACAGAAGTTTAACTTTCAGGTGATATCTAAACAAAAACTATACATTGAATAATAATTCAAAGCTTCAATATGATCTAGTAATCCTACTTATAGAACCTACAACACTTCTGATGTGATAAATCAGAATGGAATACAAAGTTGACATAGTTTGCTGGTGAAATATTAGATTTCTCTCAATGTGCTACTATGAATACATAGGCAAAAACAACAAAACTGGATTTAAAAAAAAACTATTAGTTGGGCAAAGATGTTACAGAACGACTATGTGTAGGCGTGATTCTAGGTTCTGGAAATACAATATTAACTAACAAGATATCTGCTTATATTGAGTTTTATTAGAGTAGGCAGACTATAAATATATAAATATATGAATCAATTTCTTATTAAGCTAATAAATTTGCAAATAGTGAAAATGTTTCCAATAAAATGAGATAGGATAATAGTAGGAAAAGAATGGTTATATTAATTGAGACAGGGAGGCTACTTAGAGTACGATGGCCTGACATCTCTGACAGAATGGGTGAGTACTGAAGAAGTCTTGATAATGGGAGGAATGTTTTAATTGTGTGAAGATTCCACACCAGAGCATTCAGGACGAGGGAATAAGATATGCAAAGAGTTTAAGAATACAATGAGTTTCCATGTTTTGGAGATGGAAATAAGAATCCAGGGTAACTTGAATGAAATGAATATTGAGGAAGGGAGAAGTAGATTATAAGGACAAATAATTGTTGTTTTTTTATTAGCTGATGGCCCAAATTATAGGACAAGGATATGAAATTAAGGAAATGAGTCTAAAATATGAAATCCAGCATCTCAAAAGATAATGGTATTAACAAGTCTCCCATCTTCTCTAAAAATCACACATAATCAAAACCAGAAGACAAAAAACATCAAAATTTTTTTTTACCTATATATAAATAATATTTGAAAATGATAGCACCTACTCTTGAATTTCACAACACTACACAGAGACAGATAAAGTTTAACTGAAAAGGGAAAATACAGCAAGGTTGAGGATAAGGGAAAATACAACAAGGTTCTAATGCTAGACAAATTAATAGGATCACCTGAAAAGGCAAAAGTTTTATCTTGAGATAAAAAATATAGGGAGAATTTTGGGAAGTGGTCTAAGAGCCAGTGGTCAGAACACTGACTACTATGGTACCTAAAGGCATGATGTGGCGAGTTTATCAGTTTGTTCACAGACACCGTAATGTTTGAAAAACACTACTATTGAGAGAAAGTAAAAAAACTTGAAAGAGAATGATACCACTTAGAGGCTTGATGGGAAAGAAAAGGTATAAAACAGAGGATAAACCTAAGAGCCCCAACACAAAATCAGAAGATTCACCAAACCTTGTTATTCAAAAAAAAGATGTTATGTATTACAGAAACTTCCCTCAAATGCCAACTTCTCCTTAGAAATACTTGTAATTGGCAGGGTGAGGTGGCTCACTCCTGTAATCCCAGCACTTTGGGAGGCCAAAGCAGGTGATCACAAGGTCAGGAGATCAAGATCATCCTGGCCAACATGGTGAAATCCCATCTCTACTAAAAATACAAAAATTAGCCATGAGTGGTGGCATGTGCCTGTAGTCCCAGCTAGCTACTCAGAAGGCTGAGACATAAGAATTGCTTGAAGCTAGGAGGCGAGGCTGCAGTGAGCTGAGATTGCACCACTGCACTTCAGTCTGGATGACAGAGCAAGACTCTGTCTCAAAAACAAACAAACAAAAAAAAAGACATACTTGTAATTGATGGTCCGAAAAATAAAGAGAATAAATGAAAATAAATGGGAAGAGGTAGGCACCATATATTAAATTATAAAAGTAAAACAGAAGGAGATAATCAATACTATTAACCAACAAAAACACTATCCCAAAATCCAACCACAAAGGGGAGGACACTTATAATACTTCAAAATAAATTAAATATAATTAAGTAAGCAATGAAAGATATGACAGGATGCAAGTCAGAAATGCAAATATTTAGAATTAAAAATATACAAAAAAAGAATTGGAAGATAAAAGTTGACAGTATTCAGAAAAATATTTAAACAAAAAGACAAATTTATTTCAAAAAGGAAAACTAAATCCAAATATGCCAAGAAATAATCTTTACTGAGGTAGAGGGAAACATTTTAGAGTAATGGAAATATGAATCACAGTGATGATTATATGACTATATACAATTGCCAAAAATTTTCAAAATGTATGCTTAAATTGAGTAAATTTATTCTATATAAGTAATTCTCAATAAAGAAAAACAGTAAATTTTGCTTTCAGATAAGATATGGTAGATTGTGAAGTTCCAACACTTTCAAACAAATTAATAGAGGAAGGCAGGTAAACTACAAAAATTATGTTTCACCATATTATAATGCTGTGGAGGACACAGTTCTCTCCAGGTGGTTATTAACAATCTTCTCCATTGAAAAGTTTTTGTTGAGTCTGGAGACAGTCCAAATTTCTCCCAGCAGAGAGAACAAAACTGTGGGAGATAGAAACTAGCAGTGAAGTGCATCATGGTCATTCAGGACTGTTGTGGTGGGTTCAAAACTGGAAGACCTTCAAATGCCAATCCCAGGTTTCCTCATATTCTGGCTGATTTTTGGGGCAGAATAATCTGCTATATCAGCATGCAATCTCTTTAGTCTTAAGGTGCTTGGGAGACAAATTGCATTTCTAAAATGGTGGCTGCCTCAAATACATTACCAGGTAGCCACTCAAGATCTCCGAATTTTTAACCTGTAGGGTTAAACAATCAGAAGCTAATTCAGAAATTGTTGAATAGCATACATGTATTTCACAGTCTCACAGAGATCTGGAGACAAAGCTGCATACTTATTCTCAACGAAAACCCACAAGGGTCACATTCAGGGAAAAGGAACAAATGAGATGTGAAGTAAGTCTTATCGCAAAATGAAAGCCCTGCATTGCCTCAGCTCCATTACTGATAGATTATCAACCATCCTCCATAGGGAAAGTTATCATCTGAAGGAGACTCTACAGGGTTTTGTTACAAAATGTCAGACAAACATATTTAAAAACCACTAAGCATACAAAAAAATCAATAAAATATGGCCAAGAATCAAGGAAAATAAATAAATAACAGAAGTAGGTCCATAGATGATTCAGATTTTAGAGTTAAGAAACACATTAAAAATAATATTTTCTTTAAAAAAAAAATAAAAAGTAGAAAACGTATTTTCCAAAACAGGGAATCAGAAAGCAAAACCTCTTCTCAATTACGCCTTGCAGTGACCTCCCAGTGTCCTTTATGGGCAAAGTCTTAACATGGTGCCAACTTGAAAAGGAGAAATGGTTACAAGCTTATTTCCAGTACCACAAAATAAGGTGAAAGAAAGAAAATTGAGAGCTATTCGTATTCTTTGCCCACTTTTTGATGTGGTTGTCTCTTTTTGTTTTTTTTTTTTGTAAATCTAACAAACATATGAAAAAAAGCTCATCATCACTGGTCATCAGAGAAATGCAAATCAAAACCACATTGAGATACCATCTCATGCCAGTTAGAATGGCTATCATTAAAAAATCAGGAGACAACAGAGAGATGCTGGAGAGGATGTGGAGAAATAGGAATGCTTTTACACTATTGGTGGGAGTGAAAATTAGTTCAACCATGTGGAAGACAGTGTTGTCATTCCTCCGGGATTTAGAAATAGAACTACCATTTGACCCAGCAATCCCATTACTGGGTATATATCCAAAGGATTATAAATCATTCTACTATAAGCACACATGCACATGTATGTTTATTGCGGCACTCCTCAGAATAGCAAAGACAACCCAAATGCCCATCAATGATAGAGGAGATAAAGAAAATGTGGCACATATACACCATGGAATACTATGCAACCATAAAAAAGGATGAGTTCATGTTCTTTGCAAGGACATGGAAGAAGCTGGAAACCATCATTCTCAGCAAACTGACACAGAATAGAAAACCAAATGCTGCATGTTCTCACTCATAGGTGGGAGCTGGACAAAAAGAACACATGGACACAGCTGGATGGGTGGCATTACACACTGGGGCCTGCTGGGAGGTGGGGAGCTAGGGGAGGGATAGCAGGGATGGGTGGATTGGGGAGGGATAGAATTAGGAGAAATACCTAATGTAGATGGCGGGGTGATGGATGCAGCAAACCACCATGGCACATGTATACCTATGTAACAATCCTGCATGATCTGCACATGCACCCCAGAACTTAAAGTATAATAAGTAAATTTTAAAAGAAAAATAAAAAGAAAATTGAGAGCAAGGAAGCAATAAATTGATAATGGATATAATACATAATGCTGAGCACTACAATCATTATTGAAAATTTTATTTTGAAAAGAACGATGACAATGGGGTACATAGATTTGGGATTAAGATTTTCTCTATTTCATTTTTATTATGACAAAACTGATAATTTTCTTAAAAGATAAAAATATTTTTAACATACCTGTCATCAAGCAATAGAAACACAATTTTATTTTTTAAGAAGGATTTGTATTTTATTTTTTAATTTGAAAATTGTGCTTCATAGAACATATCTCTTCTGTTCCTCTAGCCCCTCCCTTACTTATTTGCCAACCTTAAAATATCATCCCCACTCCTGCCCTCAAACACACAAAGACACATACAAAGCTGACCTTGCCATAACAACTTAGTGACATTAAAAGCCTCTTTACCCTTTTGAGGCTCCAGAAACAAAAATATGTTGACACAGGAGGGAAAGTATTAATTACTTAATCTTTCAAATATTTTGCTCTAATACTCTAAGAAGCTTTTTTATCTTTGTTTTGCTTGTTTTAATAATGAGACACTACAAATTATCCATTAATTTTCATTTGTGTAAATTTATTCTTTATACACCATTTACTGGGACTAGGGATTCTACAGACAATCAAATGAAGGAAAATAAGGTTCTGCTTATAGGAGAAAATGAAAATTTTGATATGAAATCATAAAAGGCTGAACAACAGTACTCCCCAGGCAGAACTCTGAATTATAATAAGATTTGATCAAATGGAAGAGCCCTTACCAAAGCTATTTTTAAAAGCATAGAACCCTATACTATGATCTACCAGAAACACAACTTAAACTAAAGCCAAACATATGCATGAATAAATAATAAATAAAATTACTTTATTGTCTCACATATGTATATTTCAGCAGCACAAAGTGATCATAATAGACATCTGTATCTTTCATCTCTTATTCTCTTATTTTCATATGTTTATTTTCCCAGACAGGCTTTCTCAAGTGATATAAAACCTGGCTACTGGAAGCAGCACATACTTAAACATGCTTAGATCAACCTCTCTTCAGGATGCAATTTAAAATATTATAAAGAAAGACTTTTGCTTTGATATGTGTCAAATTAACTGATAGGATCTACCACTGAGCCCAGAGGTGATGAATATTATGATTAAATCATAAAATATATGTGCCCTGTTGACTCAAGACCAAAGAAAAAGATGGAAAATGTTGTTGAAGAATAGTCAGTTAGCCATATATATTTTGTGCCTATGACAAACATTATAAAAAAAATAGATCAAATTGTAACTGCAGGTAATATCACACACTATAGCAACAAAATTATAAATTATTTAAAAATAAACTGTGGAACAAATTTGCAGGATCTATACGTAAAGAAAAATTTTAAATTTACTAAAAAGTGTAATTCAAATTAGGAAAAAAGTAACATTGCTATTTTTATTTCACTTTAGATTTAGAGGAAATATGAAGAAATAATAAGAGAGACACAAAAAGAAAATTTACTCAACATAACTTATAAGTTTGAATGAATATGGCTTCGGAGCAATAATTTTCAATGTTAAGCATGGAAACAAAGAAAGGAGAAAGGGAAAGAGCAAGAGAAAAAAGAAAAGAGGGAAGGAGGGCGGAAAGAAGGAAGGAAGGAAGGACGGAGGGAGGGAGGGAGGGAAAGAAGAGAGGGAAGAATTTGAAGCATTTGAAGTAATGGACACTCCTTTTTCAAGGAAAAAAAAAAAAATCTGAGCCACAAAGTTTTATATTGGTTAAGGGTTGTAAAGTTAGAAATAAGATTAACCTAAGAAAGAAAAGAAACATTGCAATGAGTCATTTAAAGGGCACTCAAACCTACAATGGTGGAAAACCTGGAATTAACAGATGCAAAATATATAAATTAACGTAGCTGAAAAGAAAATAAGGCCGTTTAGAATACAAGAAAAGCATTTGAAACTATGAAAATTGACGAGACAAATTTTGAAAAGATCCAAAAATAATGGAAATGAAAAACACAATAACTGATTGTACAAATATTGGGGCAGATTTAAAGAGCTGAATAGAAAATTATTGAACTGGAAGAAGAGTTGAAGTAACCATCTGAGTGGCAATATGAAAAGATGAGTTGGAGAACATTTTAACAGGAAATTGTAAACGACAAAAAGTACAAAGACAGCATCATTCATTAATTTATTACACACACACACACACACACACACACACACATATATATACACACAGACACAGATGATCCACAATTTCTTTTTCAACTATATGATACTGCATTTAATATGCTGCATGAATGAGAATCTGGCATGTTGTGCATAAGTTGAAAATATGATAAGATGAAAATTAATTTTCCACTTAGGGATATTTTAAATTTACAATAGGTTTATTAGGATTTAGCCCCATTTTGAGTGTCTGTCTGTCTATCTATCTATCTATCCATCTGTCTATCTATCCTATTCTAATGTGTGTATGTGCATAAATAATTCCAAAGGGAAATAGAGTGGTAGAGAGGTGATAGGAATGATAATGAGTACAAAATTTCCATAACAGAAGGAAAATTCAGAGAACTAATGAATTCCAAATAAAAGACATTTAAACCAAGAAACAGAAACAATAAACCAGAAATCTGCACTTAAACATCTCTAGAAACCTTGAAAAAAACGAGAAAGACAAATTATTAGAACAGCTAAAGAGAGAACATAGTTGATCTACAATGGAACAAAGGATACTTTAGCTAGGTATGGAATTCTGGCTTAGTTATTTTCCTCAAGTTATTTATTATTCACTTATTCTAACTTCCATTGCTGCTCTTGATTCCTTTACTTTAAATCTGTTGGTCCTTTTTAAACTTTTTTACACTCTTTGGTGGTAAAAATCTGTTTCTAATCTTACCATATTCTGTTTCTAAAATATTCTTTATGGTGTTTAATTGCTTTAACTTTTATTATAGAATATGTACATATGTTTAGGTGTGAATTCCTATTTATCTTTTCTGCCTGGTATTTACTGGGTTCTTCAATTTTGTGAGTTAATTTTTCATTAGTTTCAAAAATCTCAGCTTGTGTTTTTAAATAGTATAACCTCTGCCACATTCTATTCTACTTTTCTTTTCATTGTACTCCAGCTAAAGACATGTTAAGTTTTTTTCTTCATCTTCTAAGTTAATTACATCCTCTTCTGTATTTTTAATTCTTTTAACTCCTGATCTTCATTCAGGATATTTTCTTCTAAGCCATCTTCCAAACCACTAAATCTTTTTTTCCTCTTTTTTTTTTTTTTTGATACAGAGTCTCTCTCCGTCACCAGGTGCCATGCTGTAGTGCAATGGCGTGACCTCGACTCACTGCAACCTCTGCCTCCTGGGTTCAAGCAATTCTCCTGCCTCAGCCTTCCAAGTAGCTGGGACTACAGGTGCACACCACCATGCCCAGCTAATTTTTTTGTATTTTTTAGTAGAGACGGGGTTTCACCATGTTGGCCAGGATGGTGTCAATCTCTTGACCTTGTGACCCACCCACCTCGGCCTCCCAAAGTGCTGGGATTACAGGCGTGAGCCACCACACCTGGCCACTGCTGTATCATTTTTAAGCTATGTGTAATCTACTGCTAATCCACTGGATTCTAATTTTACTCATTGAAATATTAAGATTAGAATTTCTACTGGGGTTCATTTAAAAAGTTTTAATGTTGGCTTATATCTCCCTACAGAACAAGTTTATTTCTTGTGCTATTTCTTGCTCATCTTGTCATTTATTCTGACATGTCTAAGTATCTTTGATATTGTATGAGACATTACATTTAAAAAATAAAAGATTTGCAAATAAATTTGAGAGTTAAAAGTTATTTTTTCCAGAAGATATTTGCATTATTTTTGGATGGCACTTGGCAGTATCCCGTCACCTTAATTAAATGTTAGTTTTTGAGATTAGGCAGAAACAATTATTTCAATTGGGACTGAAGTCTTGGCAAAAGCTAATTTGTTTCTAATTTGTACTTACTATTTTTAGAATCATGAGCATGTTTCTTTAGCCCTGTAAGGATGTCAAATCTCTCTTCTATTTTAACCATTTCTGGGGTACCTGAATGCCCCCCTTGAAAAAAGAATCCCTCATTTTGGTCTCACCTCTCCAAAATTTTGTCTTTTTTTTTAGATTGTGGCCAGTAATTCTGTACTACTCTGTCAGCCACTTGATACTTAAGATTTTTTTTTTTAACATTTTAATTTAGCTTTTTTAGTTTTACTCAGTGATACATATTTCCAAAATTACCAAAAACATATTACCACAAGGCAAATACCTCTCCTAATGCCGCTACAGTATTTTTAACTGTATCTAATTATTTGAAGTTCAGTCTTTACTCTTATTATAAACTTATTTCATAAACAAAGACATTGAGTTAATGAGCTGAACAGTCTGTAAGAGATGTACCAATCTTTACTAAACACTGAGTTTAAGATACAATTAAGGAAAACTCTTGAAATAAAAAAGAATCCAAAAAGACCAAAATACAACTTATTAGCATGTAAAACAAAATAAATGTAAATGATATTATAAAGTAATAACACATTATTATAAAGTTTAAGACAAGCAATATATCAATATGATCTATAGAAGACAATATACAGTTCTTTCCTTAGCTCTAAAAAACACTTGAAATACTATTAGTGTTCAGGATTTTGTTCAACAGCTTTTTGGTTGGTTTAACTCTGTTGTGTTATAAATGAACTCAATTAAGAAACACTATTAATCGCTGCAATTGTGCCATTTTATTTACAAGGAATTACCAAAGCCAGTACAACACTGAAAAGATGACTTTTTTATTTTCTCAAACCAGCTGGTCATAGCAAAGAATTGCTCCCTCAAGAACTAGAAAATTTTTCTACTTGACAGCTAAGCAGAAAGGGTGAGAACAAAATAAACAGCACTGCTAACAGGAGCTGTCGCCATGATGAATGCTGATGAGCAGTAATTAATGTGGATTCTTTTAAGCAAAGCCCAGAGGTCTAAGCTGATGCCCACTGACTTAAAAGATAGGGAGCAAGATGAAGGGGCAAAGAGTGAAGACACCACTCCAAGGAGATACTGTTTATTTTTTGGATTTCATGTACACTCATGCATCACTTAGTGATGGGGATACATTCGGATTAGCGTGTCTTAAGACAATTTCATCATTGTGCAAACATCATGGACTATGCCTAGAGAAAGCTGGATGCTATAACCTACTGCACACCTAGGCTATATGCTAAAGCTTATTGCTTTCAGATAGAAACCTGTACTGAATGTTACTCTCCTGGATATTGTAGGCAATTATAACACAGTGGCAGGTATTTTGTGTATGTAAGCATATCTAAACATAGTAAACCTACAGTAAAAATGTGGTATAAAAAAAATCTTTAAAAAATGATACACCTGTATAGGCCACGTACCAAGAATGGAGTTTGCAGAACTGAAAGTTGCTTTTGTTGCATCAATGAGTAAGTGTTGAGTAAATGTGAGGGCCTAGGATGTAACTGTACACTGCTTTAGACTTTATAAACACTATACACTTAGGCTACACTACATCTATGAAAAATAAAGTAATTGTGCTCTCACATTAAGATGACTATGATGTCAGTGGGCAACAGAAATTTTTCAACATAATTACAATCTATGGGACCACATTTTTTTTAAAAAACTTTATTGCATTTTAGGTTTTGGGGTACATGTGAAGAACATGCAAGATTGTTGCATAGGCACACACGTGGCAGTGGGATCTGCTGCCTTCCTCCCCATCACCCACATCTAGCACTTCTCCTCATGCTATCTCTCCCCAACTCCCCCCCCCCCGCTGTCCCTCCCCTATTTCCCCCCAACAAACCCCAGTGTGTAGTGCTCCCCTCGCTGTGTCCCTGTGTTCTCATTGTTCAACACCTGCCTATGAGTGAGGACATGTGGTGTTTGATTTTCTGCTCTTGTGTCAGTTTGCTGAGAATGTTGGTTTCCAGGTTCATCCATGTCCCTACAAAGGACACGAACTCATCGTTTTTCATGGCTGTATAATATTCCATGCTATATATATGTCACATTTTCCCTGTCCAGTCTATCATCGACGGGCATTTGGGTTGGTTCCAGGTCTTTGCTATTGTAAACAGTGCTGCAATGAACATTCCTGTGCATGTGACCTTATAGTAGAACGATTTATAATCCTTTGGATATATACCCAGTAACGGGATTGCTGGGTCAAATGGAATTTCTATTTCTAGGTCCTTGAGGAATTGCCACACTGTCCTCCACAATGGTTGAACTAATTTACACTCCCACCAATGGTGTAAAACTGTTCCTATTTCTCCACATCCTCTCCAGCATCTGTTGTCTCCAGATTTTTGAATGATCGCCATTCTAACGGGCGTGAGATGGTATCTCAATGTAGTTTTGATTTGCATTTCTCTAATTACCAGGGATGATGAGCATTTTTTCATACGCTTGTTGGCCTCATGTATGCCTTCTTTTGTAAAGTATCTGTTAATATCCTTTGCCCACTTTTGAATGGGCTTGTTTGTTTTGTTCTTGTAAATCTGTTTTAGTTCTTTATAAATTCTGGATATCAGCCCTTTGTCAGGTGGGTAAACTACAAAAATTTTTTCCCATTCTGTTGGTTGCTGATTCACTCTAATGACTGTTTCTTTTGCCGTGCAGAAGCTGTGGAGTTTGATTAGGTCCCATTTGTCTATTTTGGCTTTTGTTGCCAATGCTTTTGGTGTTTTGGTCATGAAGTCCTTGCCTACGCCTATGTCCTGAATGGTTTTGCCTAGATTTTCTTCTAGGATTTTTATGGTGTTAGGTCTTATGTTTAAGTCTTTTATCCATCTGGAGTTAATTTTAGTGTAAGGTGTCAGGAAGGGGTCCAGTTTCTGCTTTCTGCACATGGCTAGCCAGTTTTCACAACACCATTTATTAAACAGGGAATCCTTTCCCCATTGCTTGTCTTTGTCAGGTTTGTCAAAGATCAGATGGTTGTAGATATGTTGTGTTGCCTCCGAGGTCTCTGTTCTGTTCCATTGGTCTATATCTCTGTTTTGGTACCACTACCATGCTGTTTTGATTACTGTAGCCTTGTAGTATATTTTGAAGTCCGGTAGTGTGATGCCTCCCGCTTTGTTCTTTTTGCTAGAATTGACTTGGCTATGTGGGCTCTCTTTTGGTTCCATATGAAATTTAAGATGTTTTTTTCCAGTTCTGTGAAGAAGGTCATTGGTAGCTTGATGGGGATAGCGCTGAATCTGTGAATTACTTTGGGCAGTAAGGCCATTTTCACGATATTGATTCTTCCTAACTAGGAACATGGAATGTCTTTCCACCTGTTTGTATCCTCTTTATTTCTTTGAGCAGTGGCTTGTAGTTCTCCTTGAAGAGGTCCTGTACATTCCTTGTTAGTTGTATTCCTAGGTATTTTATTCTCTTTGTGGCAATTGTGAATGGCAGTTCATTCTTGATATGACTCTCTTTAAGTCTATTATTGGTGTATAGGAATGCTTGTGATTTTTGCACATTGATTTTGTATGCTGAGACTTTGCTGAAGTTGCTTATCAGTTTCAGGAGATTTTGAGCTGAGATGATGGGGTTTTCTAGATGTACAATCATGGTGTCTGCAAATAGAGACAATTTGACTTCCTCCTTTCCTATTTGAATACCCTATATTTCTTTTTCTTGCCTGGTTACTCTGGCTAGAACTTCCAGTACTATATTGAATAGGAGCGGTGAGAGAGGGCATCCTTGTCTAGTGCCAGATTTCAAAGGGAATGCTTCCAGTTTTTGCCCATTCAGTATGATATTGGCTGTTGGTTTGTCATAAATAGCTTTTATTAT
>NW_016107348.1:10109782-10148141 GCF_001604975.1 Cebus imitator
ACCTACTGCGCCAGCTTAAACTGCGGTGCTGAGATTCCTGGCACTTTTTTTGCTCAGGAATCTCCTGGCCTGGCTCCCTGTTTAGTTCCCTCTTTAATCAGATGAATGTGCGGCTTCCCAGGGCTCCAATCACCAGCCAAAAGGGCACCCGGACCAGTGTATTTTGTAGGGAGAACCGCTGGCCGGGCTGCCGACAAATCAGCCGCGTGGGACAAAGCAGCCCAGCCAACCGAAAGAACTGAGCCGGCCAAAACAGCCTCTCTGGCGACCCGTGGGTCTCCTCGCTAGGGAATCTCCTGGTCCGTGGGCTATAAAAATGTGGCGTCAACTCACCCTTTTCACTTTCACTGGGAGCTGCGAGTCCAAGCTGTTCCTAAACGGCCATCTTGGATCGAATCTCTCGGGACCACTGTTTTTAATGCAGTCTGTCATTAACCAAATCATTGTTATACAGCACATGATTGTAATTTATGATTTTAAGCTTAGTCTTTTTATTTTCTTCTTATTCTTCTATAAAGACATATTGTGTGATCATTTTAGAAGAACCGTAAGGTGTTCGATTTCTAATTTTTAAGATAGTTTCGCTCTATAGTCTTTTGCTAAGATACTCATTTCCAAAATGGAAAGAAGAGTATCTCCTCAGGAAGGAGAAAAGAATAAGGGAGGAGACATAGGAGTTACCAGATATAAAGATGCCAGTGCCACAGGTTGACCCACAGTTTCCTCCAGGAATGGTTGAGAGGATGCGCTTTGACCATGTGACTGATAACATAATTCTTCTCCACCTTCTGTCTTCTGCAGAATCCCTTTTAGGTCATTGTAGATTTAAGAGAGCTGAGTCATGAAACCTCACTGGGAGCCTTATTATCATTTTTTTTCTGTGCATGCATGCAAACATGTGTGTTCACATGTGTGTGTGCAAAGTGGTGTAAATATTTTTCACATGTCTTGGCCATTATTATTATTTCTATGTTAAACTGCCAGTTCATATTCTTTAAACCCTATTTTTTTATAGTAGTCACATTTTATAAATGTTATTCATTGAACAAATATTGTCCTGTATTAAGGATGTGCAATATTTTAGGGAATAAAACAGGGAAGAGAAAAACAAATTTTGGGCTCTAATAGTATTTATATATTTGAATAATGCTCTCATTTATTTCAAGTTTGGCTTTTGACATTTCAATATTGTCAATGCTATTTTCACAAAGAAAGTTTTAAATATTTGTACAATAAAAAATATTTTGGGGCAGATCCAACATGGCTGAATAGAAACAGCCCTGGAGTACAGTTCCCAGCAAGAACAATGCAGAGGGGGAGTGATCACCGCATTTCCAAACGAGTTTTCACTTTTCCCAGACTGAAAAGCACCACAAGTTTCCAGCATGGCTATTTCAGCTGGCGCCGCGAGTTTCTGCATGGCCGCGAGATCTGGGTGGCCATTTCAACTGATGCCTAGAGCACCTGGGAGATAGAGCCACCCATTCAACTGAAAAACAGGGGGCAGAAACAGGGAGCAGATGATCTGGTATCTTGGGTCCCACCCCACAAAGACCAGTAATCTGAAATGCTCTGGATTGATAGTTTCACAGCAAGTGCAGTGGGACCTTGGATGGTCCATCCAGCTCAGTGGGGAAAGGAGTGTCCGCCATTATGGAGGCAGTCCCTTATTACCAAAGCAGTCCACCATTACTGAGGAAGTCTGCCATTACTGAAGCAGTTCTCCATTACTGAGGCAATCTGCCATTACCAAGGCAGTCTGCCATTATAAAGGCAGACTACCATTACCAAGGCAGTTCTAACTGTACCTCTGTAAACCAAACCACAAGGAAGTTTACACAGCAGCTGGGCAGAACCTGCAGATGCTCAGCAATGCCTCTGCTGGCAGACTGTGACTAGACAACCTCCTTGCTTGGCAGGGCATCTCTGAAAAAAGGTAGCAGCACGTCAGAAGCTTACAAATAAAGCCCCACCTTCCCAGGAAAGAGCATCCAAGAAAAGAGGTGGTTATTAGTTCCGCTGTAGCAGACTTAAACATACCTGTCCAACAGCTCTAAATGGCACAATGGAGCTCCTAGCACAGCACTTGAGCACCTATAAGGGACAGACTGTCTCCTCAAGCAGCTCCCTCACACCCATATATCCAAAGAGACACCTCACAGAGGAGAGCTGAGGTTGACATCTGGCGGGTGCCCTTCTGGGACAAAAATAACAAAAGAAAAAAATGGTAGCAACCCTTACTGTTCTGCAGCCACTGCAGGTTATCCCTAGGTAAGCAGGATATGGAGGGGACCTTCAGCAGTCCTGCAACAGAGGGACCTATTAGAAGGAAAATTGAAATATAGAAAGAAATAGCTTCAACATCAACAAAAAGAATGTCCAGAGACCCCATTCAAAAGTTATGAACTACAAGGACCACAGATAGATAAATCCATGAAGATGGGAAGAAACCAGTGCAAAAAGGATGAAAACACCAAAAACCAGAATGCCTCTCCTCCTTCAAGGGATCACAACTCCTCACCAGCAAGGGAACAAAGCTGGATGGAGAATGAATCTGATGAACTGACAGAAACAGGCTTCACAAGGCGGATAATAACAAACTTCTCTGAGCTAAAACAACATGTTCTAACACAATGCAATGAAAGAAGGAATACTGAAAAAAGGTTAGACGAAATGCTAACTAGAATAAATAGCTTAGAGAAGAATATGATTGACTTTCAAGTCCAGGAAATACAGAGAACACCGCAAAGATGTTCCTCAAGTAGAGCAACCCCAAGGCACATAATTGTCAGATTCACTAGAGTTGAAATGAAGGAAAAAATGTTAAGGGCAGCGAGAGAGAAAGGTCAGGTTACCCACAAAGGGATGTCCGTCAGACTCACAGTGAATCACTTGGCAAAAACCCTACAAGGCAGAAGAGATTGGCGGCCATATTCAATATCCTTAAAGAAAATAACTTGCAACCCAGCATTTCATATCCAGCCAAACTAAGCTTCATAAGCAAAGGAGAAATAAAATCTTTTTCAGAGAAGCAATTGCTGAGAGATTTCATCAACACCAGGCCTGCCTTACAAGAGTTCCTGAAAGAAGCACTAAACAAGGAAAAGAACGACCAGTACCAGCCACTCCAAAAACGTACCAAATGGTAAAGACCATCAACACGATGAAGAAACTGCATCAACTAATGGGCAAAACAACCAGCTAGAATCAAAATGGCAGAATCAAATTCACACATAACAATATTGGCCTTAAATGTAAACAGGCCAAATGCCCCAATCAAAAGACACAGATTACCAAATTAGATAAAAAGTCAAGACCCATTTGTGTGCTGTATTCAGGAAACCCATCTCACATGCAAGGACACACATAGGCTCAAAATAAAGGGATGGAGGAAGATTTACCAAGCAAACGGAGTGCAAAAAAATGCAGGAGTTGCCAATTCTAGTCTCACATAAAACAGACTTCAAACCAACCAAGATAAAAAGAGACAAAGTAGGGAATTACATAATGTAAAAGGATCAATGAAGCAAGAACAGCTAACAATCCTAAATACCTACACACCCAATATAGGAGCAAGTTAAAGCAAGTTCTTAATGACGTAAAAGAGATTTAGGCTCCCACATAATAATAGTGGGAGACTTTAACACTCCACTGTCAATATTAGATCAATGAGACAGAAAATTAACAAGGATGTCCAGGACTTGAACTCGGATCTGGATCAAGAAAACCTAATAGACATATACAGAACTCTCCACCTCAAATCCACAGAATATACTTTCTTCTCAGCACCATATCACACCTACTCTAAAACCCACATAATGGGAAGTAAATCTCTCCACAGCAAATGCAAAGAACAGAAATCAAAACAAACAATGTCTCAGACCACAGTGCAATAAAATTAGAACACAGAGTTAAGAAACTCACTCAGAACCACCCAACTTCATGGAAACTGAACAACTGGCTCCTAAATGTCAACTGGATATTTTTCCCTTTTGTTTAATGTGTTTTAAAAATGTTGACATTTTGTAATGTATTGAAATATAATGCTATTGTTTGCCACCCATTTTTTATATGTTGTTGGAATTAATGTATTTGCCAAATATTTGATTTAATCTTTCTGTCAACTTTTTATTTAGTTATTAATGTAATTATTTTTAATCAGAATCAGGGATGTTTTAAATATGTGAATTTTTCACATGGGAATATGTTATACTTCACATGTCTTCTTCTTGTGTGTTTCTGCTTTTATGCTTCCTATAAGACCTTATTGTTTTCTGTCATCTGATCTACCAACTATCCTTGTCTATCTTTGTATTTTGGTATTTAGTGAACATTAATCTCCTAAATAATAATGAGTGAGTGCCAAAAACATGCGCAAGTAATGTGGGTCAAATAGGTATCATTATAGCAGAGACATGATATGTGATGTGTGCTGTAAACATTCAAGAGACAGCTCTCTATATGTGAAGTATTTTATAACACTGCCAAACTCTTATTAATGGCATTTCAGCCCCTGAGCTCTAGATAATTTGGTAAATATTTATTTTGATCACCAATCATTGCTAATACCATTCCAGAAATGTTTTTAATAAAACCATTGACTTTCAATGAATAATTATCTGTTTATCTATAACTTTAGACTAAACAACCACATAATAATTGGAAATAATGACCCTTCACATTGTCCCTTAATGCATAGTCACAAGTTTTTTCTCTTTGGAGTTTTATCTGTGCTTTCTGGTTCAGAGTCACTTGTTTCCACTAGTGTCCAATTTTAAAGGACATTTTGTTTCTCGCATCTCAAATATGCTGCTGTCCATTTTACTGTGTTTCATAATCATGGCATGATCTTTGTATCAGCTTTCCTCTTAAATGTGAACTGACTGTGTAGTCCAATTCACTTGGGACAAATGAATGGGGCAAACATGTGCTACCACTTCCATCAGAAAACTGCCATTTTTTATGTCAAAGCCCGACATGATTAAAGGGTTTATTAAATTTTCTTGAGGACGTGGAAAGAGGCATACAAAAGGAAATTAGCAGCTACGTATGCATCATTTTTAACCAATATGTGATTCTCAATGTTAGCCATCTTGGGAGATTCCATAATGAATTATTGATCAGTTTTAAAGCAGGCCTTAAATTTGTTGCCCAGATAGTGCTGTCAACAAAATACCAAAAATGTCCTTTCATTTTGCACATATGCACGTACGTATGTGGGCATGTTGAACTATTTCTTTTTATTTTTCCTTATGGATAACAGTACTAAATTCATACAACCTGATATTTCCTCAGCTCAGAATTCTTTATTTATTTAAAATTATTATCTTTAATTTCTTGGTCTTCAAAAAAATCAATAATATAATGGTTTGTTACATCACCATCTCTGATTTGTGTTTGTCATACGCTAACTAGTTGTTTTAATTTTATTTTTTTAAATCTAAATTCTGGGCATTAATTGTATCTTTCATATCCAAAGTATTTTGCATCTATTGTTGTTTCTGTTCTAAACTAGTAATATCAGTCTAAAAATATTTTTAACTTTTCAAAAATATGCCTTTTCCTTTTTTTCCTGAATGTGAATTATTGTTCATTTCATGTTTTATCACTTCTTTTTCTCTCTTGCCTCACATCATCCACACTGCCTCAAATTTACTAATGTGAAAAGCAGATGCTTTCTAATATTTATTAATATTAAATCGATTGCAAAATAAGACAGTTATGTATGACAATGTGAAAGTAGTATTTTCCATTCTTTATGTTGTGGAACCATGTCATGATACTCATTTTGCTCTTATATTTCATTTTCCCAGTTTATTCATCTGTGAATGATGAGAGGACTATTTAGTCCCATTGTTTTCAGTAAATAGGATGATCACAATCTTACTTCCTAAACATGTCTCTGCTTTAATAATCCTTACTGACCATGTTTTATTGGCCACTAAATATACACAATACACTTTCTAGTATTTTTGCAGACATCTATTTGGATTTTGTTCCCCTAAAGTAGAATCTATTTCTTCTCCTGCTAGGAATGTTCAGGATTGGATTTCATTTCTGAGTAATATAAACAAGTCAGTAGATTTTCATTTATCTCTTGATTTACAAAAGCACATGAAAACTACAAAGCCCAGAGTCTATTGTTACTAAAATTTATTCAGTTTCAGTCCCTTTCACTGTGACATTCACAAGTGACCTGTTTTCCTACATAAACTCTAGCTTTATTGCTGGGAATTGATTTCTTAGGAAGTACTGACTGGAGAATGAAAGGATGTGATGAATCTGGCCACCCTAAAATATAACTCTTAGTATATATCAGTGGGGAAAAAGGAGGCAGGAAGAACTGGTGAAACTGAGTATCTGTAAGTACAGAGATGTAAGTTAACTGGAGCAAACTGAATGAAATAATCTGCTATATTCTAGTTGATCCTATTTGTTCTATTTCCTCAGGGTGCCTATAAAGTCACAGATAAAGGCAAAATTTTTCAGTGTAGACTTTGGACCAGGCAGGCTGGGTTTCCATAAGAACCTGGCCACTTTCTAGCAGTATGATTTGAATGCTATTTTACCTCTCTTTATCATAACTCTTATCTATAAAAGGGGGTTGATAATTATGCCTTATTAAAGTTATGAAAATACCTCTGAAAATTCTGAAGGTTAGTTGAGCTCATATCTGAAAAATATATATATCATTAAATAATTCAAAAACATTCTGAATTATATAATGTCTGTTCCATATATAAACAAATACCTATCCTATTTATGTAACTCAAATTATATCATGGAACTCATATCACTCAACTTTTCTGACTCAATCTGACAAAGGGGGACTCAGATTTTTCTAGTGGTATTTAAAATCAAACATTGTATAAGTAGTTATAAATATATACATTTAATAATACTTTAATTCTCAATATCTAATATTTATATCTAGACATATCTAGATCTTTCAGTTATTTATTAGTTGCCAACATCAAGTTTTAAGACAATAACCCTTTATTTTTTTACTTTAGTTTTTATAATCTCAACTTTTACTTTAGATTCAGAAGGTACATATGCAAGTTGGTTCCATGGGTATATTGCGTAATGTTGAGGTTTGGAATATTATTAATTCTGTCACCAAGGTACTAAGTATAATACACAATAGACAGTTTTTCAGCCATTTCCCCCTCCTTCCTTCCCTCTCTAGGAGTACCCAGTGTCTACTGTAGCCATCTTTATGTCCATGAGTACACAATGTTAGATCCTACTTACAAGTGAGAATATGCAGTATCTGATGTTCTGTTTTTGTGTTGATTTGCTTAGGATAGTAGCCTCCATCTTCACCCATATTGCTGCAGAGAACATGACTTCGTTCTCTTTTATGGCTAATAGCATTTTATGACATATATGTGCCACATTTTCTTTATCTAATCTACCACTGATAAGCACCTAGGTTGATTCCACATCTTTGGTATCCTGAATGGTGCTGCAATGAGCATATGATAGCATGTGTCTTTTTGGTAGAATGTTTTATTTTCTTTGGATATAAACTCAGTAATGAGATTCCTCCATCAAATAGTAGTTCTGTTTTAGGTTATCTGAAAAATCTCCAAACTGCTTTCCACAGTAGCTGAATTATTTTACATTCTCACCAACAACATATATGAGGTCTCTTTTCTCCACTGCTTTGCCAGTACATTTTGATTTTGCCTTTTTAGTAATAGTCATCTGACTGGTGTGAGATGGCAGGTACCTCACTGTGGTTTTATTTGCATTTTCCTGATGAAATGCAAAAATTGGGATAAGTTAAATAAAATAATCCATCATATTCTAGTTTATCCTATTTTTCTGCTATTTCCTCAAGGTGATATTTAGCATTTTTTTCATGTGTTTGTTGCCCACTTGTAAGTCTTCTTTTGAGAAGTGTCTGTTCATGTCCTTTGCCTATTTTAGTGGGGTTATTTGTTTTTTGCTTGTTGATTTGTTTCAGTTCCTTACAGATTCTAAATAACAGGCTTTTGTTAGATAAATAGTTTGCAAATATTTTCCACCATTCTGTGGGTAGTCTGTTTACTCTGTTGATATTTTTTTGCTGTGTAGAAGCTCTTTAGTTTAATTAGGTCCCACTTGCTAATTTTTATTTTTGTTGCATTTGCTAGAGGACTTATTCATAAGTTGTTTCTCAAGAATGATGTTTCCTAGATTTTATGCTAGGATTCTTATAATTTGAGGTATTCCATGTAAATCCTCAGTCCATCTTGAGTTAACTTTTGTACCTGGTGAAAAAGTCCATGTCCAGTTTTACTCTTCTGCATTTGGCTAGCCAGCTATCCTAGCAACCTTTTTTGAAAAGGGAGCCTTTTCCCCATTGCTTGTTTTTGTCAGCTTTGTTGAAGACCAGATGGCTGTAGATGTGCAACTTTATTTCTGGGTTCTCTATTCTGTCCCATTGATCTATATGTCTGTTTCTGTAGCGGCACCATGCTGTTTTGGTTGCTGTAGTCTCATAGTTTGAAGCTGGGTAATGTTATGCCTCTGGCTTTGGTCTTTTTTCTTAGGATTGCTTTGGCTATTTGGGATCTTTTGGGTTCCATATGAATTTTAAGATTTTCTTTTTTTCAAATTCTGTGAAAAATGACTGTTGGTAGTTTGATAGAAATAGTGTTGAATCTGTACATTACTTTGGGCAGTATGGCCACTTTAATAATGTTGATTCTTCCAATCAATAAGTATGCAATATTTTTCCATTTGATTTTGTCATCTATTATTTCTTTCAACAGTGTTTTGCAGTTCTTCTTGCAGAGATCTCTCAATTCCTTGGTTAGATATATTCCTAGGTGTGTGTGTGCCTGTGTCTCTCTATGTGTGTGTATTCACTGTAAACGGGATTATATTGTTGTTTTGGTTCTCAGCTTGAAAGTTATTTGTGTATAGAAATTCTGTTGATTTTTGTAGATTGATTTTGTATATCAAAGCTTTACTGAAGTTGTTTATCAGTTCCAGTGGACTTCTGGTGGAGTCTTTAGGCTTTTCTAGGAATGAAATTCCCCTGTAATGAGAGACAGTTTGACTTCTTCTTTTTCTATTTGGATGCCTTTTATTTTTTAATCTTGCCTATTTTCTGTGACTAGGACTTCCAGAACTATGTTGAATAGGAGTGGTGAGTGTGAGCATCCCATCTCAAGGGGAATGTTTCTGCCTTTTGGACATTCAGTATGATGTTGGTTGTGGTTCTTATTGTTTTGATGTACCTTCCATCAATATCTAGTTTCTTGTTTTTTTTTTTTTTTTTAATCATGAAGTCATGTTAGATTTCATCAAAAGCAATCATGCATCTATCAAAATGAATGTATGTTTTTTAATTTGGTTTATGTGGTGAATCACATTTATTGATTTGTGTATGTTGAACCAACCTTATATCCCAGGATGAAGCCTACTTGATTGTGGTGAATTAACTTTTTGATTCCTGCTGAATTCAGTTGGCTAATATTTTGTTGAGGATTTTTTGCATCTTTATTAATCAGAAATATTGGCATTTAGTTTTCTTTTTTGATTAGGCCTTTGCTCAATTTTGGTATCAGACTGATTCTGGCTCATAGAATTAGTTAGGGAAGAGTGCCTCCCCTCAATTTTTTTGAAGTAGTTAATTTTTAATTTCCATTTGAATTATAGCTTGTATAAAGCTACTACTGCAGCACTCAAAGGAGTATATTTTTTCTTACTGCCCTCTAAGGTATATTTTTACAAAAAAAGTAACCATTTCAAATGAAGCAAACCCAGAGTAGGGCCACCCATAAAACCTTGTAAATAGAATGTATGGGATCTAAAATGTTGGACCTAGTTATTCAAGTAAATATTCTAAATGAAGAGGTTCTCCTGAGAGTTCATAACATCAACCAAATATCACTTAGTACATGAAGTAATATTTGCTGTGTATCAGGCAGTAGGGAGGCTCAAGGAGAGAGGGAGAAAGGCGGAAAAAGCTGGTCATTGGAACATTCAGAATCCATACATCTATTGATGAAATTTACCCTCTCATAGGGGCATGTTTCATGGTACCCCAAAACAATTACAATAATAACATCAAAGATAAGTGACCATATCTCACAATAGACATAATAATAAGGAAAAAAATATTGAAATATTGCAGTAATAACCAAAATGTGACACAGAGACACAAGGTGAGCACATGATGTTAGAAAAATGGTGCTGATAGATTTGCTTCAAAGCAGAGTTACCACAAACCTTCAACTTGTAGAAAACACAGTATCTGTGAAGCACAATAAAGTGAAGTGCAGTAAAACAAGGCATGCCTGTATCTATTCTCATAGGCAATGAATCAAAAACACCATTTTTTCATCTCCAAAATATGGTCCTTTGAACACACACAACACAACTATATCTTTTCTTTGATGGCATTGGTAGTAATAGTCATTTATCATGCAGAGAAATGGCACTGGTGTTGTGTCTAACACAAAATATGGAGCAGTTGCCTCAACAGATCTCTAAGTTGTCAAATATGACATTCCATGTGGAGAAAAGCTATATTCCAACAGAAAACACAGGCCAAAAAAAGGAAAAAAAAAGCTCAAAACGTAGAATTAAATTAGATACAACGGAGGAAATCTTTAGCAGCCAATGCCAACTCTACACTTTACTGACTTTTGTTGGTAAATATACAGACACACAAAAGGTTTTTACTTGTTTCCTTTCAGTATATAACTTATTCGAAACCTTGGAGGCTGATTGTTTAATGAAATATAACATTATAGTTTATAATTTTCAAATTGCTGTTAAACTTGGTATTTAAGTATTGTCTGTCTCATTCCCAAACCACAGCAAACACATACAAATTGGCAACTATTAATAATCCATTGGATCTGATTTTTAGAATATAAATATTTACTTTTGTATAGTTTACTAATATGAAATACTAGGTGATTAAGCAAGTTTGTTTGGGGAGTCTCCTTAAACATATGTACTTAAAAATTGTCAGACTTCTTTCAGGTAAAATTTCAAACTGCTTTCTAGGGCTCTTACATGAACTTATATGTATGAGTTCATTATACATATGTATATATGTGTATATATACAGTTAAGTTTAACACTTAATTTGTTATATTGATATTTCAGTTGTTTTAAATATCTTGATTAATTACAAAGAGAAAATGATGACAACTATGTCTTTTATTTGTCTTTAATCAGTATAGTTGCAAGATCTAGTGTCTAGAGCAGACCCTTTCTCCAACTATTGAATCTTGATCATGTTGTCAAGACTATAAAGGATCTGAGATTTTATTCTACTTGCAATCTAACAAGTTAGCATGCCCCTATTTCTTAGATGCTATATAAAGACATGACTTTTGGGAGCAACAGTTTATTATTCAAATTAACAGCAGTAGCCAAACTATTCTTATTTTCACATGCTGATTCTGGAATCCAAATTCCCACGAGAATACTGGATAAGGACCTCACAAGGATAGAGCATACAATCGCTTTTGTTACAGGAGATAAACTCTGAGCTAAGAGAATCAAAATATTTTGTAATGAGCAGAAACCTTGCCTAACCTTTCCCTCAGAAAGACGTTACCTTAATTTTACTAGACAGCAGATAAACCTGCTTTCTGCTCTGGAATAAAACTTTAATCTTCCAAGGCTGGTTGCTATACAAACATCCCTGGAAATCTAGTCTGAAGAAAAAGATATTGATGCCTCTGCTCACAACATGCGCAGAAATATTAGACCCTCAAATAATTATCTTCCAACATATAAGGACTTCATCTTCTAAGTGTTAAATTTTAAATCCACTTTTGAATTTAGTTGTTTGTGTTAACCAGTTGTTGTTGCAGGGATGTGCAGTAACAATTATTTTAAGGTGCAATGTCTTAAAATATCAAGCATTTACTCTATACGTGTATATATGCAAGTCAATTGCTAAACTTTGGCTGAGTAGGCTATGCTTGGCTGCAGGACTCTGCTTTAGGCTGTGAGTGAGCAGGGATTACCCCAGGCTTTTGTGTGGTTCAGTTCTGTTTCCTGCTTCTGAAGTGAGTGCCCCAGGCTGAAATAACAGCAATCGCTAGGACAATGTTTGTCTCATAGTTGATGACCCAAACCAACAAGCTAGCCAAATTATTCAGGTGCACTTTGATCCTTGGCTCACATCGTGTTCTCTCTATTATCCAAAGCAAGTTGCATGACCAAACCCACAATCACATGGGTGGGGAAGTATGCATCTCTATAGCAGAGAAAATTTGAGAGGTTATTTTGGAGCACTACTCTAATCGCTCCCAATGCTTTTATAAACATCTTTCTCATTCTCAATGATTATGGTTCAACTCTGCATTTACTAAATTTCCATGGTATAAATAGAAAGAAATATAGAGACAAAGGTTGATAATGCTTGCCGACAACCTGAATTAAAAGCAAATGGTGCTGAGTAATTTATTAGAAGGCAGCGCAGTAATATTTTAGTCTCTATCTGTTCATAAAGAGATAATATGTTTACAAAGCCAATAAATAAACATGTTTTTAACTGCTCCGCAATATCTTGAAAGGCATCACACATATTTGGCTACTATCCAGAGCTAGGAGAAAATAATACTATCAAGAATAGCAACCAAATTGTGTACATACTATTTCAGTTAAATTGTATTGTGTTTATATTATTTATATAATGCTTCAAACAACAATGTAGGTGGGTGATGTATTTATAGTTCTCATGTTTCCAAAAAGGATGCCAAAATTTGAGAAGCTAAGTGGCTGATTGTGGTTACACTGCCAGTTTTGGAAACCCTGGGACTCAAGTACTCATCTTCAGTACCACATAGAGTAATTAATGTTAAAATATTCACAGCATGTCACTAATTATAACATATTAAAACAATATACTCAACTCTCAGATACTTTGGTGATCTGGTTTGTAGGTACAAGAACTATTCTTACTTTACAAAAATTTGTAATTCAGAATAAATCACCCCTTTTTACTGACTTTCCACTGATTTATTAATGTTTTGTATGAGTCAAATGACTGTAGCATACATTTTACCTGAATTTAGCTTTATTATCAATGTTCACTATATGCATTTACTTATTTACTTAATGTGGCACTAAATTTTTAAGTTAAATCTAACAGAGATGCTTTTTAAAAAAAAAAAAGGAGACGGCTTAAAACTCTTATCTTTAGAATAGTCCCTGATATAGGACTTTAAGCTCTGTAATAATGTCAATTGCTTCAATCTGAGCCTTGGTTTCTGCAATACTCTGACATCCCTAACATCCTGCCATATTTATTCAGTGTAATTTTGTACTAAAGAGCTTTTAAATGTAACATCATTAAATATAATGTAAATGCATATTTATATATTTGCGTACCTGAATTCAAAATATATTAGAGAAATATTTTCTCTTAATTAAGGGGGCATGCATTACATATGTTGTCAAATCAACTTTAAATTTCTTCTAAATGATCATTATTTTAGATTTATGCTCTTTCCACATTCCATCCCCCAAATTTATAAAAGTATTTTTTGGTTAGGAGTGGGCCAATCTTTATTTTCCTTTGTTTTGCATTTTTAAATGCTTCATTAGGTTTGAAAATGTTTCATTAAGTTTTATTAAATTTATTAAGCTGAGAGGCTAAATGCCACTTTACACAAAAATTAAATCACAAAGACACTTCTCTCAGGGACAAAAAGCCTATTACCATTACTGTCCATTAAATAGTTTTAGATTTTTTTTTTAAATAGTAAAACAGAAATTTAATTGGTATATGCAGAGTATACCAAACAATTTGTCAAAACGTTTAACCAATCAGTTTAGCCAAGCACATTCCTATTTGGAATGTTTCCACAGATAAATACATTGGAACCCTTCTGCATGTCTTTTCTGTCTCTTTTCCCATATGTGTGCACGTGTGTGTGTATCTTTTGATAACAGCCATCTGAATGAGTGTGAGGTGGTATCTCACAGTGCTTTTGATTTACATTTTCCTAATGATTAATAATGTTGAGAACATTACCATAAACCTGCCATTTTTGTGTCTTTTGAAAAGACATACCTCTTTTTGTATTCATTTTATTTTATTTCACTTGTTTTCTGGTGTATTTTTCTTTTACTTTCTTCTTAAAAAAAAACCCATATATGCAGAACATGTAGGTTTGTTACATAAGTATACGTGTGCCATGGTGGTTTGCCGCACCTATTAACCTGCCCTCTAAGTTCCCTCCCCTCACTCCCCAACCCCAACAGGTGCTTGTGTGTGTTGTTCCCCTCTCTGTGTCTATGGGTCCTCAATGTTGAACCCCCACTTATGAGTGAGAATATGCAGTGTGTGGTTTTCTGTTCCTGTGTTAGTTTGCTGAGGATGATGACTTCCAGCTTCACCCATGTCCCTGTTTTTATTTATTTATTTATTTTTTAATTTTAGCTTTGGGGGTACCGGTAAAGGTTTGCTGTGACGCAGATAAACACACATCATGGGGGTTTTCTTGTACATATATTACCCAGGTAGTAAGCTGTCATCTTTTCTGCTCTACCCAACAGTCATCTTTTCTGCTCTTCTCCCTCCTGCCACCCTCTCCCCTCAAGTAGACCCCAGTGTCTGTTGTTTCCCTCTTTATGTTCATAAGTTGTTATCATTTGGCTCCCACTGACAAGGGAAAACATGCAGTTTTTGGTTTTCTGTTTCTGTATAATTTGCTAAGGATAATAGCTTTGAGCTCCATCCATGTTCCTGTAAAAGACATGACTCATCTCTTTTTATGACTGCATAATATTCCATGGCATATATTTACCAAATTTCCTTTATACAGTCTACTACTGATGGGGATTTAGGCTGATTCCATGTCTTCGCTATTGTGAATAGTGCTGCAATAAGCATCCACATGCATGTGTCTTTATAATATAATGCTTAATATTACTCTGGGTATATACCCAGCTCTTTGAGGAATTGTCATATTGCTTTCCACAATGGTTGAACTAATTTACACTCCCACCAACAGTTAATAAGGGTACCCTTTTCTCCACAACCATGCCAGCATCTGTTATTTGATATTTTAATAAGAGTCATTCTGACTGGTGTGAGATGGTATATTAGTCCGTTCTCGCACTGCTATAAAAAAAATACCCAAGATTTGGTAATTCACAAAGGAAAGAGGTTTAATTGACTCACAGTTCCCCATTGCTGGGGAGGCCTCAGGAAACTTACAGTCATGGTGGAAAGCAAAGGAGAAGTAGGCGCCTTCTTTATAGGGCAACAGGACAGAGTTAGTGCAAGCCAGGGAAATGCCAGATGCTTATAAAACCATCAGATCTCTTGAGAACTCACTACCAGGAGACTAGCATAGGGGAAACTGCCCCATGATTCAATTTCCTCCACCTGGTCCTGCCGTTGACACATGGGGAATATGGGGATTCCAATTTAAGATGAGATTTCTGTGGGAACACAAAGCCTAACCCCATCAAATGGTATCTCATTGTGGTTTTGATTTATATTTCTCTAATGATCAGAGATATTGAGGTTTTTTCATATGCTTGTTGGTCTCAAGTATGTCTTCTTTTGAGAACTCTTTGTTCATATCCTTTGCCCACTTTTTAATGATATTCTTTGTTTTTCTCTTGTAAGGTTCCTTAAAAATGTTGAATATTACCTCTTTGTCAGATGCATAGTTTGCAAAAATTTTCTTCCATTCTGTAGGCTGTCTGTTTACTCTGTTGACAGTTTATTTTGCTGTACAGAAACTCTTAAGTTTAATTAGACCTCATTTGTCAATGTTTTCATTTGTTGCAATTAGTCTTGGTGTCTTTATCATGACATCTTTGCCTGTTTCTATGGATGGTATTGCCTGGGTTTTTTATAGGGTTTTTATAGTTTGGGGTTTTACATCGGAGTCTTTAATCCATCTTGAGTTGATTTTTGTATATGGTATAAGAAAGAAGTCCAGCTTCAATCTTCTGCACATGCCTAGCCAGTTATCCCAGCATCATTTACTGAGTAGGGAGTCTTTTTCCTATTGCTTTTGTCAGCTTTCTCAAATATCAGATGGTTGTAGATGTGCAGCCTTATTTCTGGGCTCTCTATTCTGTTTCATTGATGTGGACTACATGTCTGTTTTTGTGCCAGTACCATGCTGTTTTTGACACTGTAGCCTTATGGCATAATGTGAAGTAGGGTAATGTGATTCCTCCAGCTTTGTTCTTTTTGTTTAGATTGCCTTGGCTATTTGATCTTTTTGTTTGGTTCCATGTAAATTTTTAAATAATTGTTTCTAAGTATATGAAGAATATCATTGGTAGATTGATAGGAATGGCATTGAATTTATTGTTTTGAACAGCATAGCCTTTTTAATCATATTGAGTCCTCATATTTATGAGCATGAGATGTGTTTCCATTTATTTGTGTATTTTCTAATTTTTGGGAGTAGTGTTTTCTAATTCTCATTGTAGAGATCTTTCACCTCTGTGCTCAACTGTATTCTTAGGTATTTTATTGTTTTTATGACAACTGTGAATGAGATCACCTTTCTGATTTGTCTCTTGGTTTGGTTGTTGTTGTATAGAAATGCTAGTCATTTTTGTACATTGATTTTGTATCGTTCAAATTTGCCAATGTTGTTTAGAAGCTAATGGAGCTTTTAGGCTGAGACTATGAGGTTTTCTAGATATAGAATCATGTCATCTGCAAATAGAGATAGTTGAATTTCCTCTCTTCCTATTTGGATGCCTTTCATTGTTTCCTTTTGCTTCATTGTTCTAGCTAGGACCTCCAATACCATGTTGAATAGAAGTAGTGAGAGAGGGCATCCTTGTCTTGTCCTGGTTTTCAAGGAGAATACTTCCATCTTTCACCCATTGAAGATACGGTTGGCTGTGGGTTTGTCAAAGAGGCTCTTATTATTTTGAGATATGTTCCTTCAACACCTAGTTTATTGATAGTTTTTAACATGAAGGGATGTTGAATTTTATAAAAGCTTTTTCTGCATATACTGAGATAATGGTGTCGTTTTGTCTTTACTGCTGTTAATATGATGAATCACATTTATTGATTTGCATATGTTGAACCAACCTTGAATCCTGAGGATGATGCCTACTTGATTATGTTGGATTAGCTTTTTGATGTGCTGCTGTATTCAGTTTGCAAGCATTTTCTTGAGAATTTCTGCATCAGTGTTCATCGAGGATATCAGCCTGAGGTTTTTGTTGTTTTTGTTGTTGTTCCTCTGCCAGCTTTTGGTATCAAGATGTGGCTGGCCTCAGAATGAGTTGGGGAGAAGTCCCTCCTCCTCAGTTTTTTGGGATAGTTTCTTTAAGCATGCTACCAGCTCCTTTTTGTACCTCTTTTGTCCATTTGAAAATCCATTTGCATTTCTCCTCTTGATTGTATGAGTTTCTTCTGAATTTTGGATATAAACCCCTTATGAGACAAATGGTTTTCAAATATATTTTTCCCAATCTGTAAGCTATTTCATTTTGTTGATTGTTTTCTTTACCGTGAAGAGGCATTTTTGTTTGATGTAGTCTCACTTCTTTTGCTTTTATAGCCTAAGCTTCTGGTGTTATATCAAAAAAAATTATATTGCTAAGGTCAATTATCCAGGAGCTTTTCCCCTGTGTTCTCTTCCAGGAGTTTTGTAGTTTCTGGTCTTAAATTTGGATATTTTTATTCATTGTCAGTTGTTTTTGGTGCATGGTGTAAGGTGAGATGCTAATTTTATTCCTTTGTATGCGGAAATGCAGTTTTTCCAGCACCATTTATTGAAGAGAATATTATTTCCCCCATTGTGTTATTAGTTCTCTTGTCATAAATTATTTGAGCCTTACATGCTTGAATTTATTTTTTGGCTCCCCAATCTGTGCCATTGTCTATGTGTTTGTTTTTATGGCAGTACCATATAGTTTAGGTTACTATAAGTTTGTAATATAATTTTAAATTAAAAGATATAAAACCTCTCACTTTGATTGCTTTTTTTCCCCTCAGAATTGTTTTGGCTATGTGGCGGTTTATAGGTTTCCACACAAATTCTAGAATTTTTAAATTTTTGTAAAAAAAGCCATTGGCCTTTTGATAGGAATTATGTTGAATCTGTCTAATACTCTGAGTAGCATAGGCATTTTAACTGCAGTAATATTGCTGATTTATGATATGGAAAATCTTTCCATTTATTTGTGTTTTCTCCAGTTTCTTTCATCAATCTTTGTAGTCTTCAATGTACATATTTTCTTCTCCTTGATTAAATATATTTTTGAATATTTTATTTTTCAGCCTGTCATACAGGTGATTGTTTTCTCAGTTTATTGTTCCATGAGGTCATTACTATCGACTAACGTAAACAAAACAGCATGGTACAGGCACAAAAACAGACACATAAATGGAACAAAACAGAGAACCCAGAAATACAGCTGCACACCTGCAGCCATCTGATCTTTGACAGGGTTGACAAAAATAAGCTATGGGAAAACGACTCCCTATTCAATAAATGGTGCTGGGATGGCTGGCCAGGCACATGCAGGAGAGTCATATTGGAAGTCTTCCTTTCCCATATAAAAAAATTAACACAAGATGGATTAAAGATTGAAATGTACAAGCATAAACTATAAGAATTCTAGGAGGAAATCTAGGAAACACCATTCCGTACATCAGCCTTGGAAATGAAGTTATTACTAAGTCCTCAGAAAACAATTGAAACAAAAACAAAAGTTGACAAGTGGAACCTAATTAAACTAAAGATCTTCTGTAAAGCAAAAAATCAATCAATAAATAATAACAATAAAACTATCAACAGAGTAAGCCTACAGAATGAGAGAAAATATTCACAAACTGTATCTGACAAAGTTCTAATATTCAGAATTTATAAAGAACAATAAGCAAAAAGTAAATAACCCCATTAAAAAGTGAGCAAAAGAGGTGTAATCTCAACACTTTGAGAGATGAAGGCATGAGGATCATTTGAGATCAGGAGTTTATATCTAGCCTGGGCAGCATAGGGAAACCTTGTATCTCCAACAAAAATTAAAACTTAGCCAAGTGTGGTACATGTCTGTAGTCCCTGATACATGGGAGCCTGAGGAGGGAGGTTTGCTTGGGCCCAGAAGGTTGAGGCTGCGGTGAGCGATCATCATGCCACTGCACGCAAGCCTGGGCAAAAAAGCATGACTCTCTTATAAAACAAACAAACAAAAAAACCATTAACAGACACTTCCCAAAATAAGACATACAAGCAGCCAACAAACATGAAAAAATGTTGCACATCACTAATTATCAGAGAAATGCACATCAAAACTACAATGAGACACCATCTCTCATCAGTCAGAATGGCTATTATAAAAAGTCAAAAAACAAGAGATGCTGGTGAGGTCGTGAAGAAAAGGGAATACTTAAAACACTGCTAGTGTGAATGTAAATTAGTTTAGCCACTGTGGAAAGTTCAAAGATTTCTCAAATAACTTAAACAGAAGTACAATTTGATACAGCAATCCCATTACTGGATACACACGCAAAAGAAAATAAATCATTCTATCAAAAAGACACATATACTTGTATGTTAATCACTGCGCTATTCATAATAGCAGACATGGAATCGACTTAGGTGCCCATCAGCGGTGAATCGGATAAAGAATATGTAGTACATACACACGATGGAATAGTATACAGCCACAATCATGAATAAAATTATGTCACTTTCAGCAATGTGGATGCAGTTGAAGGCCATTATCCTAAGGTAATTAATGGAGGAACAGTAAGCCAAGGTCCACATGTTCTCATTTATAAGTAACTGTTAAACACTGGGTACGTATGAATATAAAAATGACAACAACTGGAGGCTACTGGCTGGGAGAGGAAGACAGTCAAAGGCTGAAAAACCACCTGTTGGATACTATTCTCACTACCTGGGTGACAGGATCAATAATCATGCAAACTTCAGCATCATGCAATATACCCATGTACATTCTGCAAACAAAAACTCTATACTTTTACTTTCTCTCCACAGTTTATGTCTTTATTTCACTTTACATCTTTTAAATTGTGTACTTCTCAAAAACTTATTATAGCTTTATATATTTAACTCATTTTGTTTTTATTTACTGTTTTTACTTTTAATCTTTATTCTATATATATATCAATCATATATATATATATCATATGATATATATATATGGTTTTTACCCTACCATTACAATATTGCAGTATTCTGGATTTGATTGTATTTTTACCTGTACCAGGGAGTTTATAGTTTCATATATGTTTGTGATAGTAATTATTGCCCTTTAATTTCTACTTGAATAATTCCCTTCAGCATTTCCTGCAGGGCAGGTCTAATGTGGTGATTTCCTTTAGCTTTCGCTTGTCTGGGAAATAATTTATTTTCTTTCATTTCTCAAGGACAGCTTTTTTGGTTATAGTATTCTCAGTTGTCATTTTTCTATTCTTTCAGCACACTGAATATAATCTTCAATTCTCTCCTAGGCTGAAACATTTCTGAGAAGATTACTGATAGAATAAAGTTGTCTCTTAGACTTTGATTTTTGACAGTTTGATTATAACGTGCCTCAGCGAGGACTTTTTTTGTGTGTTGCATCTTGTTTAGAAAGCTTTGAGCATCATACATCTGGCTGTGCTAAGACTTGGACAGCTTTCAACAATTATTTCATTAAATAAGCTTCCAGTCCCTTTTTCTGTCTTTACTCCTTCTTGAACTCCTACAATGCAAGTAGTTGTTAGGCTAATGATGTTCCATATATCACATAGGCCATATTCACTTTTAAAAAATTTTTTCCTCTGAATGAGTCATTCAGGAAAAAGTCTTAAAGTATAGAATTATTTCTTTTGCTTGATCTAGTATGTTTCTCTATTTTATTTTTTATTTAATTGATTGAATACTTCAGCTCCAAGCTTTCTGTTTGGTTTGTTCTCATAACATTGATTTCTTTGTTAAATTTCTCAATCATATTGTAAGTTGTTTCCCTGATATCATGAAATTATTTGTATTCTCTTATATCTCACTGACTTTTTTAAGATCATTATTTGGAATTTCTTTTTAACGATTTTATAAATTTCCATTTTTGAGCGGTCAGCTTACTGGATAATCATTGTGTCCCTTTGGTAGCGTTTTGTTTTCTTGCTTTTTCATGTTTTCTATGTTTTCCCATTAATGTTTGTACATCTGTCAGGTAGTCATCTCTTCTAAATTTTATAGACTGGTTTTCACAGTGAAAATATTCACCAGTAGTGGGGTCTGTTTGCCCAAGGTATGGTGGTTATGGTTAAATGTGCGCAAACTGATGTAGTCTCAATGCAATTCAAGAATAATATTTACAAGATTTAGACAAAGATTAACCACATCTATTAAAAAATGATACATCTCTGTCTATTAGATGGTAATAATTCATGTTACATTGTTTATTAAGAAAAGTAAAGTTGTATATGAAATAACCCAATGTTTGTAAAATATTTTTTAAAATACCTTATATGTGTGCACATGTTGGTATGCACACCTATTTGTGCCTGTTCATAAGTATGAAGTGTATGAGTACTTTAAAGAGATAGAAGATGAAGGGGGAAAGAATAAGCAAAGAGGAATAAGGTAGGAAAAAACAGATTAAGGCAAATGTAAAAGCGAATCTGCATTAATGTTCATTGAAAACAATACAATATCAAAATTTCTTTTAAGAAATACTGAAAGATTATATATAAGCATGAGCAAGGATTACAGTTAAGATAGAGAAGAATGTTGATTTGATCGAGGTCTGGGAGTATGAACAAAGCTGAGAATTATAATTTTATTAGTTTGATACAATGTCTACCATAAACCATAACTCTTTAAAAGAAACAGTCAAATTACTTCTTAGCTTATGTATGTAGATCATATTTATATACCTCAAATAATTGTTTTCTAAATGTAGTCATAAATATCTAATCATATTTATTAGCTTTTTAAATATATTGCATTCTCAGCTAATACCAGTTACTTCTGGGAAAACAGCTTCATTTTTTTTTTTAGCTTAAGGAAGATGTTCACTCAAAATGTCAGCTATGATAGATATAATAACAAATCAATTTTAGCTGTGAAGAGACAGTATTTTCTTGACAATGGTCTAGAATGTTACTTCATTTGTAATTCTGAGACATTGACAAGGTACCTACCAGATGACATTTGAAATGCTATAAAATATTAATATCAAGAAAATATTGAAACTTAAGAGTTTTTCTGAAAAATCTGGATTTTAGATATGTCTCAGTGTCTTCAGTAATTTATAACTACTCATTTCAATTAATTAGTTTTGAAGAGTTACGACATCAACAAAATAAAGTGATCATATTAAACAATTACTAAGCTTTTAGTTTTACAAAATTGTAATTTTTTAAGATTGCTTTTATTGAATTTTAAATTTTTAATTAAAAAGTAACAACTGAGATTCATCCAAGATGGCAGAACAGACAAAACTCCAGTGCACAATACCCAGCAAGAGAAACACAGATATCCAGAGATCTCCTAGCTCCAACGAAGGTACTAGGTGCACTTCAACGGGTCTGGTCTGAGAGTGAGCAAAGCCCACTCAGGGCAGACCAAGGCAGGAAGTGGAGCTACTTCACCCCAAAAGTGCACCTGACTGATGAGTCGGAGGCTCCCCATCTGGCACTCCAGTCCAGATACAGCACTTTCCCCAAAGCCTCAGCAATACACAGAACAGGGAATCTTTGCCAGTCAAGCACCAGGAATTATAAGTGCGGAGTTGAATAATAATCCAGGACAGTGTCCCAGATTGGTGCACAGACTAAACAGACGCATAAGCCCAAAAGGTGGCCAGGGGAGCCTGTGGACTGAGCTATCACCCCCTCCCCCTGCCCAGAGAGAGAGGGAGCTGTAAGCCGGAGCAGCTGGATGGGTCCCTACCCCATGACCGTAGAGAGAGGAAGCTGAAAGGGGGAGATGGCCAGTCAGGTGCCGCTGGGTGGGTCCCTACCCTCCCCTACAAACTCCCGAGGGCTTAGGCTCTGACTCTAGTCGGTTGCGCAGCCAGTGCCACAGTCCCAGCTGAACCCTGAATGATCCAGCCCAGTGGAGGAAGGGCATAACCCAGCATTAGAGAGGTGGGTCTGGGCTACATATTTTAACAAAAAACACAGGAAGCTGACGTAGCAACGGACGGCATTCTTGACAACGCAGCAGAGCCTACAGGTCAGTGGAAGAGGCAGGCCTAATCTCCCAGCATAAACAAAAAAGACCCAGGAAGCTTCCCTAGTAATCTGGAGTCCCTAGAAACCCAGTAGCACCTCCAGAGGCAGACAAGCGACCTCATCAAGCAGCTCCCTGACACCAAAGCCTGGTAAATCCACAAAGATGGGAAAAAACAGCGCAAAGAAGATAAAACCATCAAAGACCAGAACACCTCTTCTCCTTCAAGAGATCACAACTCCTCAACAACACAGGATCACAACATGATCGAGAAGGAGTGTGACAAACTGACAGAAATAGGCTTCAGAAGGTGGATAATAACAAACTTTTCTGAGCTAAAGGAACATGTTCTAACTCAATGCAAAGAAATCAAAAACCTTGAAAAAAGGTTAGACGAAATGGTAACTAGAATAACCAGCTTAGAGAAGAACATAAACAACTTGATGGAGTTGAAAAACACAAGAACTACATGAAGCAAACACAAGTTTTAATAGCTGAATCGATCAAGTAGAAGAAAGGATATCAGAGATTAAAGATCAACTCAATAAAATAAAAAGAGAAGGCAAAACAAGAGAAAAAAGAATGTAAAGAAATGAACAAAGCCTCCAAGAAATATGGGATTATGTGAAAAGACCTAATCTACACTTGATCTGTGTGTCTGAGTGTGATGAGGAGAATGAATCCAAGCTGGAAGAAAACACACTCCAGGATATCATCCAGGAGAACTTCCCAAGCCTAGCAAGGCAGTCCAAATTTCAAATTCAAGAAACACAGAGAACTCTACAAAGATATTCCTAAAGAAGAGCAACCCCAAGGCACATAATCGTCAGACTGACCAGGGTTGAAAGGAAGAAAAAAATGCCAAGGGCAGCCGGAGAGAAAGGTCGGGTCATCCAAAGAGGGAAGCTAATCCGACTCACAGTGGATCTCTTGGCAGAAACCCTACAAGCCAGAATAGAGTGGGGGCCAATATTCAACATCCTTAAAGAAAAGAACCTTCAACCCAGAATTTCATACCCAGCCAATCTAAGCTTCGTAAGTGAAGGAAAAATAAAATCCTTTACAAACAAGCAATTACTGAGAGATTTTGTCACCACCAGACCTGCCCTACAAGAGCTCCTGAAAGGAACACTAAGCGCAGAAAGGAACAAATAACAGTCACTGCAAAAGCAAATGAGTTGGCAAAGACCAAAAATGCAATGAAGAAAATGAGTCAACTAATGGGAAAGAAAACCAGCCAGTAACAAAATGGCAAGATCAAATTCATACATAACAATATTAACATTGAATGTAAATGGCCTAAATGCCCCAATGAAAAGACACAGACTGGCAAACTGGGTAAAAAGTCAAAACCCATCTGTGTGCTGTATTCAGAAAGCCCATCTCACATACAAAGACACACTTAGACTCAAAATGAAAAGATGGAAGAAGATTTACCAAGAAAAAAAAAAAAAAAAAAAAAAAAAAAAAAAAAAAAAAAAAAAAAAAAAAAAAAAAAACAACAGGGGTTGCAAACCTAGTCTCTGATAAAATGGACTTCAAGCCAACAATGATAAAAAAGAGACAAAGAAGGACACTACGTAATAGTAAAAGGATCAATCCAACAACAAGAGCTAACCTAAATATACACGCACCCAACACAGGAGCAACCAGATACATAAAGAAAGTTCTTAACAACCTAAAATGAGATTTAGTCTACCACACAATAATACTGGGAGACTTCAACACTCCACTGTCAATATTAGACAGATCAATGAGACAGAAAATTAACAAGGATATCCAGGACTTGAATGCAGAGCTGGACCAAGCGGACCTAACAGGCATATACAGAACGCTCCACCCCAAATCCACAGAATATACATTTTTCTCAGCACCACACTGCACTTACTCTAAAACTGACGACATCATTGGAAGCAAATCACTCCTCAGCAAATAAAAAAGAATGGAAATCATAACAAACAGTCTATCAGACCACAGCACAATCACACTAGAACTCAGGATTAAGAAACATACTCAAACCCACACAACCACTTGGAAACTGAACAACTTGCTTCTGAGTCTCGACTGGATAAACAATGAAATGAAGGCAGAAATAAAGCTGTTCTTCGAAACCAATCAGAATGAAGACACAACTTACCAGAATCTCTGGGACACCTTTAAAGCAATGTCGAGAGGGAAATTTATAGCAATAAATGCCCACGTGAGAAACAAGGAAAGACCTAAAATTGACAACCTATCATTAAAATTCAAAGAGCTTGAGGAAGAAAGATAAAAAAAATTCAAAAGTTAGCAGAAGACAAGAAATAACAAAGATCAGAGTAGAACTGAAGGAGATAGAGACACAAAAAACCCTTCAAAAAATCAATAAATCCAGGAGCTGTTTTTTTGAAAAGTTCAACAAAGAGACAGACCACTGGCCAGATTAATAAAAAAGAAAGGGGAGAAGAATCAAATAGATTCAATAAATAATGATAAAGGGGATATCACCACTGATCCCACAGAAATACAAGCTACCATCAGAGATTACTACAAACAGCTCTACTCACATAAACCAGTAAACCAAGAAGAAATGGATACATTCCTAGATACTTGTGCTCTACCAAGACTAAATCAGGAGGAAGTTGAAACCCTGAATAGACCAATAACAAGGGCTAAAGGAGACGCAGCAATCAGTAGACTACCAAGCAAAAAAATAAAAATAAAACTGGAGGCATCACGCTACCTGATTTCATACTATAATGCAAGGCTACAGTAAACAAAACAGCATGGTACTGGTACAAAAACAGAGACATAGACCAATGGAACAGAACAGAGGCCCCAGAAGCAACACCACACATCTACAACCATCTGATCTTTGACAAACCCGACAAAAACAAACAATGGGGAACGGACTCCATGTTTAAAAAATGGTATTGGGAAAACTGGCTAGCAATGTGCAGAAAACAGAAACCGGACCCCTATCTGTCACCTTATTAAAATTAACTCCAGATGGATTAAAGGTTTAAACATAAAGCCTAACACCATGAAAACACTAGAAGAAAACATAGGCAAAACCATCTGGGACATAGGCATAGGCAAAGACTTCATGACTATAACACCAAAAGCATGGCAATAAAAATCCAAGACAATCAAATGGGATCTAATTAAAGTTCAGAGCTTCTGTACAGCAAAACAAACCATCATTAGAGTAAATCGGCAACCAACAGAATGGGAAAAAATTTTTGCAATCTACCCATCTGACGAAAGGCTAATATCCAGAATTTACAAAGAACTAAAACAAATATACATGATAAAAACAACCCCATTCAAAAGTGGGCAAAGGATATGAACAGACACTTTTCAAAAGAAGACATACATGAGGCCAACAAACATATGAAAAAATACTCATCATCACTGGTCATTAGAGAAATGCAAATCAAAACCACACTGAGATACCATCTCATGCCAGTTAGAATGGTGATTGTTAAAAAATCTGGAAACAACAGATGCTGGAAAGGATGTGGAGAAATAGGAACACTCTTACACAGTTGGTGGGAATGTAAATTAGTTTAACCATTGTGGAAGACAGTGTAGCAATTTCTCAATGATCCAGAAATAGAAATTCCATTTGACCCAGCAATCCCATTACTGGGTATATACCCAAAGAACCATAAATCATTCTACTATAAGGACACATGCACACATACGTTGACTGCAGCCCTGTGTACAATAGCAAAGACATGGAACCAACCCAAATGCCCATCAACAATAGACTGGACAAAGAAAAGGTGGTACATATATACTGTGGAATACTATGCAGCCATAAAAAACGATGAGTTCATGTCCTTTGCAGGGACTTGGATGAATCTGGAAACCATCATTCTCAGCAAACTTACACAAGAACAGAAAGCCAAACACCATATGTTCCTACTCATAGATGGGTGTTGAACAATGAGAACATGTGGACTCAGGGAGAGGAGCAGTTGAGGGGGGTAGGGAAGAGACATCAGGGGTAGGTGGGGAGGGAGTTGAGGGTGGGGAAGGATAACATGGGGAGAAATGCCAGATATAGTACGCACCCATAGTAAAATAAATAAATTTTTAAAATTAAAATAAATAAATAAAACGTAACAACTAATATTGTAAAAGTTTTTAGATAAATTTTACAGAGAGTAAAACTAATAGTGCATTTCTGAAGGTCAAGTTTTGCTGTGTATGTGAAAAGTCATTAATATATTTAAACATTTTAATCTAGCCATTCTACTTCTAAAAATGTATTCTGATAACATAATCAGAAATACACAGAAGCTTTTATAAAAAATTACTCTTATGGCATGTTTTATACTATAATACAAAACTAAGAGCATTTAACAGATAGTATGTCACGTAGCCATTTTATAGGTTGTTATTCATGCTAGAAACAGAATAAGCTTGTTTATTTAAAAAAAGTAGTCAAAAACTCAATGACTAATGACTTCTTTTTTTCCTTTTAGGCAAAATACCTCCAAATTCAAAGCAACGCATCTAATTGTTAATTTGAAAGAAGTATACAATAAATATGCTGTATCCAAAAATCAGGAAATACGGGAGAAATATGGGTAAAATATGTAATCTGGGAAGCGTAACATTAAACGTTACCCTCTAAACATTTAGCAATTGTGTTAGCAAGTTGATTTTTCTTTAAATAGTACTCTCCTGTATCATGACCACTATTTATTTCCATTACCTAATTCTCAGAACACATGCAGTGCTTCTACCTGCTGTGTACACTAATTAGGCCTTTATAGCACCAACCTTTTAACCTAACAAACCCGTTTAAGTACTTTTTGTGTTGGAAAACTACATAATATTATAAATTAAGGACACAGTTTCTGTAATTCATTCAAAGGCAATTATACATAATTCTTATTATTTTGTAATTCATTTCTTTGAAAATATGAGACAGAGATTTTAAATTCTATTGAGTGATTTTATCCCCAAACCTCAGACTCATTCTGTCCTATTGATGTCTGTCATCATCACATTATATAAGGAAAATCATTATAAACCCCTCCCCACTTCTACCTCAAACTAATTCACCCCAGGTACTCAGTTGAAAAAAATGATGATAGAAAGAGAGAAAGAAGACGAACGAGAGGGGAAATAATTCTGAAGTAAAAAATAAGAAAACTTTTAAGCTTGAATGTCGTGCATCTAAATATCTCCATACTGCAAAAGTCCTTCAAGTGCACAGTAGACACACCAAAGCAGAATCATTGCTATGAAACTTTAGAACACAAGTGCCAAAGACTTACAATCTTCCAAAATGAAAGACACATTTTGATAAAACTATACACATTGTTGATACAATACTTAAAATTTTTTTTCAACTTTTTTGAAAACTGCAAATGTTGAGATACAATTCTTCACCAGATATAAACTGTTCAGAGAAAAGTCAGTCTTGGACAAGCCAGCATGGGACACAAAGCAGAGGATCAGCAAAACCTCTGCTTCTGAAGCAGAACATCTGCACAGAAATTACTAATATAGAACTATATGCCATAGTAATTGAGTTTTGTGGACTGTGAATGTATTATGTGTCTACAAATATGCTTGTTTTCAAATGATTAATTATAACTTGGTAATAGGATTTCATTCATTCTTATAAATCATTTGGTGTTATTTACAAAGTCCTATGGAACACAATTCTTTAAGATATCATCAAATACAAAGTAAAACATGAGAAGATTTAATATTTGGCTTCATTTCTAGGTTAAAGTATTTAAAATATTTGTTCTGAATAAATTTACTGGAAGTGAAGTCTACTGAAGCAAGGACCATTTCTGGTTTGTTTAAATAATTAATTAGTTTTGGATTCTAGATAAGTCTTTGTCTAAGTATCTGAGAGCAAGACTAAATTGCATTACACTGGCCATGTAGGAGACATTAAGTAGAGTCCCTGTATATTTGGCATTATATTTTATATTTAATGGATTGATAATTCAGTGCCCCTAAATATAGATTATCTTAACCAAGTAGGAGTGTTGGCTGGTATAAGTAGTGGTTCATTCTTATGGGACAGGATATTCATGGTGATCTGGGTGTCAGCAGTTTTGACTGCTCCTGAATCTTTTGAACAGGACAGCACCTATATTGAATTATGCCTTCACCCTTTGACCTCATTTAATATTTTGTCCTCTTTAAATTAGTCACAATGTTGAGCCAGGGCTTAAACATATATATTTTTGGGGTACCCAATTCAGTCCATAACAGGTCCTCAATAATTCAAAGCTCATTAGGTATTTTGAAAAGTCAAAGAGTTCAGCTAGTGAAATGGCTCATACATTCTTCAATGAATAACTTTCTGCAATTCCAATATATGAATATATATTTTGGGGGGAGCACTGGATGAAAGTTACCATTTAAAATAATCCAGAAAAATGAAAATGGGGTTTTGTGAGTATTATGCATATTCTTACTTTTGTTCTTTAATGAAAGATTCAGGAATGACTCTTGCTCTTTTTTGCTATTGCTATGTAGGAATGTGAGCCTTGAAATTGCTTTAGTAATTTTACTAATAGTGTGAGAAGGGGTAACAGACCAAAACACAATTTACTGAGAAATGGAGCCAAAGCCAATGAAATGAGATAGTCCTGAAGTCCACACTGGCACTCTAATTTCTGATAAGTGTGCCAGAAAATTGACTTGTTATTCAAAACAGTTTGTGTTTGTTCCTCTGTTACTTGTACCTTAAATGATCCTAACAGATGCAGCAGGGCAACAGAATCTCCAGGAGCTAAAAACAAGTTCACTATTTCAAAAATACTTTTCCTGTCAAAATTATTAACTTATGGCCGGGCGCGGTGGCTCACGCCTGTAATCCCAGTACTTTGGGAGGCCGAGGCGGGTGGATCACGAGGTCAAGAGATTGAGACCATCCTGGTCAACATGGTGAAACCCCGTCTCTACTAAAAATACAAAAAATTAGCTGGGCATGGTGGTGCGTGCCTGTAATCCCAGCTACTCAGGAGGCTGAGGCAGGAGAATTGCCTGAACCCAGGACGCGGAGGTTGCGGTGAGCCAAGATTGTGCCATTGCACTCCAGCCTGGGTAACAAGAGCGAAACTCCGTCTCAAAAAAAATAAATAAATAAATAAAAATTATTAATTTATATGTGAGGGCAAAAACAAATAAACCTGTCGGCAAAAATAATCTTTCAGACAAAAAGATCTAAGTTTAACAGCAACAGCCTGTAGGACAAGTGTCTAAGTTACAATCCAGGTTCATTACTTGCTGCGGGTTCTCTTCTCTTACGGGTGTTCTGAGGATTATATGAAATGATACCTGTAAAGTGCTTAGAACATTGCCTGTCATGTAGTATGCACTCAATACATATTAGCAATTTTTGTGATTTTTAAAGATTGAGAGTATAAGCTTTTTAAAGATTGTCATAGAAAAGAAAATATAATTAAAGCCTATATTCATGATGAAATTACACATCTTCAGCTATACTTCCATGAAACCACCACAAGTTTGTATAAATCTTAAGCTGAGAATCCCTGGATTACAGAAAGTGGCCTTGTTTCAGAGATCGGTGGCTGCCCCTAGAGATGTATGCTTCCTTTTCCATTGTGTATAGTTGTTACTGAAAATCAACAATTCAGCGGAGTCCACATTCTAACTTCTCTTGTTTAGATGACATTATGTGACTATTTCTAACCAAAGAAATGTTTGTATAAATGGTGTAAATTACTTTGTATTGAAGATTTTGCCTTGGCCAGAGAAAAATCTGACTTTCCCATTGCCTCTAAGGTAATCTCTAAAGGCTTGGAATATCCTGCATGAAAAATATGACTTTGTTTACCTGAAGGTTTCTGGCCACACCCGGTAGTCTAATAACATGATAAAAGGTGAGGTCTTTGGGTCCCACGGTAACAGCTTAACCTGCAGAAAATATGGAGACATAAGTCAGCCACATAGTTGGTAAGACAGATCCACGTCAACAGTCTCTAATTAAAACTCTAGACACTAAGACTTGGGTTATCTTCACCGGAGGTTAAATACTACACACACGTTGTCACAGATCTCCTCTGGTTGAGCACTGTCCATGACTCCACTGGAAGAGAAGAACAAGAAACTCTACATGTAGAATTTTTCTAGATTTTTGTCCCATGCATTTGTTCTTCATTGTATTTAATCTTTATCATTTCACTGTTATAACTGAAACTCTGGGTATAATCATTTGCAATGACTTCTAGGAATACTTCTAGTAAGTTATCTAACCTGAGGGGAGTCTTGGGGACCACTGGACTCTGCAAGTATTCTTATAAGTGAGGGTGGTTTTAAGGGCTATTCCTTAATTTCACAGTCATTTTCTGGCTAAAGAGTTTTAAAGGTATGAGTACCTTCTCCAAATGTAGATTTTGTTAACTAAGTTGATGTAAAGAATTTCAAGGCAAAGGGACTAATGGAGCCTCAAGAAAGGAGTCCGGAATATAAACCAGGTTTGCACATACATCTGCATTGTATTTTTTCATGAGCAAAAAGTAAATTTCCATTTATTTAAGTAATTGGAATGTTGCTATGTATTATAACAATCTTCATAACTAATATGTTTCTTAGCCAGATTTTACTTTGAGGCGTGAAAAGATGGCATGTAAGTTTAAATAACAACAAAAATAAACAAACTTTTTGCTGATATATCAAATAATGGCAGTCACTTATTTATTGAATTTTGAATCTATGTTTTCTGCACATTTTATGTCTGATATTCCAGTAGATGCTATTAGAGTTACTTTAAGTAATAAAAATAGTTTGCTAGTAATGTCTATTCTCATTTCAGATAGAAACAATACCCTATCACTTATTTTTTTCAATTATAAAGTCCCCAATTTGACATATAATATGAATCACCTTACAACCTCTACAAATTATTTTAAAAGAAAGTAATTCTGAACTTTATTTAAAGCAACCAAACCACTTATCTACAAGGTAGAGTTTAGTTCTGCTTTATTGTTCCACTATTTCCACAAGTATAATTGCCTATTAATTTACCCTATTTTTCTCCCATTCCAATTAGAATTCTCTTTGAAGTTTCCTGACTGTTGAAACGAAGCCCTAGGTTTTTAGCTCTATGTAGCCAGTAGTGATTCAAATGTCAGTGCTGCAGGCTGTGAAACATCTTTTTTCATTAGCTTGAATAAAGTGACTTATTTAGCTTGCTATCTTGCAATCCTAAATGTTTAATGCCTGCTGAAAATTTGCAGCTGAGATAACATCATTCTTCACACTTTGAACTTTTCAAATATTTTTTAACTCAATATGAACAAAGAGTAGCAATCTCATATCATATTTTAAGCTTTTATAGAAGGTACAGGCTATGATAAGATGATAAAACAGGAGAGACTGTCTTTTATCTACAGTTAGAGCTAAGAATATCAACATATTGTAACTGTTTATGTAAAAAGAAATCCAAAATCACCAATAGATGGCCATTCTCTTGAAGGTGTAATATTTTGCTTGTTTTAAAAAATAGTAGGCAATATGTACCAAATTAAAACGGAAAATCTACATTCTGTGGCTCCTCTTTATAGCTGCGTTATTTAATAAAAGTTTGGAAGTGAACTTATAAAAATGGAAAATTTCCTAAGTAAGCAAAATTAAACCACGTTTTATTTCTGTGTCTTGTTTGAACAGACTATTAGATGCTAATTTGAAATTTATAGTTTTCACTAGATTTTGTGTAGAGACATATCTATAGTGCCTCTAGGCAAGCAAATTAAACGTTTTTAGCCACAAATGTAAAGCTTTTAAATTCTTGCACATTCTGATATTGTACAAAGGCATTGCTTGTATATCATATCAGAATTTGACCAAGGAGAAATATGATTCAAGCCTTTTAAAATTATTTCTGTGTCACTGTAACTTTTTCTCTTACCCTGACTCTGCTCATTTCAATGAGATAGGATTTCTCTAGGATGCAAGGATGGAAGAGAGAGAGAGGGCGATCTTCCTTCTCTCCCTCATATACCCTGGGTATCTGCTAGGAAGAGAGGGGAACCAGGAATGCCTGCTCCCCCTTTTTCTAGATGGACAGCCATTCACCTTCAGTCTGTACCCTTTTGGAATGCATCTTGAATCCCTGAGAATCCTTTGAAAAAAATGCCTTGTTCTTTCCTTTCTCGTCCTCAGTTCTGTCTACATGGACAGGTGACTGCGTCTCCGTACTATGGGATATTTCCCTCAGATGCATCCTCCAAACTGGGGAGTTAATTTTCCAAACGTTAAACTGCCGGGCTTAGCTGTGCTCAGTGGACAGGAACCCAGACGCCCAACATGCCAGCAAAAGGGGAAAGGTTTCCTTCACCAGTCAGGTTTGGGCCCTCCCTCTCCCCGTGCAAGCTGGTAAAAGGCCTCAGAATGTATGAGCTGCTCTTAGCCGCGCCCTTGTTTTTGAAACATGTTTTCTGGCTTGTTTGTTCGTCACTGAGGATCTCAGACTTCAAACAGCCCCAGAACCGGAGCCTTCGAGGACGGCGCCTTCCGCGGGAGCCCTCAGGGGCCTCTGAGGGAGCTCCGGCTGCCGCTTCCCAAAACAGCGCCCTTTTAGCAGGAAGCAGTTAAGACCGGTCTTCGTCCTTACCCTTCTTCTCACGGCAGTCAGATGCACTTCATTACAGGGTGGAATGCGACAGCCAGGTGCCGGGGTGCCCGGAGAACCTCCAGCCAGCCTCCCCACTGAGGAGGAGCCGCCGAAGCTCACCACACGTGCAGCAGGGAGGACGCCGGCCCCTCCTCTTCCGGCGTGGAACCCGGGACGGCAACGCCGACCGGAAGTGCTCTAGCAGAAGATTCCGGCCTGCAGAAGGCTCCGTGTGTACTCGTTTCCCCCCTTTTCACCCAAAAAACCCTGCGTTATTCGCCTTTTAAACTATCAGCGACCCTAAATTTTTGTGGCCGTGGGACAGACAAGAACACCGTCTTTAGTTGATCTAAGGAAAAGTCCTGCAACACATCCATCCGTCTATACGAGGAGACAGGAAAGAACGACGTCAGATTTTTACTGCCTTCGTTGGGGCGATGTGTTACGTCACACCACCCCCACGTTTTTCTTTCCTACCTGGAATATGCATGTGTTCAGCATGATCTCTCATGTTGATGGTGATGAGTGTCATGAAGTCAGCTGAAGTGTATACAGTCGGTAAATGGTACATGTATCAATAGTTTGGCATAACTGACATCAACATTAAGGAAATTGTGTATCTTTAAATGAAACAAAATATCAGAGAAATAGATCATAAAGCAGGGTACAATAAGCATAAACTTGATCATATTAAAGGCAGCGTAGTACCACTTAAATAACTTTCTGCACGAGATTACCTACTCCGTTTTAATTATATCTGTATAAATTAAGTATAATAATAAATTCAATTGTGTGGGCACTAAATAACACAGAGTCAAATTTATGTGATGGCCTGTTGAAAATGTATGTAACATTTGGCATCTGACAACGTACCACAGCAATAGAACCAAACATTACAATTGCTTACGAAGGTAGAATTGTATTTCTATCTCATATAATTATGCAGAGGTTGGCGATTACTCCAGTTAGTTTAGGGATAACAGGTAGCTGTTTCACATTAAATACATGGCTTTTATCTTTTTATTTATACCTCTTCCTGACATGATTTTTGCACCCAGCAAGTGAGGAAGGAATGGTAGTACGAGGACTATGAACTCACGTTGCAATTAAGAGCGTATGGGTTCAGGTCCATTGATGTGCCAGCTAGGAGGTTGTTAAGGACCCTAAACTTAGAAGGGTCCCTACATTGGTTAGTACTTTGCTGTCACTTTTTTGAAATTCATCATAATTTTTTAACAGGGCGCTGCATTTTTATTTTGCATTGAAACCTGAAACTTATGTTGCTAGCCCTGAGAAAATGACCGAAGCATGCATTCCGCAGTCATTTTGAATCTCTAATGGCCAAAATTTGGTATAAGCACAACTTTGTCACATGAAATGCTGAAGAATGTAATAGCTTGCTGGCAGCCAAGGAGAGCTAAAAGTCAGGAGTTTTATATTAAAAGAAAGAAATAATAAATATTGACTTATATCTACTAACAGTCTCAGCCAATGTCCGTGTTTTTTTTGTTGTTGTTCGTTTCTCTTTTTTATTTATTATTTTTATTTTTTTAATTCCCAGAAGCTAGCAATATGACAGACACATAGGTGGTGGCTATATTTTTTTTGTTGTTGAGGAAATAAATACATGGCTCAATAATGAATAAAGCCAAACAAAAAAAAATTTTTTTTGAGACAGAGTCTTGCTCTGTCACCAGGCACCAGGCTGGAGTACAGTGGCGCAATCGCGTCTCACTGCAACCTCCACCTCCTGGGTTCAAGCAATTCTCCAGCCTCAGCCTCCAGAGTAGCTGGGACTACAGGCGCGTGACACCGTGCCCAGCTAATTTTTGTATTTTTTTAGTGGAGAGGGGGTTTCACCATGTTGGCCAGGATGATTTCCATCTCTTGACCTCGTGATCCACGTGCCTCGGCCTCCTAAAGTCCTGGGATTACAGGCGTGAGCCACTGCGCCTGGTCCAAATCTTTTAATTTTAGGCGGACATATATCATCAAAAGGATATTAGAAAATGAGATTGGCCCAATCTAGTACAATTTATTATTAGATAACTATTCCCAAAGATTAGAAAATACTTTCAAAATTCCAGGTTCACAACAGATAAAAGAAGATAAGTAGCATGCCTATGGAGACATAAATGATGTTTGGTCAAACTATGATACAGAGGTAGAAAATCTCACACTCTGATTACTGCAGAATGTATCAAGTTACTCCTGGTAAAAGTAGTCTTAACCTGGAAATGTTTTGGCATCATACCTTTTTTACCATAACCACATTAACTAGGAGTAATATGTTTTCTAAAAATAGTGTTAGGACAATTACATGTGATTCTAGGTTCCCAGATAATAGATTATTCCTGGTGAAATTAACATAATCACAAACATTTTAGCAATATAGAGTCATTTGGTATAAAGCAAAACAAACAAGTGTCAAAATAATCACTGCTGTTTGTTATTACTACTGCATAAAGTAACTGATGGTCATTTTGATTACTTAGTATACTTGCATAAGGAATTTAGGAAAAGCTGCATCAAAGAATTATGTAAAAGAGTTTGAAGGCATAAAAAGTGTACAAAGTTTGCGTTTCTGAAAAATATCCTTATAAAAAACTATTTAATACCTGCTAAATTACTGAATAAATAAAGCATTCGAGTAATTTGTAAATTGTAAATTTTATGCTCATTACTATGAAAATACATTAGAGTACTTAGATATTTAATTGGAGGATACATAAGAGGAAAAGTAATGCATAGAAGGCATTATTATATTAGTTAGAGTGAAGTCTGAACAAAAATAAAAGGAGACTAATTGTAATGACTCAAACGGGAGATACATTTATTTCTTTCTTATGTAATGTGCAGGGTATATATTTGGAAGCCACTCAAATTAGTCATGTCAGGAGTAGTTAGGGGCTCTGCCATCCTCGAAATGTGATTTTTAAGGTTGTTCCTTTCATGGCCATCCACAGGCAAGAAGAAAAGTAAGAGTGAGTCCAGGTCAAGTTTCTTTCAAGTAAGTGAAATAGAAGTTGTTGTTTTCTACTAACATTTTGTTGGTGAGGATTTAGACATACAGTCAACTACTTACAAATGAGAAAAGAAAATATAAGCTAGCTGAGAAGCTTTGTACCTAGGAAAAAAGAAAAGATTACTTTGAGGGGTTATATAAGTATTGTAACAATACTTCCCAAAATATATTATTAAAGATTTTAAAATCATGTTTAAAATGATTTTTACTTATAGAATTTCTAGCAATACTCTGAACATCCCATGGAATTATCATTTCTAAAACTGCTTTTATTTAGAATAATTTAGATTTACAGAAAAATTTATAAATATAGGACAGAGTTTCTATATACTCTACTCCATTTCCATGTTATTAATTTCTTAAATTTAATGCATTAAATTAGTGTCTTTGTTACAATTAATAAATATTAATACATCAAATTAAACTCTATACTTTATTCAGATTTCCTTAGCTTTTATTTACTATCCTTCATTCACTACTAGTACACATGAGAGTAATGGCTTTTTTATATTAACTTTGTGTCCATGCTCTGTTAGCTAACAGAGTCTAGATGCAATGACAATCCTGTAGCAATGAGCACATCCACTTTGTAGATCTTGGTTAATACCGCCTCACAAAAAAAGTAAAAAAGAAAGATTCTTTGTGAAATACCTGGTTCTCTAAGGCAGAATGACTGGGACAGGAAGTAATACAAAGTCAGCCACTGATAGAACATAACTCTCCACTCACTGAGTGTGGTGGGTTATGAACAGTGACTTTGTTTGAAACGGTAGAGTATGGAAAGGGAGAAAAAAGAGTGAGCTTTTAGTGTAGACCCCAGACGAAGACTACATCAGTGAGGTGATCAAGGAAAAACCTTGATAATTTATGTTGATTGTAAATACCCTTAATATAACATAATGAAATGCATCTATGTGGTCTTCTCCCAAAAAACATACAGCTGCAGTCTAATTATGCCAAAAATATATATTCTGCTTATGTTGAATGCAATATTCTATAAATTTCAATAGGATCAAGTTGATTGGCAGTTGTGCAAGGTTCAGCTGTGTTTTTACTGATTTTCTTCCTGCTTCATCTATTTACTTCAGGAGAGGTGTTGCAACCTCAGACTATAGTGGTAGATTGTTTCCTTTTCAATTACATAAACTTTTGCCTTATATGTTTTGATTCTCTATTGTTAGTTTGTTAAAGTCTACGTCTTCTTGGAGAATTGTCCCTTTTTCCATTGTGTAATGTTTATCTTTATCTCTGAACATTTTCTTGGTCTGAAGCCTGTTTCTTCATCAATGAATATAGCTACTTCAACCTTCTTTTGACTGACATTAGTATATAATATATTTTTCTATTCCTTTACTTTTAAGGTGAATTTTTATATAAGTGGGCTTCTTTTAGAAAATATATAGTTAAATCTTTTTTGTTGATTATGACAATCTGGCCTGTTGTATTTAGACCATTTACATTTAAATTGATTGTTGAATTACATAGATTAATATCTACTAGTTTTCTACTTGTTTTTATTGTACTTACTCTCTATTTTTCATTTTTGCCTTTTCTGCTTTTGAGAATTTTTACCATCCC
>NW_016107348.1:10149175-10205961 GCF_001604975.1 Cebus imitator
TAGTAGAGACGGGGTTTCACCATGTTGACCAGGATGGTCTCGATCTCTTGACCTCGTGATCCACCCGCCTCGGCCTCCCAAAGTGCTGGGATTACAGGCGTGAGCCACCGCGCCGGGCAATGTATAACATTTTTAAGAAAGATATACTTTTATACTTACTAAAGCTATGTATAATCATCATGTAAATATTAGAGAATCTGGCCGGGCACTTCAGGTGCCCGAGGTGCGAGGATCACCCGAGGTCAGGAGTTTTTGTTTATTTATTTGTTTTTTTTTTTTTTTTTTTTTTTTAAATGAAAACCATGAATTTAATGTGACATTGGGGAAGCCTCATCCTTCCCTTTTACAACCCACCCACCCATCCTGCCTGCTGTGAGTTGGGTGAGGGCTGCCCCCAGTGTCCGTCCTGTGGTTCTGGGTGCCATCCTGTTTCTTTGAGTTCAGTCAGCCTCCTGGGCTCATCTCTCTGTGAATCTCCTTCTTGCATATTCATATAGTGCTTGTTTGCGCTCCTGCAAGCTCTCCTGCCTGGCCCAGGAAGACTTGGCAAATGTTAGAACTGTTGGCTGAGGGGTCACCAGGCCAGAGCTGGGGAACCTGGAAGCAGAGGCTGTGGGTAGGGACTCAGTTCCCTGGGTGATGTCTTCAGGCGTGAAAGCTACGGCTCCCTCAAGCAGATTAGTGGGACGCTGAGGCAGGGAGATTGCTTGAACCCAGGAGGCGGAGGTTGCAGTGAGTCAAGACCTCGCCACTGCACTCCAGCCTGGGTGACAGAAGGAGACTCCATCTCAAAAAAAATAAAAATAAAAATAAAATATAGTTATAATTTAAGAATCTGAAAATAAAATACAGAAAGTGATTTAAAAAGGATAAATTTTATTTAAAAAGTAAAATTTGCTGCCGTGTTTTATAAATTCTTGATACTACTTTATCTTATTAACCCCAAGTAAAGGCGGATTGTATACTGCAGAAAATAGCAAATAACTGCCACTTTCAAGTGATTTATAAAATAATACTTGATAATAGAATAACTGTTTAGGTAATTGTGGTTTCACTTAAAATATTTTGTTTGCAACATTAAAAGTATTATCTATGTTGTATGAAAATCAATAAAATGAATTTCTTGAGTGAGTTGCTCATTTTCCATCCTTTTTGTGTAGGATAGTATGGACAGCTCCTTAAGGAAAACTTATCTAAATTTATATTTGAAGTATATTTTTGAATCATCTTCCTTTCCTATTAAAATGAAGCATGTTAGGTGAATGATGCTGTGACCTGGCAGTGGAATCAGCCATATGCTGCTGTTATAATGATGGAAGAATATGGACAAGTGCTATTTAAATGATCCAGTGATGCTGTTTTAATTTGGAAAAAAAAGAATATAACAAATTTTATAGCATTGGCTCTTAGCTATATTGATTTTAACCTTGCTTTAAAATAAATTATGCACAAGGCTAAGACATTTACACGGAGGAGCTATTTTTATTGAATCTTTCTTTAAATTCAGAGTCCCATTTTTTATATCATACCTTCAAGGAACCAATATTTGTTGGACTTATAAAGTATAGAGGGTACAGGGACCACTGATTTCAGGCTTTCCAATAACTGTACATATTAAAGACTTAAAGAAAGCATGTAATTATGTGCTGTTCTGCCTTCTATGGACTTAAAGTCTAATAGAGATACTTAGGTAAGAAATTAAACACAGCAGACTATCAAAACATCTTCACTAACGTTTTAACATTGTTGCAGTTGGAGTGTAAAGGCAATGTTAACTTTTGTCAATAGAAAGATGAATAATATATTCAAATGTGCTGTAATTTTTATCTGACTCATGCATTATTATTATCATCCTCATCTTCATCGTTATAAATGGAAGGCAAGGGTGTGGATACAAGAGTGCCGCAGGCAGAAGGCAGGATGCTATGTAAGAAACACGCCTGGAGACCTAAGAGTCTTCCACTTCTGCACTAAAAGCCTTTTGTGTAGGTAGATTTAGTATGCAGTGAAATAAACAAAATTGAAGAGAAGGATAAAGAAATAGCCAAGGACTGTTTATGAAAAGAATTATGTGCCGACTAATAAGCTAGATACCTATTCTATAGAAAAATATATAACAGATTTATATTTAAAAGGTTTGTATTGTCAGTGTTCACTCTGGTGACTGGGTGAAGCATGGATTGGAAAGGTGTCAAGGGGAATTAGAGGAAAAATATATATTTTAGATTTTCATCAGCACAGCAACCTCAGTAATTTGAAAAAACAGTAATTTGAAAAAAATATAAAAGCTCCCTAATAAACACACAAAATTGACAGACTAGATAACAACTCCCCTTTTAAGCAAAGCTGACAAGGGAGAAAGCAAAAGAGAACATCAGAACTCAAAAATAAAGCAGAAATTGAGCCTTGGGATAACGGAGGATGTGTGGGTAAGATAATGATGGAAAAAGAAAAATTCCAGTCTTGCTAACCAAGGAGTCTGTAGGTTTTAATCACTGTGTAGGACATTAGGAGGAACTTTAATATATGTAAGTAGATAACAAACACAATGAAAATATGTAAACAAAAACATATAAAATGCAGATAATGCAGTTGAATCGAGATGGCAGGACAGTATCTCATCTAGAAAAAGTTTCCTCTTGGGTGGGACTGCTCAGGTGAAACGGGAAGAGTGAGAAACTCACACAATGCAGCTGCACTTGCAGCAAGAATCCACAGGCCGCCTGTGATTACCGAGCCCTTAAAAAAACGGCCAAATTGAGATGGGGATAAACGTAAAATACACACCAGATTTCCAAGACTTGGAACAAAATAGATCTATAATGATCCCAGTAATAATATTGCATATTGATAACATGTGAAATTATATCTTAAATATATTGGTTTAATTAAAATATGTTTAAGTATTTCTTCTGTTTTTTCTTTCACTTTTAACAAAAAGTATCTACAAGAAAATTTGCGATTACATATATGGCTTGCATTATATTTCTGTTCAACAGCTCTTTCTGAGAGAACAATCTTGTAATCTTTTAACACTAGAATGTTAAAATGTTAACGTTTTAACATTGTTGCACTCATATGATTATTTGTTGATGTTAACACTATAAGCCACTAAGTTTTTCCTTTCTTTTGTTTTAGGACATAAATCTTATTTTGAATCCCTCTTTTCAAACAGAAAATCAAACCCAACCTAGAGAAACGATATTCCCTTTAACCATTTAAAATGACAATTGTACCATCTAATGCTATTTTTAAATGTCCTTACTATATTTCTGAATTTTAAATTATTATTTTATATAGATTTTAATATCTGTTGATGGAAGTGTCTGCTATTTGATATTTTCCAGTTGGTTTATTTGTTCACAACCATTTGTTTTTCCAAACACATTTTAAAATTATTATATTAGATTATAATTATAAAAAATTTTATTAAGAGCTTCTTTACTGGAGAACAAACTTAAAAATTACTTCAGCATAGAAGTGATATCTTTTACAGTATTGGTATGTTTTTCTAACAACATAATGTATATTTCTAAAACTGTCAATTTAATTTTATACTCATATAATTTTGTTAAGTGTATTTCTTATATTTACCTGATTTATATCTTCATCTACTTTATGGTTTATTCTTCTACTTTATACTTTTCCAACTTATTATGCAAGAAATATTCAACTGTATTAAAATAAGAATCAAATTTTTTTATTCTACCAAAATTGAGAGCTATCCTTGTTTCTATTAGAAATTTATTGTTGATGGTTTATTTAGAAGCATTTTAAACATTTATTATACTTATCTTTAATAATAGTTTTCTGCTTATTATCCTAAATCTCCAAAATATCTAGTATATAATGTACTTAAGTGAATATTCACCCTATCATTTTTTTATTTTAATGATTTAAAATAAATATATATATATTTAAAACTGCCCATTACCATAAAATACAAACAAAACTATATTTCAAAACCACAAATGTAAGAGATACATTTTAAATGCTTTTGTATAAAATAATAAAATTAATTTCCATTTTCTGTAGTAAGTACATTTTTAAGTATTATTGATGTTTTGAGTGTTATTGAGTGTTATGCAGCTTTCTATTATTGCTACAAGTATTTTATACAGACCTCATTTTTCCCCATACTTATTCATTCTTGAACTGTTCAAGTCCTTTTCAGGAGTGTTTTATAATGCTGGGTGGGGGAGGTGACAAGTCAGAAACCTGTAATAACATTATTCTTACCTGGAAATTTGCATATTTACTATGCCCTCAGAATGGTGCCTTACTCATGAGTATTGCATAGGTGTTTAATTATTCACGTATTATGTACTATAGTTATTATGTGATAGCCATATTCTGTCATTGTAGCATAAAATAATAGTTCAGTCATTAATTGGTTAATGTGATTGCCAGCACACAGTAGAATTTCACGAGTAAGATTTTTGCTTCACTTCACATTTCATTTATATGTGCTAATTTATGTACTTGGCTGCCATGTCCTAAATATCAAATAATTTGACATGGATATTCTAATTTATCAGATATTCCTAGTTCATTAAAGTAGCTTATGTTGCCTTCATGTAGAAGAAATTGAGACGTTTGTAAAAATGTCCTGCTAACTGAGATGCACTTACCAAATATTGGAATTATTATTGAGTGGTTGAATTATAGCTCTTGAAATTATTAGACTAGGAAAGACTAGAGATAGAATTATAAATCTGATCTCATAGGAGGAGGAAAGAAAGAATGTCAATAGCTATAGCGTAAATAGAGGGTATAGTAAATGGGAAAGACAAAGTATAAACTCTCAAGTTTTAAAAATTCAACTGATTGAACTATACTATCCAAGGATACTACAAGATTAGCATATGTGACTCAAATGATAAGTATTATACTTATGACTAGAAGGAAAACTTATTTTTGCTAAATAATTATTCTTTTAAAGTGGTCCAGGCACCAACACAGAGTGACACTGTTATCATAGTATGGTTTGGTTTCCTCAATATGTCCTTTTCACTTGTGACATTGATTTGGAAAACCTACAGGTAGCCTCTTAAAATTTGATACCAAGTTTATTAAATAAAAGGTGTCTTTTCTGTTTGGTTTCGAAAACTTTTCACTTTCATTCCAGTTGAATTCCTATATTCTATTACTTCCACTTTAGCAAATATATATGGTCTTATTTTGCTCCTAAGTTGTTTCAAATGGGTTGTTTTATTCAAATGAATCTATTTTATATCTCCTCAAAAGGAAGAGCTTTTCAATGTGCATGATGAAGAGAACAAAAGAAGGTCTGTGTAGGATTATAGAACAGTCCATGGTCCTTGTTCCTTCCAGGCTATTTCTTCATGTTTTCTGAATAACCACAAAGGCGGTGGTGGCAGTGAGGGGGAGGTTGGCGGGAGAGAGACAGAGAGATAGACCGAGAGAGAGAGAGAGAGAGAGAGAGAGAGAGAGAGATTGAGGGAGAGAGAGAGGGAGGGAGGGAGGGAGAAAAGGAATCATCTTGCATTGCTGAAATGCATCTACCACCATTAGCTATTTCTGCATTTGTATTTTTTTGAGCAGAGAGTGAACATTCAGAAATGGATTCACCTTGCTAAAAATCAACTTGAGATTCTAGAGACTGTAAGTCAAGTCACACTATGATGGTAATCAAAATAGTTGATGCAGTAAGAGATGTTCCTAGAGGAAATGTATTCCCAATAAATTTTTGATTTTCAGAATTTCAAGTTCTATTGAATTTATTAAGTTCAAGATAAATTTAGAGAAATGAATTTAGGGATATCAAGAATCTAAATGAAGTCAAACATCCTGTTTTCAATAAGGTTTTGACAATAAAGTTATTTTTATTAAAAATACCTGAATTCCTAAGACAACAGCAAAAATGGTTGTATATAGACCAATTCAGGAAAAATGAAATATTTTTGAGCTGCATTTTTCTCATACATTGGTAATTCATGTTGTATTAACTTAGATTATTAATATAGTCTATTGCTAATTGAACATTTCTTAATAGGTGGTAATATTTGAGAAATGGAAGCATAAAAATATGTTTGTATGTTAATCATTTACCCTCTAAATCTATATATCCATGTACAGTTTGCTTAGTATGTTTACATAGATTGTAATTTATGTTATTTTAGATACAACATTCCAAAAAAAAATATTGATATTACTTCTCTCATTTCAGGAGAAACCTTGACTCAGAGATATAAAATACTCACTGACAGAGCACTGAAAGAGTTGGAGCTAAGATAATTTTATCTCATTCAACAGGACCTTTGTGCCAACACTTGCCAGACCTGAGGAGTCCCAGGAAAAGACCCCAGTTATGCACTTTCTTACCTGTGGTCATAGGTCTTCTCTCTCACATGGCGGCCAGGAATAGGTGAACTGTGTAATAAAAGAATTAGCACAATGAGATTATTGTTATTCAGAGTCCATGGTAATTGTGCATGTTGCTCAGATGGTTTCTGGGTGTCAAAGGCTCTGGACAGCTGGACCTTCAAGACTCCTCTAGAAAAGGTCCTGGAGGCAGCTCTGACTTTCATAGTATGTGTCTTTTGAAACATGTGGTCTATTTTGAAAGCTTGGGCACCCTGTGGATGACTAATTGTGGATGATCAATGCCGGTTTTATGTAAGTTTTTAAATGTACTGTGAGCGCATGTGTCATATAATGTTAGCCGATTTAGATCTCAATTTCTTAGGTTATTCCTGTTTCACCATAAGCCTTGCATGAAATGAAATTATATACAGAAACACAATGATTCATTTAATACCCAGTGGTACAATAAAAAGAGGACAAATTTGTTCCACAGACGTCTATATTGGAATCTTGATCTTTCATCTTAGTTTGTGATCTTGGGGAGGTTGACATGCCACTATGAACCTATGTTATTTTCACCAATAAAATAAGAATAATAATTTATAACCTAATGCTATTGTTAGAATTAAATGAAATGAGTATTTGCTATGATACCAGAAAGATGGTGTTTAATTACAATATAAATTTTCTGTTGAATGACCTACAATAACAGAAAGTAAATTTTTAAAAAATCAGCTAACTTAAGTAAGAAATTCAATAACGTATATGTTAGCTGGAAGAACAACACTTAGTTTATGATGGATTAATTATTTTCTGTCTGAACTGTCTTTTGCTCTCAAATGCTTAGGAATTAAAAGTAAATAGCCCAAGAATCCAGAATGGCTGTATTATAGTGTTTTGTTCTGTTTTTTTTTTTTTGTTTGTTTGTTTGTTTTTTCCAGTCCATGTCATGGGGTCCTTTCTGTGTGCCCTGAGAAATGCCTTCCTGACTTCAACAGGGAAGCTGGCCTGGCCTGGACAATGCATTCAGTTAAGTAGTAAGATTTTATAAGCTATCTAGAAAAGATCTGAGTGGTAAATAGCAAAAAACCCCACATTTTACAGATATGGTCATATAGCTAAACACAAATGAAATTCAAGTTTATAGAAAAAAAACAACTAATAATATATCTAATATTTCACGGGTAAATGGGAACTCAATTTTCAAACCAAAATTTTGAACTAAAATTGGTTTCATACTGAGATAATTTTCTACTCAAAATATTTTTAGTAATACGAGTTTCTCTGAAACAGATCTATTTACACTTGAACAAGGTATTTGAACATTTATTTTATACCATTACCTTACAATTTGTGAGCTCTAGAAATGTTATTTTATTGTCACTGGTTAAGTGCTGGAATAACTAGGTTTTCAGGACTTGAAATTAAAATGATTGTGCTGAGTGCACTGATTACTGGTTCCTGGAATGTAGAAAGGGAAGGAGAACGCAAGCAAGTTGCTAAGGAAATTAAGGGTTTGCTTTATCCATGATATGCCTTATTATCACAGTGATTTTCCTGTATGTTTGCTGAAATGTTCTGATATTTGAGAACTGGTTTATCTGAGTATTTTAATTATAATCCTGTCTCTAGTACTGGTTTCCTAAATATAGATAATAAACATACTACTGCCATTGCTCCGTTAATCATAAAAAACCAACTGAATAAGTGTTCTATCTAGTTGGGTTTTCCATAAACATAATTGAAAGAGACCTTCAAAGGTTTCCATTAAAAAATCTTGGTGAATTTTCCCCAGGTTCTAACAAGATGTATCAAAACAGAACTGATTTCATGGAAAAAAGGAATCCCACAGCACTTCTTTTTAATAACTGTTCAGCTACAAAATTTTATTGGTATCATTTTATGCTCCCTCTAGAGGATGTAATGCACAAAAGCATTGCCACGGAACATATAAAATTACAAATGAAATTTATTGTAAAAAGTAGAATGTCTTCTAGACTGGTGTCAGTATTTATTTCATTCATAAACCAAAACTGCAGTATAATATATTCATTGTCAGCAAGTTCATGTGTGTAAATTGCCATCCAATGTTATTGACTGATATAAGACAGATATTGAAAAGACAATTTAAATTTAATCTTCCAAACATAAACTGTTCCACAAAAGCACTGTAAAAACTCCTTCAAGATTTTGGGTTGTGCTTGACATTTATGGTTAACTACATAATTTGGTTGTGTCATAATCCATTGTGTTTGGCAATTTGGCATTAAACGCCTGCAGAGCAGATTGGATCCTCACCACCTCACTAGTAGACAGCTTGAGTCTATGACGAAGCAAGCAAGAGAAAAGATCTAGACGACGCTGACCAGGTGGGGAAAGTTTATTTACACGGTCTCTGATCTCCAGTAGCTGCAAAAGTGCTGAGTCCTGGGATCCCTGAGTGTAGGGGTAGTCCAGCTGCAAAATCAGGTCCCGAATTGCTTCAGGGTCAAAGTGCATGCTGTAGCCAAACACTTGAATGTTATTGATTTTCATATAGCCCAGGTTCCGGGAAGGGTCAATAAACTCCAGAGGTTCGTAGTAAATGCTCTCATTGCCATTGGGGCCATTGGACTTGATGCGACTCCGCAGGTAGATGTGTACTGTCTCAAAAAATGTCTTCCATTTGTTCCCCAGAGTTAATGTCCAGTTATAACACTGCAAGGGGAGGTCCAACTTAGTCCGCTCCCAGTCGGGAAAGCTGTTTTCATTCACAGGCATAAACCAGCTCTCAGAGTGGCTGCCTCCGAAGGGATTGATGTAAACAGCCAACACTGGCTCCAAGGTGCTGTTTTTAGTTAAGCAAATCTGTAGAGAGAGACCCAAAATCATATGGACCAGACTTGACTTGTACTTATTACTCTTCAAGGTGAGGAGCATCCGCTTACGCCAGGAAGGATCAAACCAGCTATTGAGGCGCATGTCATTGCTGATAAAAATGGCATGGACTTCTATTCGTCTGTCCATCTTCTGCAGCAGGTATTTCATCTCGAGATCTTGCAGGTCAGTTTCAAAGCCGATATAGTGATCGGTAGACTCGGCGACTTCAGGCTTGCAGAGGCCCTGGCTGAGCATGTAGCCCATGTTGCAGGTGCCGCAGCGGGTGCGGTTGTCCGGAGCGCATGTCAGGCAAGCAGAGGCGTCTCCCACCGTGCAGGGCAGGAACGCGGTGCAGACCACCTGGTCGTTCGGACACGTGCACGAGTGCGTCTCTTCTGAAAAGCTGCCCAGCAGGCCGTTCTCATTGCAATAGAGAAAGGACTGGATGCGAGTGAGCCAGTAGGTTGAGGTTCTAGAAATACAAAACAAAACGAATCTACATAAATACAAAGATATGTTGTGTACTGCAGTAAACCCTAGTTCAGAAATCTTCACTCTCATTTCTTCAGGTCATCTCCAGGCAGTAATTTAAATGAAATAAAAGATTCACAGAGCTCATGATTGGAATATATAATACACACATACACACACACGCACACACACAAGTGTGTGTATTCCATTTATCACTGAACAAAACAAGATTAGAGATGTACTTGATCTGAACTGCAATGCATTTCTAAATATGTGATATCTTCTAAAGAGATTGCATGCTATCTCATTAGTGCACATGGAAGTTGATTGTAAATAAAAATACGTCAGTTATTGTTTTTAGATGATAACCAACAAGAAAGGTAAGTGGTTTTATAATAAAATATCTATAGGAGACTTAGAGCATACAAATAGTGATTGTTCATTCATTTACTCTTATGTATATAGAGTACTAGTGTTGCAAGAAGCACGAATAGAAAGTAAAAGAAAAATGAAAGAAAAACCGCTCTAAATTGTCAATCAATGTATTTAGATGCTAGGGTTTTTATCAACATTGAAAGAACAAGTACCCACTCAGAGATGATATTATTAAAACATGCTTGAGTTTATTCTTACAGGCTGCTCAAGAAAATAGTTGAAAATATCTCATTAAAATCAACAAGCTCTTTCAATAAGGGGTAAATGTGTTAGTTTAATTTGTTTGATTTCAGTCATTAACTTTTTTTCTCACCAGGTTAATCATGATTCCAATTTCAAATCTCACTTTTCCAATTTTCTCATGTTATTTTAGCTACTTTGGTGTTTAAAACCAGGTAAAATAATGAAGGAAGAGCCATGGCCTTGTAGTAACACAATTCCTTGGTTTTGGCTTGTTGCTTTCTCATACTAGATGTATGATCATGGGAAAACCTGCATGGCCTCTGTAACAAGCAGTTAGTCTCTCATATAAAAAATGGGAATAGTAGTATCTTCCATGCTGAGATTTTGTGAGAAGTAAATTAGGCTCAAACTGTATGCATGTATTTAGAATATTGTACAGTGTCTGTTTCACAGCAGATATGCAACAATTCTATTTTTGGGATTCTTGTGCATTTTGGTGTTCACATTTAATACATTTGGGACTTCCTGCAAAACATATGTGCTGTACTCAATCCTTTAAATATCTACTTACTGTTTTTCATGGTGCCTTTTTCTACGTAGGATTTTGTATTGCTGTGTATTTACTTATTTACATTGTTTCTCTCATTTCATATAATACTCATTTGTCAAAATCCTGTATGTTTTTTTCATAGCTATATAACCTGTGCCTAATAGGATGCCAGGAGATAACAAGCCTTTAATATTTACTGAATATTCAAAAAATGCGTGGATTAGGCAAAGGAACATTTTAAGAAATGTATTTTTAAGTGAAATTTAAACCCTAAACTAAACATTTAATACACTTCAGAAATCCTAGTTCTGAAGTAGCAGTTAGTAAAGTAATACAACACACATTTTGACATTTGCACAATTAAAAACATACAAAAGCCTTTCTTGTCCAGTTTCTCTAAATGCAACTGCTTTGTATATACTCAGAGAAAATAAAAAAATAAATCAAATTTAAGAAAACCATAAAATATTCTCCTCTTAATTATTTCTTATACTGAAAATCACTGACTGAAATCTTCAGCCTACTAGATTCATGGTTTGACTATGTCCCCCAAAGTTTATGTGCTGGAAACTTGATTACTAAGTGATACAGGGAGGTATTATCTAATGGAATATGTTTGTGTCCTTGGATAAATGCCCTCATGAACAGATTAATGTCCTTTTCTTGGGAGTTGGTATCTTATAATTGACAAAGTTTGGCTCCTTTTTGCTGTCTTGCCCTCTCTTTGCCATTCCACCATGAGATGATTCAGCAAAAAGGCGCTCACCAGATGCCAGTCTTTTGATCTTGACTCTCCAGACTCCAGAAACCTGAGCCAGTACATTTCTGTTCATTATAATTACCACATCTGTGATATTCCCTTACAGCAGCATAAAGACGTAAGCATACAGCAGCACAAAAGACTAAGAATTCATTTCTGAATTTCTCCAGATACTTTTAAGATAAATTCTCTAAAAATTCTCCCAAAAGCATACCCAGTGTGTTGTGAAATAATGTGAGGCTGTCTGGCACTTCATAAACATTGTATCAATACATGCCTGTCTCTGCTACTCTTGCTGCGGTTCCTTGTTTTCTCACCATAGAATATATGTGTGAAAAAGCTTCCTTTTGCTGGTTTATAAAATAGCTTGATTAATCATTTCTGTATTCAGTCTTATATTGCAGATGGTAATACTACAGATTCATCATTTACAGTTACTAACATGTTTTTGCCATTTCATCCTTTTTCTCAATCACATTGTTTCCTTCTTTATTCCTTCCTCCCTTTCTTTTTCATTCTTCCTTTTTTCATTGTTATTTCTCTCTCTGCCCTCTCCTTTTTTATGCTTCTTTATTTAGTTCTTATTTATGTATATCTATCTAATATAAAGTATATAAAATATACATCCTATCCAGATGAAAATTACATTTTCTTCCCTGAAAACAAAGCATGAATTCCCTGAGCCAACTCATCTCTCACTGTAAACTCTAATCATGTTTCCAAATCCTAAGAAGAAAACAAAAAGTGAAATGAATAGACCTAAGGCAAAGATAGAGCTCACAAAAGTAGGGCACTGTAGAAAGAATCATTTGAACAGTTTAGAAAAGCAAGAACTTTTTCCAGCTTTCTGTCTTTTCCAATCCTTTGCACGTCCTGCAGATACATTATGGAAGGAAGGAGTTTCAGCTGTTGGGTTTCAGCTCTTATGTATGAATATTGATGATTCAGCACTCTCGTGCCCTGGGACTAAAGAGAGAGCATGTCTCAGGATGTAGATTTTCTTACTTGCTCCTTCGTGTCATTTCTCCTCTACCACTTACCTTTTGACTATTTTACTGCATTCCATAGGGAGGAAATAGATTTTTTCAAGAAATAAGATACCTAGTAATCTGTCTTTTCTTTAACCCTGTATAATCTTGGTGAAAGCAGCAGTCAAAAATAAAGAATTGTATAATAGATTTGTCACACTGTTGGTTCCCACACCCAACAAAGTAAAATTTAGCACCCCTTATTTTAATATTGGAAGTTTGGGCCAGGCAATCAGGCAAAACATAAATAAATAAATAAAAGGTATTCAAATAGGAAAAGAGGAAGTCAAATTGTCTCTATTTGCAGATGACATGATTTTATATTTAGAAAACCCCATTTTCTCAGCCCAAAATCTCCTTAAGCTGCAATTTCAGCAAAGTCTCAGGATACAAAATCAATGTGCAAAAATCGCAAGTATTCCTATACACCAACAACAGACAAGCAGAGAGCCTAATCATGAGTAAACTCCCATTCACAATGGCTACAAAGAGAATCAAATACCTAGGAATATAACTAACAATGGATGTGAAGGACCTCTTCAAGGAGAACTACAAACCACTGCTCGAGGAAATAAGACAGGACACAAACAAATGGAAAAACATTCCATGCTCATGATTAGGAAGAATCAATGTGAAAATGGCCATACTGCCCTAAGTAATTTATAGATTTAATGCTATCCCCATCAAGCTACCATTGACTTTCTTTCCAGAATTAGAAAAAAACTACCTAATTTTCATATGGAACCCGCACAGCCAAGACAATCCTAAGCAAAAAGAACAAAGCTGGAGGCATCACAGTACCTGACTTCAAACTATACTATAAGGCTACAGTAACCAAAACAGCATGGTACTGGTACGAAAACAGATATATAGACCAATGGAACAGATCAGAGTCCTCAGAAGTAATGCCTATCTGATCTTTGACAAACCTGAGAAAACAAGCAATGGGGAAAGGATTCCCTATTTAATAAAAGATGTTGGGAAAACTGGCTAACCATAAGCAGAAAACTGAAACTGGACCCCTTTTTTACGCCTTCTACAAAAATGAACTCAAGATGGATTAAAGGCTTAAATGTAAGACCTAAAACTATAAAAACCTTAGAAAAAAACTGGGGCAATACCTTTCAGGACACAGGCATAGGCAAAGGCTTATGTCTAAAACACCAAAAGCAATGGCAACAAAAGCCAAAATGAACAAATGAGATCTAATTAAACTAAAGAGCTTCTGCACAGCAAAATAAACCATCATCAGAATGAAAAGGCAACTTATAGAATGGGAGAAAATTTTTGCAGATTATCCATCTGAAAAAGGGCTAATATCCATATCTACAAAGAACTTAAACAAATTTACAAGAAAAAAGCAAACATCTCCATTAAAAAGTGAGTGAAGGATATAAACAGACACTTTGCAAAAGAAGACATTCATACAACCAACAGACATATGCAAAAAAAAGCTCATCATCACTGGTCATTAGAGAAATGCAAATCAAAATTACAATGAGATACCATCTCACACCAGTTAGAATGGCGATCACCAAAAATTCAGGAAAGAATAGATGCTAGAGAGGCTATGGAGAAATAGGAATGCTTTGACATGCTTGTTGGGAGTGTAAATTAGTTCAGCCATTGTGGAAGACAGTGTTGCAATTCCTCAGACATAGAACCAGAAATACCATTTGACCCAGCAATCCCATTTATACCCAAAGGATTATAAATCATTCTGTTCTAAAGACAGATGCACACATATATTTATTGCAACACTGTTCACAATAGTGAAAACTTGGAACCAACCCAAATGCCCATCAATGGTAAATGGGATAAAGAAAATGTGGCACATATATACCACAGAATACTATGCAGCCATAAAAAAGGATGACTTCATGTCCTTTGCAGGGACACGGATCAAGCTGGAAACCATTCTCAGCGATCTAACACAGGAACTCAAACCAAACGCCACATGGTAGTGAACAATGAGAACACATGGACACAGAGAAGGGAACATCACACACTGGAGCCTGTTGGGGGTTGGGGATTAAGGAAGGGATAACAGTAGGAGAAATACCTAGTGTAGGTGATGGGTTGATGGGTGCAGCAAACCACCATGGCACGTGCATATCTATGTAACAAACTTGTACTTTCTGCATATGTATCCCAGCACTTTAAGTATAAAAACAAACAAAAAATTTTAAAAGAATTTTGGAGACAAATGTCCTAACAATTCAAAATTACTTTGTATTAAGTATATTTTCACTTTGTTTCTTTTTATGTTTAAATTTTAACACAAATAAGCCAAAATTTATTCATGTATATACATTGGTAAGACACTCTATTTATGGTCCACTTGGGCTAAGGATTGTGACCCCATGGGTGGCAAGTAGGCCTTCTGCCGTTTTTTATCAAACATGTGCCAATGTTCCTGACATCTGCTTACTAATACTTCAGTAAACATTCTAAATAAAAGAAGGCAAATAGGAGGGGGGAAAGAAGCCAGAGAGGAACTAAGGAAAGGGTGGGGGGGGATAAATACACTGTAGTGAAGGAACTATAGTCTGTGGAGGAACAGAAGAAGGAAACTAGAAAGGCAGACTTTCAAAAAGCAACTGACGTGATAAATACCATGATATGAACCCGTTTAAAGTATATTGGAAATCCTTATCTTTCAGGAAATGTGTGTATTTTGAAAATAATTTCTCAAAAATCCTTTAGGGGAAAGAATTATAAGGAGAAAAATACCTTCTAGAGTTCACTTAAAATTTAATTGGAAAAAATCATTAGCTAAAAAGCCAATAATGTTTACATCACTGAGAAATAGTGACATATTTGAGATGTTTAGACAACTGTTTATTCTAGTCATCTTTGTTCAATCTATAATATTTTCCATTTATTTAAGATCTGCTCTTCTCCACAGGATATACATTATATGCATGTCAAAAGAGGACTAGAGTCGGAGTGTGAGTATCTGACTTTACAGTCATACTTTACCCTGTGACCTATCACAAGTTAGTTAGCCTCTTTAACCTTGAGTGGAAGCTTTGGAATTCAAGAAAACATTTGTTCAAATTATGATTCTGCATGACTGTGGACTATGTATGGCTTTCTTAGCCCCGATATGTTAACCTGTGATTTCACATGCTGATCTGTTGCCAGGATGTAAGGATGTAACATATAAATCCCACCGACGGCAGAGTCTTACACTTGGTAAATGATCATAATGAAACAACATGAATGAAATGTTTGACGCCAAATTTTTTCTGTTTTGAATGAAATCAACTTAAGATATGATCACTTCTTTCATCAAAGATGTTAGGTATGTTATACCTACTTTTGAGTCTAAGCATGGGTTGGCCAACAGTCAGAATGAAGTCTCAAAGCAGACCTCTTCGGTGGGATTCCACCCCTGCATCCACTGGCACTGCAGTATTCATGGTCATGACGCAGAGTATTCTGATGCTTTGGGAACAACTTGAAGATACCAGTCACCATAGCTACTATTCATTCACACAACTTAGCAGGGATCTTCCTAATCATTCTAAGAATTTGCCTAGCATTGTCATTAGGCAGTGGACTCTGAGATCATCACAGTGGAGAGAAGTACACTCCAAAGGGATTTCTACATCACATTTGCCAAAGGCTGTACCTTGTGGTTTTTAGGCTATCAGTTCTTGCATGCATTTCTGTCATTTGTAGTGACTACCGAAGAGACAAGATTATTACAGTAAGTGTTATCATGTGCCAGTCCGTTGCCATAATTATTCTCTACAGACTCTTTCTATCTCAGGCTATATTGGAAAGTTTCTTCACCTTCCTCAGTAGCACCACCACTGACCATATCATCTGTAAACAAAATTCACCCTCATTCCTGATACTTGATTTTTGTTGAGAGGAAAGGTGAATTGATTAAAAGAGTGTAATAAGGATCCAAAAAGAGTGATTTTTTTCATACGTTTAATGTGAAAACTTGAACAACGAAAGCAGAGCATGTTATTTATATAACCACATTTAAGCAGTACCAAAACTGAAAAAAATAGGTAATAAATAAAATGTTTTGAAATATGCTTAAACAACAAACTTGAATAAAGTGTTGTTATAAAATGATTGAAGCAATTTCTATATGGAAATAAATGTGAAAAATAACTATAAAAATGCTAGGTATGATTGATGAACCAAGTTCCCAGCCCCATCCCAGACATAAGAATTTCTAGGAGTAGGTTTCGGGAATCTCATGTTAAAATATGTAGTCCTAGAGAACTGTTGTGTATACACGGTAGTAGCAAGGTCCATTATGTATATCAATCAACACCCAAAACTGTTGTTAGAGATTCCTGAAATACCAGCTCACGGTCAATGCGGAGGAATATGTCTCAAAGAAGATAAGAAAAGTTGAAAGTTCTGTAGAGACAAGGACAACAGCAGATGGCTCCTAATTTACATGCATTTGGGGGCTCTGTGGCAACTATGTACAATCAAATTTGTAAACTCTAGTAGAAATTTTATACATAAGAAGAATAAGCCACACACTAAAGCCTGCCATAATAGATCACTTCTGTTCTGGTCCAGTAATGTTAACTGTTTGGTGAACATCTCTCATATCTGGGACAGTCACTTTGTATTCTTTTTTTTTTTTTTTCATCTTCTTTCAGCAGTTTGTAGATGCCAACCCCATTTTAAAATTTGAATATGACTGAACCTTATCAATTTTAATGACTTACACAGTTACATATCTATTAAGCATTAGAATGAAGACAAACTCAGAGGAGAAAATCTAAATTTTATTTTTTAATATGTGTTGACAGTATTGTTTTACAGGATAACGGTGCGGGGTTGGCGGGGGGCGGCAGATGGTAGGACTTAACAAAGAACCTCAGGGAAAACAGTCATTTATTGCCATAGCAGGACAACATCAAAGACACAGTATCTTTTATTTGTGATGTAATGTTTAGGTTCTTGAGTGACAATACACTATATTGGCTTAGGACCATTTTCTTAGGAGTCAGACTGTCACTTTGAATTCTGTTCATTTACCTCATTGGGAAAACAGGAAGTAAATATAGCATTGTTCTAAGAATTAAAGCACAATTGCAGGTAAAGCACTTAAAAGAATGCCTGTGTACAGAATAAACAGGAAATAAATGTAAACTCTTATTCCTATTAATAAGAATGTTATTCCTACCATCATCTTTTAAATAAATATTGTAGGCATTTTCTTTTTTGTAGCCATTTGTTTCTTCAGAAGATGGAACATTTTATTTTCTCTTCAACAATTCATGCACTCATGCATAATATTACACTGTAGCCCTGTGTTTCATCTTTTTAAAAATAGATGCCATTTCAATAACATGATCAAGAATGTATTTAAATGTACATGTATGACCTCTTTGTGATGCTTTAAAACCCTCAAAAATATGCAAAACAACATTGCTCAAATTCAGGACATACATTTTAGATGTGTAATGCTTTACACTACAGTATTAGAACACATGTTGATAGAAAAATAATTACTTCGTCTCACGATTAAACCCTCTCTGAGCAGTAATAATCTTATTTCAAAGGTCCCTTATTCCAACCTTCTAATCCTTTATTGCTCTCCAAATCTCTGCAGTGTGGATCCAAACTTTAAAACCTAAACAATATAACTTCAGAATCTTTTTGAAGTTAAAGATTAGCTTATTTTTTTGGTTAGGCCATTTTATTTCAGCCTTCTTAGATTTCTTATTCTCAGACATGAATACTTTAAATACAAATTTGGAATTAGGCACCCACAGTCATTTAAGCAAGCATAAGCTGATTATTAGCTCAGTCACCGACAGATAAAACCAAATAAAATTCTGTCACTCTGTCTCTCTCACCTGCTGCTCTAGCCATCTCAGTTTTGGCAGTGTTGCCTAGGGCTCATGTTGACACTCCTGACACTCGACAGTCTCACTGTTGAAAATAATTTTACACTCTGAGAAAAAGAAATGTCACTTTCAAAGATCCCTCAGCTTTTGAGTCTCTAAAGGAAGTACACACACACAACACACACAACACACACATACACACATACACACACACTTTGATTCATTAACCTAAATTCAATTATCTACTAATAATTTTGGCTTGCAAGAAGGCAATAAGTGGGTGAAGCAGTTGAAGATGTAGGTTATATTTTAAAGATAATATTAGCTGATGTTAACATTTATTGAGCTTTTCTCATGTGCACAATAGTATTACAAGATTATTTTATTGTCACAACTCTCACTACTCCCTGATATAAGCATGCTTATTATCCTAACTTATAGATAAGCACATGAGTCATAAAAACTTTAACTAACTAAACGTGTCCAAGATCAAGCAGCTAATAAGTGCCAGAGCTAAAAATATATCCCTGGCCTGTATTTCTCCAGAATCAAAGCTTCTTAACATCATGGAAAGATATAATCCAAATAATTTATTACTTCATCTGGTTAAGTGGTGTACACAGAAAAATCTGCTTACTTTTCAGAGAGCTATAGAAATTTTCTGTCCACATTGATGCTACATTTGATAATATAGTTCAAAAAATCAATAGATAAGTCTCTCTTGCAGTTATAACAAAAGATAAAAAGAAACACATCAACATTCAAAGTGAGAAACATGAGACACACAAAGATAAACACAATTACTTTTCTGGAAGTAAAAAAAAAATTACAAAAAGTACATTTTTAAAATTAGCATACACTTGCTATTTCCTGACAAAAATTACTGTTAAATATAGTTTTCACTAAATCACATTATACATTAAGATAAAAATGTTTAAAAATCATCATATGCAAGTTCAGGCTGTTAAGTGGTTAGTGTGATTGAGGAATATTGACACATGCAATTATTTTACAAATATGAGCAATCAGGTCTCTCCCAAGATCTTTTATAACATCCTGGTATTCACCCCCCATAATATTCATTTCAACAGGTCATTATTATCAAATCGCATACATGACTTGTATCCTGTTAGAGAAAACAATTACACACACACACACAAACACACAGAAAACAATTATATATATATATATATATATATACATATATATGTTTATTTCACAATTTTATTATCATAAAATACCTAAATCAGTTTATAGTGTTTATGCTTAAATCTTTGCATTACAACCTTCAAAACCTTTTGCTCTTAAAATCTCTGCACTATGAATTCAAATTTGAAAATCTAAACAATAAATTTTAAGCTTTTTAAAAGTATAATATGATTTAAAGAAGGTAATTTTGTTTCATCCTTCATAGATCTGTTTATCTGTGACCCTCTAATGTTTCAAACTGAATATAAATTTGATATGAATACATTAATTAAGCTAGAGAGGAAGCTAGAAAAGCAAATTCAGACCTAAACTAGAAATGTCCCTTGTTGTAAAAGATTTTTAAAAACATATATTTAATATTGTTTTCTTACTGCCCAGTGAGTGGTAGACATTTTAAAAACTAGACTTGTTTTCATAATATCTGTTTTTCTTTAAAATGTTTCATGTCTGATTTCCCATCAATAATTAAATGCAAATCAATATTTTGTTGAATATCGAAAACCTGAAAACAAATGAAATTTCAGTGTGCTTCCAAAAGTGGTACAATTTAGCATCCCTCCAAACCAAATTTCTTTGGACTCACTATTTTGTCTCTTTTTACAATCATTGTTGTCCTCAGTGCTGAATACTAGGTCATCCCTTTGTGTCTTATTTAAAGCAAGAACTTGGCTTCTGAAAAGCCTGAATGTAGGTTTAAAAATAATAATAATTGTATTAGGCTTGTATTGCCAAGCTAATCAACTTAAACCGATCAACTTCTGATTGCATGATACCTCAGTATCTTTCATCTAAAAAATATAAATTCTTCTGCCTAACATTGAAGCCTTTATATTCTGACAACCTCTAGCTGTAATTACTCAATGAAGTATTTTCCTCACTTACAAATCTGTCTTGTTAGCCTTCTAAGTACGCCATGTACAATTTCAACAACGTGGAATTTTCTTTTATAGAATTGAATGTCTTTTTTCCTCTGCTTAGCTAGTCCAAGAATTAAATTAATTTTTTTCTACCCTAAATGATCTTCCTTAACAATCTAACTTACAATGACTTACTTTTTTGAACAACTGTATTACCTATCATCTATATTACTGTATTTGTAATTAAGCCCTCTATAGCAATATAGTGTTGTATAATAGATTCTTATCTTCTGATTTCCACTAAAATATACCATTCCTGATAGTATCTGTGTTTATCTACGTTAGCTTTCACAATTGAAATATAATCTCTGAAGAAAGAAGAAAATGTATGTTGTTACATTAGAATTCCTAGATACTAACAAAGTGCTTTTCCTCCCAGCCCCTCCAAACAAAATTGCTAGATCAAAATTGACATGGATTTATGTTGGTAAGAAAATGTAACAGTGAAAACTCTTAAAAACTCTCTCACTGGAGAAAATCAAATAATTATGGCACTGAAATTTTTTAATGAATTTATAAGCTGGAAAATCATAATCTAATTTCTAGTATTGTAAGTCACGGGACAGCTATGTCATCAAATAACAATATGACATTCTAGAATCTATATTATTGTTTAGGATTTTGAGCGACTAAAATGTAATTTCAAAACTGATCATCTTTAAAATGCTAATGTAGATAGAGATACTGAAGTCAACAGTTGTCAGAAACTGAGCCATTAAAAAAACAAAACGAAACAAAAAGCACCATGGTAATACCACCTTCTAGGAGTCCTGAATAGGTAAACTTAATTTATCAAAAATGTCACCCAAGTAACACTCACAATGCAAGAGCTTTCTATTAAGATTTTCTGGTGCTTGGAATAAAATTCTGAACTCAGAACCATAACTGCATTAACAGTGATCCCACAAAATCACCAGGAAATAATAGGTTCTATGGCCCTTACAAATGTTGCCTTTTAGGAGAATAAGCAAATTGTGTGTGTGTGTGTGTGTGTGTGTGTGTGTGTGTGTGTGTATGTGTGTGTGTGCGCGCGCTGCTATAAAATTTGTACAATGGCTTAAAGAATGGCAATTCGTAATTTTAAAAGTTGGCTCATTTAAAATACTAATAGAAACAGTAAAACGTCATCGTATGTGGTTCTTTTTCACATGATTTTGTTCTTCAGGAAGAAGACTACATAGGTATTATACTTTAACTTTTTCTAACAATTTAATATTACATTATGTTTGTAGAAAACAAAATCAGAATGTATCAGATGACTCTTCTAAAGACAGAAGCAATCTAGTATGCCTAACCATCTTGGACCACATTATTTTCCAGATGAGACTACAAAAAATGATGAATTAACTTAAATTACTATCTCACATCTACATAGAAAACAAATATTTAGTTTGTTTTTTCAGACAAACTTACACAATGTAGAACATTTCCTTCACCTCAGTAACAAGGCTTCCCACTAACCAAAATATCATGTGATTGGGAAAAAAAAAAAAGAATCTCTTTGGATGATATCAGCAGCAACACAAATCAAATGGGTATTCAAACTACACGGTTCTGTCTTACTTGTGGGGTGAACCACAACAATACAAATGAGAACCTTTTATCAGCTGGCGGGAAGATTAAAAACTTACTTGAAGAGCTTCATCTGTTCAGTTAGCAGGGATAAAATCCTTAAGTTTTTTCCTTACTGTTTCCAGTTCAGCCTTAAAGTAATTTTTGAACAGTAAACCCACTTTGAAATCATTTGAATATAAGACATTATTGGCTTTTTTTTTTACAAGGTTAACTTATTTTTATTTTTGTATTCATGTATTCCTTTTATCATATATTACCTTTTGATATTAAAATGATTCTTTGGAGGATAAACGGAAAAAGCCACATCATATGTAAATAATTGCTAAAACCATGATATGAAAGGTTACATAATTTATTTCACATATTTACATATGATATGTAGATTAAATACCTATCTGAACAAAAATAGTTTCACCTTATAAAATCATATATAATTTTCAGGCCAAGGATTTTAAAAAGTCGTTCTGGACATAGTTTATGAGATCCTCAATCTCTCTAGTATTCAGAGCCATCAAACTACTGACACATTCCTCAGGTACACCATAAAGTAATAATCCCAATTATACAATGTGATCACTACGTTTTGGTGTCAATTTGACTGGATTAGGGGATATCCAGATAGCTAGAAAAGCATCATCTCGAGTATGCCTGTGTGGATTGGTTCCAGAAGAGATTAACATTTGAATCAGTGGAATGAATAAGATGTGCCCCTACTCAAAGTCGGGAGACACCTTCTAGTCCAGTGAGGACCTGAATGGATCAAAACATCAGAGGAAAGGCAAACTCATACACACTCTCTTCTGGAGCTGGCACATCTTTTTTTTTTTTTTTTTTTTCCTGCTCTTGGATATCAGAATTTTAGGTTCTCCAGCCTTTGGACTCCAAGACTTGTACCAATAGTCTTTCAGGTTCTCAGGCCATCAGTTTCAGACTGAGAGTTATACTATTCGCTTCTTTGGTTCAGATGCTTTCAGATTTGGACTAAGCCACTTGACTGGCTTCTTCAGTTCTTCAGCTTATAGGTGATCAACTGTGGGACTTCTCAGTTCCCATAATCATGTGAGTCCATTCCTTTAATAAATCCCATCTCATATGTGTGTATGTATATCTGTATCTATCTATCATATTATCTCTCTCTCTCTGGAGAACCCTGACTAATACAATAAAGAGAACTCATGTACACGATGGGCTATGACACATTTTTCATATATTAATGCTTGCTTAGTTCTTGCAACCAATACATGCAGTGAATGCTATAATTGTCTCCAGTTATGGGTGGGGAAAGTAAGATACACAGGATACCTCATAAGTTACAGGACAGTCTGTATATGAAAATGAGCCAGAGTGCATGCTCTCAACCACTCTGTTATCTATCATGTTACTGGACCAAGAAAGGCACATAAAGTGAAAAAAAAAAAGGGAGAAAAGATATTTTTCTAGGTAATTATAATCTCACACCCTTCTTAGTGAGAGTTGTCTGAACTTTCACCTAGAGAGATTTTAGGCAGCCCAGATATGCTTTGGAAAAAAACGTGAGCTGCTATGCTTTTTCTGGATAAAGCAACACAAAGTAAGATGTAATTCACACTGGCATCTTAATATCATCATAATATTTTTATAGTTTCTCTACAGTTTAGCCAAGCACAATCTACTAAAATACATATTTCATAGAGTTTGTTAAAGCGAGGTGACTTTGGGAGTCCTGAAGTATAAATGGAATTCTGAAGTGACTTGGATCAGGATAGCTCAGATCTTTTATCCAGGCTGCCTAAGCTAAGAAAGGATCAGCTCCCCTCAGTGGATGTTTGCAGCCATTAGGAATAGAGTTTTAGGTTACATCTACATTCCTTGAAAAAACAATTACAAAAACTGAATGGACACAGAACTAAAGCCAAGTAGCCCTTGATTGTCGAAGTTAAATTATGATTATGGAAACACTTTGAATCACAATCCATGATTCTTTTAGCACAAGATAAACCTGTTTAAAAACTGTCATGAATGAGTACACTGTTTTATTAAAACTTTAATTGGGACGGAAGAAGGGAATTACTTTGGACTTTATGGTAATCACCTTTTCATTTAAATAAATAGTTTATTCAAAATAGTTCCATTCTGTTTTAATTAGGAGGTCATCTTTATATATACTGAAGTGTTACAGTATCTGATTGTGTGAAGGGCAGACTGAATCAACAGCAATGTGATATGTAATTTAAGAATGGGTGCCTTATTTGCCATTGGTTGCCTATCCAATATTCACAGGTCCATGATTCCTGCTAACAGAACCTTGATTTTCTTCAACACAATGTGCCAAAATAAAACAACTTTTCCAGTTTCCCGTAGATTTAGAGGTAGCTATATTACACAGTTCCGAAACAAACAGAAATCTAATGTGGGAAAGTCTTGGCTTGCTTCTTATTCCTTAAAGAAGTCAACAGCCATGGCTTACTCTACTGCTTACTGCCACTCACCCTGAAAATGGACAGGGGGTATGAAGCTGTAGGAGCCATCTTGCCATTTCAAGGCCCCAAACATAAGAAAACTTGAGAGGAAGGGAGGGTAAATAATGGATAACTGGCCCTCAAACCACTGGCAGAAATTTCTTTCTATATTAAAAAGGAAAATTAAGAACCTTCTGTGGAGATTGGAGGATTGGAGGAGTGTTTCAGGGTGGAGAAAATTGAATGGATTCGCATACTAAATCTCAAAAAAGTGTTTAGAGGGAAATACCTCAAAAACTAAGTTGTTTTTAGCAACTCTAAAATGAAAACCAAGCAGGCCAAATTTTTTGAGCTTTTGTGGAATAAATGTATATAAAGACGGAAAATCTGAAAGAGAAAGTTGAGCTTATTGACTAAATGCATAGGTGATTTTATTTCACCAAACAGAGTGAAAACATAGAACTTTGTACAACCATCAAAAAAGTAGTAACAACATGGGAAAGAATGTGAAGGTTTCGAGCATGACCGGATACACCTGAAAGCTTTTTAGTGTGTGTTGAAGGTAACAGACATGTAAAAACAGGCTTTTAAAAAGTAAGTATGTTTTGAGCCTCAGCAATCCATATCCCACTGTTCCTGCAACTATGTCAAATTACTGTTGAGAGTATATGCTATTTGCTTGATTTATGAGGATATATTCTAATGTCAAATAAAATATTAACTGAAATGAGATTAAAATCATATAATATTTCTATGCATTAGCATATTATGAATTCTTTGACCATGGCACCACAGGAGGCAAGTAGCATATCCTATATCTTTCACAATGCTTTTTTTGCACCAAAAGCTTAGAAAAATCCATTTATGGTCTTGGATTGTGAAAAACAATTCATAAATTTAAAATTAGACAATTTTTAATCAAATGCATACTTTTTTCTTTTCTAGAGAATCAAAAGTCTCTCTTTAGTGTCTTCTTAATGGTATTTGGATTCTTGTAAGAAATATTTTATTCCTCATTTTAGTTTATTCCCACATATATCACTCCAATAAATGATCTGAAGCTCAACATTTTCCTAGTCCTCTAAATTGGAAGAAACCTGTCACATATATCAATGCCTTAAGTTGTTTTGGTGAGAACTGTACTGAAACATAACATTCCCCAGGAAAGAACCCAGGATTAAATCAATCCTACATTCAATTAGTATTCAAAGCACAGTGCTTCATGTTAAAAGAAAATGATGTAGTACTTTTTCTTCACAAAAGCATTGTTGAATGGCACAAACTTTCAGCTATAAAATAAACTGTGGGGATCAAATATATAGTATGGATGGTGAAGGATGTTTTAATTAATTAGATTGTGATAATTGGTAATACTACACAGTGTATACACATATCTGAATATGTACAAATATTGACAATTAAATATTTTGAGATAAAAAAGCAATAATTGAGTCAATTAATCATCATTCTCCCACTCATCATCCTTAATTAATAATTAATTGATTAAATAGATTAATTATTCTTCTCCTACTCCTCCTCATTCTCCCTCTTCCTACCTTCTCCTGTTGCTCCTCCTTCTTCTTCCTAACCATCACTGGACACTTAGGCAATGTCACTTTCAGTTTATTATCTTTATTTAGAGAGGGTACAGATTGTGGAACATAAAATTCTGAAACAACTTGTCAGTCCAATATCTGAAAATCAATCCATTTAAAATATATGTAGAAAAAGAACATAATCCAGATCTTTCAGAGAATCATGCTAATTAGTTAAACAAACAGTATATGTCTCCTTTAAGGAGACATTAAGTAAGTTTCTATACATTAAGCCATTTCCAGGTATCTGGAATTACTGAAAAATACAGTTGGTTCAAAACAAGTCAGAATTAAGTAGAACTTACTCTTGCTTATAAATGAGAAAACTTAAATAGCAATAGCAAGCTACTCCAATCCTCCATCAACTGGTGGCAAAACTAAAACCAGGGTACATATTTCTATTATATTGCAAACATGAGAGAACAATGGCTGGATTTGAGATATGAAATGGGACCTGTTCAATCCATGGTTTGGGAACATCAGAGCTGTGTGATTTGAGGATATATCACCTTCTTTGGGAATCAGTTTTCTCACTAATAACACCAACTAGGTTTTACTAGATTATCTTTAAATTTCATTCTAGCCTCAAGAGTCTACATTCTACCTGAAGCCTCAGGAATCCTATGCTTCTTTACTAAAAATACTTCATTATACCTGTGACATAGTTTGGATATTTGCACCCAACCAAATCTCCTGTTGAAATGTTGTCCCCAGTGTTAGGATTGGGGCCTGGTGGAAGGTGATTGGATCACAGGGCGGAGTTCTCTTGAATGGAGTGAGTTGAAATGCTGTCCCCAGTGTTAGGGGTGGGGTCTGGTGGAAGGTGATTGCATCCCAGGGGCAGAGTTCTCATGAATGGAGTGAGTTGTTACAGAATCTGGTCTTTGAGAAGTGTATGGCATCTCCTCCCACACATACCTCTTTTGCGGCTGCTTTCACAATGTGGAGTGCCTTCTCCTGCCCTGCCTTACACCATGATTGTGAACTCCTGAGGCCTCCCAACAAGTTGAGCAGATGCGAGGACCATGTTTCCTGTAAATCCTGCAGAACTGTAAGCCAATTAAACCTCTTTTATTTATATTTTACCCAGTCTCAGGAATTTATAGCAATGCAAGAATGGCCTAATACAGCCCCCAAAAAATCAGTACCTATAAATTAGATTATAGTAACTATAAAAGTCTATTAATCAGAGCTTAGTAGTGCTATCCAAGGGAAAACAACAATCTTCTGTTCTCTTCAAATATTTTAGAGAAAAGTTTGTCACACTGTGTGTGTGTGTGTGTGTGTGTGTGTGTGTGTGTGTGTCTGTGTATTTATACTTTTACTGGGTTCTTATAAATGCACTGTACTTATATTAAACCTAAGTAGGATTATATCACTCTTCAAATCACAGTCCTTCAATCACCTCATCTAGTACACAAGTGGAAAATGGCACTTACGAACTATATAATTATGCCTCCCGTTACACTCTCTAAGCTCACCTGGATTTCTTTCCCATTTTCTCACTCTACTCCAGCCTCACTGGTCTCTTCACTATTTTGAATACTACACATTTGCTTCTCTATCTGAGCATTTACACTTGCTGTTTTCTACTTCTGGACCCCCGTTGCTCAAATATCTCTATGATTTCTTCCTTAATCACTTCCGGATCTTTTAACTGTTAATAATATTTTCTCAGTGAGGCTTCTCATAGATATCTTATATAAAATATCTGGCCACTGTAGCCCTCTGTCACCCTCCTCTGCTTTATTTTCTTATTGCATTTATTTTTCATTTTTCTGTTTTTAAATGTATCTGGTAATTAGAATTTTATGTCCAATGATGGCAGGAATTTTTATCTCACTTATTCATAATCATAGTCACTATGTACTCAATAAATTAAACAAAGAAGGAATGAATGTATTTAGAAAATTTATAAGATAATAGGCATACTAGTAGATACAAATAAACACTCTGTTCAACTTGCCTATATTCAATTTAGAGACTTTCTTAGATATAGTAAAAACAATTCTCAGCAAAGTAGAAACATCTTGAAAATTATGACCTAATTTTCCTTTCTGCTCCCAACACTACGCTTCAGTTCCCAAAAATACACTCCATTTCATTTTCTTAACCACTACGATATTTAGAATAGACATTTATTTTAGGTGAAAATTTTAGAATACAGCAAATGAGAAGAATAAATCAAAGTGTCAATCCTTGAAGATCTTTCTTCACCTACAAATTAACAAATATTTATAGGTCTCAGGTTTTCTACAGTATCTTTAAAAAAATGTGGTAAAAACTTTTATGCTTGTACATGCTATTAGTAACATAAATTAAGCTAAAATAATTGCAACAATAAAAACAGGAAGACCTCACCTCTCCACCTCCCCAAGCTCAGTGATATGGAGACAGAGATAGGGAGAAGTTCTGAAAGTGTATTTGCCTTGGACAGATAAGAAAAGAGTTCATGAGTCATCGGTCAGCAATAACTGTGGAAACCGGAGGCAAGATAATCTCTTATCGCAGCTGTACTGTATGATTACCTATAGACTAGGGTGAATGAAATTGATTTTCTAAACAAGATCAATGTATCTTTCTATTTGGCTTTTTACATTAATAAGAAAATGAAATTCAAAGTGTTTATGTTTCTTTGAGAAAGAAAGCAAATGGATTACCTCAAAAAGTTGACAGTCATTGGGAGAGTTAGGCTATGCATCTCAACTTCGCTAATTGATGCACTCTATTCCCATTTTTGTTCCATGTCACTAGGGATAGTCACATTCATCACTTGTGTAAAATCAGAGGGAAAATGGATTTGTTTCTTAAAGTTGCATACAATACTGTCTATACTTGGTATTTTTTATCCAGATAATCCTATGCTACGATAGATTCTGGCAGCCTTAAATTTCTCCTCAAAATAAATGTCATGTAGTTACTGAAAAATACTAATTGAAAGTATCTGCCTTTCACAAATGTTGTTAAAAGCTACTATTTATAGCTGAAAATTGACTGAAGTAGACAACATCTGCTTTTAGAACTAATGGCTCTAACAAATAATGTGTTATTCTGGCAAGTGGGAATACATGTATTTTCGATATGCTATGGCATGCCACACACAAGAAAATTAGCTTTCAAAGTGGTATGTCAACATTAATTTTCATAGTTTTGTAATATCTCTAATCATAGCCAATGGTTATTAGACAAAAACACCTGCTGTCCTTTCTGTTGTTTGTAAAATTAAATTCAAAGTAGCATGACTACTGTATAACTGGCTCTCCACCCTGGGGTAAAATGTCCTCAAGTGTTCTTGCAATGTCAATGGTTGGTGTAAACATTACAGTCTAAAAGGACTAAACACAATTTCAAAATAATGCATTTGGATTACTTTTCCTAATAGATTTTCTGATTCAAAAATCAAGTGAGATAAATATGAATTTTTATTTATGGAATAGTTACCTGAAGAGAAATTGAAGAAAGAATTGAAGCCACAGAAGTATTTGCCTATTTGCATATGAAGTATTTCTGATTCTATCATGTTCTCTTTTGGTTAATGAATCAGAGTGTTTTATCTGACTTAAAATTTCTGTATACCAAACAAATCCAATTTTTTTTACATGACTGTCAAATACAGGGCCTTAGATACAGGGATATCATTTCTTCACAGTTATTCTCAACATAAGCTTATGACTTGTTTAAATCAAGTTATGGTGAAAAGGGAGTAATTGCTGCTACTTTTGCTATTTAAACTCCTCCTCTATGAAAAATATAATTGACCTTCTCAGTATAATGTCTTTGCAGAATATAGAACTAAAAGTAAATCCTTTTGTAATTCAATTGTTTCTTGTTAGAGGGAATGTCTCTTTGTTACTCACAATAAATTAATCTAAAAAGAAGGATCTTGTTAAAGGCTTTATGGTTGTAGTATGAATCAACATTTAAGGTAAACTACTTTCTTTAAGAAGCTGTGTCAGTATAAACAGAAATGTGCCCATAACAATACATAGAGTTTGTAGGTATTTATTAAGTTGTTGCTCTATAAATAATTGTTGAAAACCTGAAAAGATACAATAGCTAATATTCAGGAGCCTATATTCAATCTTTATTACTTTTAACCACAATTTAGCATGAAAATTTCAAACACACACAAGCAGTAGAGATTCTACTTGAGTCCCCAGGTATTTATCAGCTAGCCTCAAACATTACCCAAATCTTGTTTTATATGTTTTATCTACCAACTCCCACTTTTTTGTTAGGTTGGGGAAACAGGTTTTTTAGAATGTTTCAAAGTTTCTCCCAAATCTCAAGTTATTTCACCTTTAAATATTTTGTGTGCGATTCAGTATATATAAACTTTTAAAACATTACATTACACTAAATATTTTTTCCACACTATTTTCCTTTTAATTATTTATTATTATTGAGACAGAGTCTCACTCTGTTGCCCAGGTTGGAGTGCAGTGGTGCTATCTTGGCTCACTGCAACCTCGGCCTCCCAGGTTCAAGAGATTCTCCTGCCTCAGCATCCTGAGTAGCTGGAATTATAGGCGTGTGCTAGCACACCCGCCAAATTTTTGTCTTTTCAGTAGAAATGGGGTTTCACCATGTTGGTCAGGCCTGTCATGAATTTCTGACTTCATAATCCTCATGCCTCGGCCTCCCAAAGTGCTGGGATTACAGGTGTGAGCCAACGCACGCAGCACCCTTTTTATTTTGTTAACCACCTATTGTCATGAAGTTTCACTTATACTGAGTGCAGGTGTTTATATTTGATACAAATCTTTAGTGAACTAGTAAGGCATTTTATTCAGAAAAATCATGTGAGGAACAGGAAAGGCAACAATGATGACATGTAATTGTATTTTGATTGGTTAATGCCTTCCATATATCTTTTTTTTTAATGAGCATATTGTTTATTGAAGACCCAGTAATCATTTTGATTAGATTTCTTTTTTTATTATACACTAAGGGGTACATGTGCAGATCATGCAGGATTGTTACATAGATATACATATGCCATGGTTACATAGATATACACATGCCTAATTTAGATATAAATCAAGCATGTGAATATCTAATTTGGTTACATAGATATACAAATGCCTAATTTAGATGGATGGATGCATCCATCCATCTAAATTAGGTATTTCTCCTAATATCCCTCCCCAATGCCCCCACCCTCTGCTATCCCTCTTCTAGCTCTCCCACCCCCCAAGAGGTCCCAGTATGTGATGTTCCTCACCCTGTGTCCATGTGTTCTCATTGTTCAACACCTGCCTATGAGTGAGAACATGCAGTGTTTGGTTTTGTGTTCTTGTGTCAGTTTGCTGATAATGACGGTTTTTAGTTTCATCCATATCCCTGCAAAGGACATGAACTCATCCTTTTTTATGGCTGCATAGCATTCCATGGTGTATATGTGCCACATTTTCTTTATACAGTCTATCATTGATGGGCATTTGGGTTGGTTCCAAGTCTTTGCTATCATAAACAGTGCTGCAATAAACATACGTGTGCGTGTGTCTTTATAGTAGAACAATTTACAATCCTTTGAGTATATAACCACTAATGGGATTGCTGGGTCAAATGGTATTTCTATTTGTTGATCCTTGAGGAATTGCCACACTGTCTTCCACAATGGTTGAACTAATTTACATTCCTATCAACAGTGTAAATTGTTCTTACTTCTCCACAACCCCTCCAGCATCTCTGGTCTCCAGATTTTTTAATGATCACCATTCGAACTGCTGTGAGATGGTATCTCAATGTGGTTTTGATTTGCATTTCTCTAATAACCACCTATGATGAGCATTTTTTCATATGTTTGTTGGCTGCATAAATGTCTTCTTTAGAAAAGTATGTGTTCATATCCATTGCCCACTTTTTGATGGGGTTGTTTGTTTCTTTCTTGTAAATTTGTTTTAGTTCTTTGTAGATTCTAGATATTAGCCCTTTGTCAGATGGGTAGCTTGCAAAAAATATTTCTCATTCTGCTGGTTGCTGGTTCACTCTAATGATAGTTTCTTTTGCTGTGCAGAAGTTCTTAAGTTTAATTAGATCCATTTGTCAATTTTGGCTTTTGTTGCTATTGCTTTTGGTGTTTTAGTCATGAAGTCCCTGCCTATGCCTATGTCCTGAACGGTTCTGCCTAGATTTTCTTCAAGGGTTTTTATGGTGTTAGGTCTTATGTTTATATCTTTAATCCATCTGGAGTTACTTTTTGTATAAGGTGTAAGGAAGGGGTGCAGTTTCAACTATCTGCACCTGGCTTGGCAGTTTTCCCAAAACCATTTATTAAAGAAGGAATCCTTTCCCCATTGTTTGTTTTTGTCAGTTTTGTCAAAGATCAGATGGTTGTAGATGTGTGGCATTACTTCCGTGGCCTCTGTTCTGTTCCATTGGTCTATGTCTCTGTTTTCGTACCATTACCATGCTGCTTTGTTTACTGTAGCCTTGCAGTATAGTATGAAATCAGGTAGCGTGATGCCTCCAGTTTTATTTTGATTTTTTTGCTCTGGATTGTCTTGGCTATGTGGGCTCTTTTTTGGTTCCATATGAAGTTTAAGGTGGTTTTTTCCAGTTCTGTGAGGAGGTCAATGGTAGCTTGATGGGGATAGCACTGAATCTATAAATTACTTTGGGAAATATGGCCATTTTCAGGGTATTGATTCTTCCTAACCATGAGCATGGAAGGTTTCTCCATCTGTTTGTGTCCTCTCTTATTTCCTTGAGCTTTGGTTTGTAGTTCTCCTTGAAGAGGTCCTTCATGTCCTTTGTTAGTTCTATTCCCAGGCATTTTATTCTCTTTGTAGCAATTGTGAATGGGAGTTAGCTTATGATTTGGCTCTCTATTAGTCTGTTTTTGGTGTATAGAAATGCTTGTGATTTCTGCTCAATGATTTTGTATCCTGAGACTTTGCTGAAGTTGTTTATCATCTTAAGGAGATTTGGGGCTGAAATCATGAGGTCTAAATATACAATCATGTCATCTGCAAATAGAGGCAATTTGACTTCCTCTATCCCAATTGAATACCCTTTATTTCTGTTTATTGCATGATGGTTCTGGCCAGGACTTCCAATACTGTGTTGAATAGGAGTGGTGAGAGGGGGCACCCTTGTATTGTACCAATTTTCAAAGGGAATGCTTCCAGTTTTTGCCCATTCAGTATGATATTGGCTGTGAGTTTGTCGTAAATAGCTTTTATTTTTTTGATATATGTTCCATCAATACCTAGTTTATTGAGAATTTTTAGCATAAATGGCTGTTGAATTTTATCAAAGGACTTCTATGCATCTATTGAGACAACCATGTGGTTTTTGTCTTTGGTTCTGTTTATGTGATGGATTACGTTTATAGATTTGCATATGTTGGACCAGCCTTGCATCCCCGGGATGAAGCCTACTTGATCGTGATGGATAAGCTTTTTGATGTGCTGTTGTGATCTATTTGCCAGAATTTTATTAAAGATTTTCGCATCAACGTTCATCATGAATATTGGCCTGAAATTTTCTTTTTCAGTTGTGTCTCTGTCAGGTTTTGGTATCAGGATAATGTTGATCTCATAAAATGGGTTAGGGAGGATTCCCTCTTTTCGTATTGTTTGGAATTATTTCAGATGGAGTAGTACCTGCTCCTCTTTGTACATCTGGTAGAATTCAGCTGTGAACCCGTCTGGTCCTGTACTTTTTTCAGTTGGCAGGCTATTAATTGCTGCCTCTATTTCAGACCATGTTATTGGTCTATTCAGGGATTCAACTTCTTCCTGGTTTAGTCTTGGGAGGGTGTAAGTGTCCAGAAATTTATCCATTTCTTTTGGATTTACCGGTTTATGTGCATAGAGGTGTTTGTTGTAATCTCTGATGGTAGTTTGTATTTCTGTGGAATAGGTGGTGACATCCTCTTTATCATTTTTTATTGCATCTATTCAATTCTCTTCTCTTTTCTTTTTTAATAGTCTGGCTAATGGTTTATCTATTTTGTTGATCTGTTCAAAAAACCAGCTCCTGGGTTGACTGATTTTTTTGAAGGGTTTTTTTTGTGTCTCCATCTCCTTCAGCTCTGCTCTGATCTTGATTATTTCTTGTCTTCTGCTTGCTTTGAATATGTTTGATCTTGCTCCTCTTGTTCTTTTAATTTTGATGTTAGGGTGTCACTTTTACATTTTTCCTTGAGTCTCATGTGGGCATTTATTGTTATAAATTTCCCTCTAGACACTGCTTTAAATGCGTCTCAGAGAATCTAGTACGTTGTATGTCCATTCTTATTGGTTTCAAAAAACATCTTTATTTCTGCCTTCATTTTATTATTTATCCATTAGTCATTCAGGAGCATGTTTTTCAGTTTCCATGTAGTTGTGTGGTTTTGAGTGAGTTTCTTAATCTTGAGTTCTAATTTGATTGCGCTGGTTGCCATGATTTCTGTTCTTTTGCATTTGCAGAGGAGTGATTTACTTCCAATTATGTGGTCAGTTTTAGAGTAAGTGCTATGTGGCGCTGAGAAGAAGGCATATTCTGTGGATTTGAGGTGGAGAGTTCTGTAAATGTCTATTAGGTCTGCTTGGTCCAGATCTGAGTTCAAGTCCGGGATATCCTTGTTAATTTTTTGTCTCATTGATCTAATATTGACAGTGGGGTGTTAAAGTCTCCCACTATTATTATGTGGGACTCTAAGTCTCTTTGTAGGTCATTAAGCACTTGCTTTATGTATCTGGGTGCTTCTGTATTGGGTGCATATCTATTTAGGATGTTTAGCACTTCTTGTTGCATTGATCCCTTTACCATTATGCAATGCCCTTCTTTGTCTCTGTTGATCTTTGTTCGTTTAATGTCTGTTTCATCAGATACTAAGATTGCAACTTCTGTTTTTTTTTTTGCTCTCCATTTGCTTGGTAAATCTTCCTCCATCCCCTTTAAGTGTATGTGTGTCTTTGCACATGAGATGGGTCTCCTGAATACAGCACACCAATGGGTCTTGACTCTTTATTCAATTTGCCAGTCTCTGTCTTTTGATTGGGTCATTTATCCCACTTACCTTTAAGGTTAATATTGTTATGTGTGAGTTTGATCCTGCCATTTTGATACTAGCAGGTGGTTTTGCCTGTTAGTTGAATAGTTTCTTCATTGTGTTGATGGTCTTTACCATTTGATATGTTTTTGCAGTGGCTGGTACTGTGTGTTCCTTTCCATGTGTAGTGCTTCCTTCAGGAGCTCTGGTAAGGCAGGCCTAGTGGTGATGAAATTGCTCAGCATTTGTTTTTCCATAAAGGACTTTATTTCTCCTTCACTTATGAAGCTTAGTTTGGCTGGATATGAAATTCTGGGTTGAATGTTCTTTTCTTTAATGATGTTGAATATTGGCTCCCACTCTCTTCCGGCTTTTAGGGTTTCAGCTGAGAGATCTGCTGTGAGTCTGATGGTCTTCCCTTTGTGGGTAACCTGACCTTTCTTTCTGGCTGCCCTTAGCATTTCTTCTTCATTTCTACTGTGGTGAATCTGACGATTATGTGCCTTGAGGTTGCTCTTCTTGAGGACTATCTTTGTGGTGTTCACTGTATTCCCTGAATTTGAATTTTGGCCTGTCTTGCTAGGTTGGGAAATTTCTCTTGGATAATATCCTCAAGAGTGTTTTCCAACTTGGATTCATTCTCCCAGTCACATTCAGGTATATCGATCAAATGTAGATTTGGTCATTTCACATAATCCCATATTTCCTGGAGGCTTTGGTCATTTATTTTCAGCCTTTTTTCTCTAATCTTGCCTTTTTGTTTTATTTCATTGAGTTGACCTTTCAATCTCTGATATCCTTTCTTCTGCTTGGTTGATTCAGCTATTGAAACTTGTGTATGCTTTGTGAAGTTCTTGTGCTGGGTTTTTCAGCTCCATCAAGTTGTTTATGTTCGTCTCTAAGCTGGTTATTCTAGTTAGCACTTTGTCTAATAGTTTTTCAAGGTTCTAAGTTTCTTTTCATTGGGTTAGAACATGCTACTTTAGCTCAGAGAAGTTTGTTATTACCTACTTTCTGAAGCCTGCTTCTGTCAATTCATCAGATTCATTCCCCATCCAGTTTTGTTCCCTTGCTGCTGAGGGGTTGTGATCCCTTGGAAGAAAAGAGGTGTTCTGGTTTTCGGTGAATTCAGCATTTTTGTGCTGGTTTCTTCCCATCTTCATGGATTTATTTACCTTTAGTCTTGCATTTGGTGACTTTCCAATGGTGTCTCTGAGTGGACGTCCTTTCTGTTGATGTTGAAGCTGTATCCTTCTGTTTTTATTTTTCCTTTTAAGTCAGGCTCCTTTGCTGCAGGACTGTTGGAGGTCCACTCCAGACCCTGCTTGCCTGGGACTCAGCCGCGGGGGCTGCAGAACAGCAAGGATTGCTGCCTATTCCTTCTTTTGGTAGCTTCATCCCAAAAGGGTACCTGCCAGATGTCAGCCAGAGCTCACCTGTATGATATGTCTCTTAGGATAAACAGGGGTCAGGGACCCACCTGAGGAGGCAGTCTGTCCCTTATCAGAGCTCAAGTGCTGTTCTGGGAGCTCCACTGCTCCCTTCAGACCTACTGGGCAGGGGTGTTTAAGTCTGCTGAGCTGGAACTCACAACCACCCCGTTTCCAGGTGCTCTGTCCTGGGAAGGTGGGCCTTTATTTATAAGTCCCTGATGGGCTGCTGCATTTTTTCAGAGATGTCCTGCTGAGGAAGGAGAGAGTCTAGTCACAGTCCGCCTGCAAAGGCCTTGCTGAGCTGCTGCCAGCTCCGCCCATCTGCTGTGTAAAATTCCTTGTGATCAAACTTTGAGCTCAAACTTCTGTGCTGGCTGCAAAAATCTCAAGCCAGTGGGTTTCAGCTTGCTGGTTTTTATGGGAGTGGGACCTGCTGAGCCACATCACTCGGCTGCCTGCCTTCAGCCCTCTTTTTTTCAGGGGAATAGGCAGTTCTGTCTTGCAGGCATTCCAGGCACTGGCTTAATGGCTGCCCAGTTTTGTGCTGAAAACCTGCACAGCACCAGTGAGAATCTCCTGGTCTGTGGGCTGTAAAGACAGTGGGAAAAGTGCAGTATCTGAACCAGAGTGCTGAGTGTCTGGAAAAGTCCCTGATGGCCTCCCTTGGGTAGGTCAGGGAGTCTCTGCTCCCTTGCACTTCCCAGGTGAGGCAACATGCCACCCTGCCTTGGTTTGCCCTCCTTGGGCTATACCCACTATCCAAACAGTGCCATGGAGAAGAACCTGGTACCTCAGTTGGAAATGCAGAGATCTGCTGCCTTTTGCCTCTCTCTCACTGCAAACTGCGCTCCAGAGCTGTTCCTATTTGGCCATCTTGGCGGAAGTCCTCCATGTATCTTTTTGTGTTGTAAAATCATTATATTGGGAGTCCCAGATTCTGAAATAAGCATCGTCTAATTTGGAGAACTGTCGTGCTGCTGGTACAGTTCTCCTGGGGACTTTCACTGGGGACTGCAGGCTACTCCTCAGCTGGGGTGTGGCCAAAGCCATACTCAGCATTTACTGATCCTCAAAGAGCAGCTGTTTGTTGGCCTAACTAGTTTTCAGTGAAGTAATTAGCTGCGTCCATCACATCTACCAAGTAGATATGGTACTTCTCTGTTTCCTTCAAGCTGCTAGATGAGTGTTATTTTTACCTTTTAATTTATTTTCCCTTTTGAGGAAGAAGAGGTTAACTACATTCTATGTCCATTCTGGAAGACATATTTGAAAAAAATCCAAAGGCTAGTCATTAGCAGCTAGTGGTTCTGAAATCAAAGTGGGTAGAATTCTGAAAATCCCAGGTTTTCCTTATTCCCCTTCAGCATTAGTTTTCCTCTATTACAACCTAATTTCATAGCAGGCAATATACAATAAAGTATTTCATAATAAAAATTTACTACCCCATGAAAATGGACTAGAAAATAATTTGTTGTATGGATTACGTGTATTACAAAATACAACATAGAAAACAAGAAAACAGCAGGTTCATTGACTATGACCTTAATATTGTCATGTAAGTACTGTTTTCCCATAACGTCAAGCATTTAAAATGTTGCAAACCTACTTTTTGTTAAGTACAAAATCTTTCTAAAACTGGCTGTTTGTAAACAAAATATAGTTTAAACATAAGATTTGCATAATGCCAACAAATAGGCATATCTATGTCTGTAGACTAAAAACAAAAAAAAAATACAATAAGTTAAACTATGATGTATCATAGAATTGAAATCACACTTGGAAAAATGCAAACCAGAAAGACATCTTTTGGTATAGCACAACATGTTGTCAACCAAAGGGAAAATGCCACAAAATAAAATTATGTATGAAATCATGAATAAATAAGGCATGCTGGCAAAACTGAAAAAAAAAAAAGTCTTAAAAGGCAACCTCTCACTGTAACACAAAACCGGCCAGAGCTATAGTTTGCTTTGTTAGTAGCAGGCTGCACTACTGGTACTGTATAATTGCCAAAAGCATAACAAAATGTGTTTTACTATTTGGGGACACGAAGACAATTAAAAATAGCATATTAATTTTAGAAATTAACACAAAACTGATTTTATAAAAACAAAAAAAATTTACAATATGATAGAACTAAAAGCACAGACCAATGATAATTGTACAATTAAGAGAAACAGAGCACACATTCAGGTAACCAAACAACAAAGACTATGGAGTGATAAAAATCAAAACAGAAATATCAAGTGTTTTTGAAATCAATTTGCGATCAATATGTTATTGATATGTTTGTATTTATTACAGAAGCAAATAATATTTCTACAAATAAACACTAAAAATATTATTACCTTGGTTCCCCTATTTTGAAATATATAAAATACAGACAAAATCTAAATTAATCTCCATATGAAAACCTTGCATAAGCATTAATATGAAAGTTTAGGCAGTAAGTTCTTATTGAGTTCTAATTATCTGTCAGCATCATTTTAGATACTATTATGTTGGGAAAATGGAAAAGGGATGGTTAGAAAAGAAAGTAGAGCTATTCTTGATGAATTCCAAGTGCCCGTTACACTAGAACCTCAAATATATGCAACAGATACATGATGTAAAATAAAAAAATAAATAAATTAGGAGTATGTCAATAAGTGCAAGAGGAATTTTTACAACTAAAAATCATGTGGAATCAAATAGCCAAATGAGATGGCAAAGGAACTGAGGCTTGTAGAATAAATGTAATGTAATATTACTGAGTGGAGGGGGATAACATTGTGAAGAATATTATATTACAAGGGTAGTAGTAGTAAGATGACGTTTCAACTGACATGACTCCAACTGCCTGTGTGACCACTCTACTTGGACGATCTACCATCAACTTTAATTAGCATGTAGAATATTGAGTCCTTCTTTCTTTTAATATTACTTTCTGCCATCAGAACCATTGTTTAACTCAATTACATGTCTTAAATTCACACATTTGTTCACCTGTACATTCATGTATTGATACATTCACATACTCACCGACTAGATATGAATATAAATACTATACTGGCTTGAATAGTGTCCTCCCCAAATCCATGTTCATTCAGAATCTCAGGTATAACCTTATTTGAAAATAGGGTCTTTGCAGATATAATTGGTTAAACTTAGAGGAGTTCATATTAGATTAGGATAGGCTCCAAATTCAACTCCTTATAAGAATAGGAGATTGCAGACACATAGAGGGAAGAAAGCCATTTGACAGTGGAGGCAGAGATTGAAGTAATGCAGCTGCATGCCAAGACACACCAGGAATCAGAGGCGTGAAAGGCTTTCTCCCCAGAACCCTCAGAGGGTGCATGACCTGTCTTACATCTTGATTTTAGATTTCTCTATTTCAGAACTTTGAAAGAATAAACGTCTGTTGTTTCACACCATCTAGTTTGCAGTGATTTCTTACTGCAATCTTAGGCAAGTAATACAGAAATGGGTATATAGATAGTGTTTAGTCTGTGCCAGCCACTGAGATTATAAAAATACATAAATCTGAGGTCATGTCCTTCAATAGCAGAGAGACTAGTGTAGGAAAACTGGGAATCACTTTTCAGTTCTTCTGTTGGGATAGACAGCTGCAACAGCACTTGAACTTTTGAACACACTATTGTTGAGTGTGCCAGACTTCAAGGTTTAGCTGTCTTCTCAAACTGAGAAGTTTCTGTAGCTGGTCACATAGGCAGCTAAGTAGATCAAAGTCTGATGGAGATACCTGTATAGTTGTCCCCCTCCCCACCAAAGGAGGGGAACTGGCTTGTTTGCTGATTATGCTTGTTGCTTGCTCAAAAAGTATTGGACTCTTGGCCCCCAGTATCTCAGCTATAATGAAAGCCCATCACATGTAAATAATGCATCTGGACCACTTATATAACCCCTCTGTGAAATGGAGGCAAAGGGAACTGGAGCTAATATGCTAATGCTTATCCTACTTGCTTTGTCAATAGTAATAATGACCTTAGTCTCTGACTCAGGAGTCTGTGTCTTCTGCTAACATCTATGAAAAGCAATAAGTGAAAATTTTAGCTTGTAACTATGGTAAAATATCAGAATTCTGAACAGTCTTTGAGACTTCCTTTCTATCCATTCAGGTTCTAAATTTTATTGTCTCATCATTTTCAGTGTCCGTAAGTACTCAGTAAAACGTATATTAAGTTATACTTGGTATGACTTATATTTACATAGTACTTAATACCAGTTATACAAAGTAGCCCTTAGTACCACTTACACAAAGTAGTACTTAATAGTACTCAAAATGCTGCCATAACTAATTAGAATATGATTTTTTTCTAAATTTTTTCATAAATAACCATATTATTCAGCCAAAAGGTAAAACTGTATAGACTTTCCCTTGCAAAATTTACAGTGAATTATTCAAAGCCCATACTGTTAGATTTTGTGAATTGCTGAAATTTGTATTTTATTGTCCATTGATAAGCACTCTCTTTTAATTGTTAACTACATATGCTCACATTCACAACTTCCTTTAAACAATTTCCCCTATTTAGATAGTTGCATCAAACTTTGCCTAAGTTCTTCCCTTATTTTATAGACAAATTGCATAGAAATTCTCTGAATTGTCTTCAGTTATTACTCCTTGGTGATTCTGAAATCATTTAAAATATCTTTACACTTATACATGGCATACGTCCTTATACTATAGTTTGAATTTGTTTCCTAATTTATATATGGTGGAAACTTGATCCTTAATGCAACAGTGTTGCAAGATGAGATGATTAGACCACAGGGCTCTGCCCTTGTAAACAGATTAATATAGTCATCACAGGAGTGGGCTGGTCATTGAGAAAGCGGGTTTGTTTTGAAAGTAGGTTTGTCCCTCTCGTGCTGTCTTGCTTTTGGTGAGTGCTCTCTTGCCCTCTTGCGTTCTACTATAGAATGACATAGCAAGGAGGCCCTCACCAGATGGTGGTACCTTCATATTCGACTTTATGGCCTCCAGCGAGAAATCAATTTCTCTCATTTATAAATTACCTAGCCAGTGGAATTCTGTTAGCAGCATAAAACAGACTAAGACACCTTATATCCCTAAATGATCCTATGCTTTTGAGAGCTGATGGCAATAACTTATGTTTTTATTCTTAGAGTCCACCAAAATGTACAACACATAGAAACTGCTTAATATATATTTATTAACAATGAAAATAAAAACAGTGATACCTAATGGAATTTTAAAAAATCATTTCAAGTTAAACAGTTTACAACTATTTTAGAAAACTCATTTATTTATATTATGTATTTAATAAATAGTTTTGAACACAAAACATTATATATAACACTGTGGGTATAAAAACATTTGAAATAATTTCAAAGCTTATCAGAAGGGGCAGAGATGTGCAAATTGATGTAAAAAGAACAAGGAAAGGAGAAGCGTGGTTGTCCAATGCAAGTAGTGCACATTTTTATAAACAACTCTGCACCATTTATGGAAGTAAAAATCGTGTTTATATTTAACATTTTAAAATCTTCACAGATACAAATCAACCTCTGGACATTATGAGAAAATATATTCCACAGAGTGTCAGGAAGGTGACTAGGAAAATTAATTAGATCAGCATTTGCAATGTACCATGAGTCAGAGAATCAAGGAAATTAAAGCAGGATAGGACCTTGGAGATCACCTTGTCCAACACCTTCATTTGGTAGATGAGGAAATTGAAACCAGATTGACAAGGATAATTTCCCAAGGTCACACAGATAATTAGTAGCAGAACAAGGCCTCAAATGTAAGTATTCAAATGCCTAACTAGGGTCCTTTCAACTAAATAAAGGTCATGCTGTTTTAAAGCATTAAAAAAATAAAACAGAATGAAGAGTTCTGACATGAAGTACATTCTAAAGAGGTAATAGTGAGCATGTTTATATATGGCTATTTGTTTAGCAAAAAAATGCATATACATATTAAAGGTGTATATATATAAATATGTAATATATATACTCATATATACACACTATTTTTTGAATAAAATGTATAGATATGCACATATATCTTTCTTCTCTTTTACAATGCTTTAAAACATACCTTTTTTTTCTCCTTGAAGAATAGGTTGTACATTTTATTTCAACAATTATTAACATGCAATCTTTTTTGATAATGATGAAGAAATAAGCAGTGAGATTGAAATAGCTATTCAGAATATGTAATTGATTTTCTGCATGGTTCATCTGATTATCTTAAAGAATTTTCTACATTTCCAGAAATGAATCTAACATTTTAAAATTAAAATTACAATGAGAGGGTATGGTAGAGACTATAACTCATGTGTTAATATTCATCTTCCTTTTCTTGCATAGCAAGAAACTTTTTAGCTGAGTACATACATGGCCAGTCAAAGGCCAAACTTGCTAAATTTTTTTGTACCTGTAGTGATAGAAGAATAAGTTCTGCTCTCTGGATTGTAATTGATATATATTCAACCTTTAAGGCCTGCCTCCATAGGGAAGAGCAGGCTCTCTCTTTTTCATTTCTCCTTCACTGCTGCTAGAATGCAGTCACTGTAGTGATAGCTGCAGTCACCACACAAGCAACAGCTAAAAGGAAACTGCCCCTCTAACACTGTGAAGCTACCAAAGCAGCCATAAAAAAACCTTCCTAGTTAATCACATAAGTGAGAAAAATACTTCTACCTTCTGTAAGGTATCATTTGAGTCTTTCTTCAGAGCACCTTAACATATACCCTAATTTAATTGGAATTGATTTGACTGGGGAACTTAGATGTTTTCATTCATTGATAATTATATGTGCAAAATCTTTAAATATTGGAATAAAAAAATGCACGTTGGCCTGACGAAATGCTGATAGGAATTCTTCTAACCTAAGAACAATTTAAAAAATAAATCATTATAAATAAATCTAACAGTTCATTTCATAGGAACATTGATTTTTCTAAATAAATAATTGTATTAAATTGTACTGCTGCACTTTCTACATGCTACCTTGAATCTGCAGAACTACCTGCAATACTACAGAGAACTGCATTCCACATTCCCACTCCACCTCCACCATGGTCTGCTTTGCCTGCCTCTCCCCTGTGTTCTTCTGAATATTCCAGAGGTATATTCTGTTAAAATATCCCCCCCCCATCATAGGACTTACTGCCTGTTATTATAATTGTGTATTTACTTATTTTTATTGTCCATTGAAGCAGATCACCTCAGTATTAGCACTTTCAATTCCCAGTTCACTGACGATGCTCAGTGTCTTTGCATTTGATATTTATTTCCTTTCATCAGATCTACATTGACCAGCTGGCCACATCTTTCATTGTCTTTGCTCAAATTTTACCTCTTTAGAGAAATTTCTCTGAATAAAATGGCACCCTCCTCCCTAATAATTATCACATTAACCTGTTTATTTCCTTTGTAGATTTTAATATCAGAAATTATCTGATGCATATATTTGTTGATTGTTTATTGTCTGTTTTCTCCTTATAGTCTTTTTGAATGTACATTACATAAGAGAAAGAGTACTGGGATTCTTCAAATTTAAACATAGATAGTTTCTACCTTCATTGGATTTATAGGGCAGTGAAGAAAACAAACATTTAACGAATGATTAGTCAGGTAAGCATTGAAAGTGTAATGTGGTTCTTATACAAATGAAATATTTAATTTGATCACAAACGGTATTCATTTATTTCTTAAGTGAATGGATCACAAACTTACTGTGTCTCAATAATGTACACAATATGGAATCAAACTGTAAATCTAGAAAAATTACTAATGCAGAATTATGAGTCTTTTCTAATAAGCTATAATTTAAATTGATATATTTAATATCTTTATCTGAATTTATTATTTCTGAGCTAAAGGGGTGATTATATATTTGAACAGGTATTCCAAATTTTTCCTTCAAACTGTAGAATAATATATTCTGTATTCATCTGCCTAAGAGATACCTAATAAAAATGCATGTGGTTAATAATATAATTTGAAATATTAAAGTATTTTAAAGTATTTGCAGTTATTCATTCATATAAAATATAACACATTGGGCTATTTAAAACATTTTGTAAAAGATTAGTTGTTTTTCAAGGTATTTAATCAAATGTCAGTTCTACCAACATATAATTAGTTTGCAACCTGTCTTTTTGTTCTTTTTACACTTCTGAACACATATGCTTTCTAAAAGTTACATGAGTTTTTGTTTCACCAACAATTATTTATTTGAATAAATGAGTACTACAGCATAGCTAAGTTGACACATAAAACTAACCATCACTGTGGTCAAGTACATTTTCTTACCAATGAAATAAGAATAAAAGTAATATTGTTACTTCTGGAAGAATGGAAGAAAGACTTAGTAAGGACTGCATAATTCAGCTTATTTCCTGACTTAGCAATTATAGGTGTATTTAGCAAACTGGACCACCCATCAGCCTGGGTATATGAGGGATGATAAGAAACTGAGTCCCTTCTAATTTTTTTTTGGACTGGGAGAGAGAATGAAAGATGAACTTTGGTTCTGTTACATCACTGAAAACCTAGGATTTATATGTTATAGCAGTGTAATCTTGTTCATTATTTCAACTTAAGGATTCCAGGATCAATAGGGAAAGAGAAGCCAAAGAGTGATTAATTGAGTAAAATTTTTTGGTCTGGAAGTAATATCCATGCTGCTTTCAATCCATTGGCTGTAATTAGTATCATGGCTCCATCTAAATACAATGGAGCCGGAAAAATTAGGGAGGAGGATGCATAGAAACTCAGTAGTCAAGTCCATATTTCTATCTTATAGTTATTAATAATCATGTGAATTGCATACATTAATTATTTGAACTTTGTTTTTCTTCCTCTAGATAAATGGAGAAATATATAACCACTTTATGTGGTTGTGGTAAGGTTTAGATTCTATGATATATGTGCAAGGTTATTATTTAGCAAGCCCCCAGAAATACTTTCCCAGACTTTAAAATGACCTTTAATTGCATTCTTTTGTAATTAAATATCTTCATCTGCTTGTTGTATAAATATCACATAACTACAATATAACTGACAATTCAATTTTATTATTCACAAACTAATTTTGCTAGCTTCTCAGTGATATATTGATTTACGATTGATGTATGTGTACATCTAATGGACATGAGTTGATTAATGAATAAGGTTATTGCTGTCCACTGATTTCACAGAACTTAAATATCAACCTGGTATAGAATTGAATTTATTAGAAGTCTGCCCAATAGCTGACGAAAATGGTAGAATGTGATACTATTCCACACTCGATACACATGATTTATTAATAAATTATGCTTCCAGGATTAACTCCGACTTGATATTTGCTGTGATCTATCAGTTTAACACATAAAAGATGGATTGTCTTTATGTATGCCTGAAGTAGCAAAGAATCAAGAGAAAGACTAAATCATGCAAACTAATTTCTGACATACATGATGAAAAGGGATATTGGATATAACATATCTTAAATATAGCTAGTGCTCTGATGATCCTTCCTGACTCAATTTATTTATCAAAGCTTGACTTACACTAGATCAAACCAGATATTTATATTAATACCAGTTCTGCAGTAGAACACGTGAAATAATTTTAAAATCTTATAGGTATGTCTGATTATTATCTCATAATAATAAATACTTGAAAGTTCTGATTTGATCTGCCAAGTCTACCATGTTCATACAGAGCAGTCAGAATAAAATATTCACTGTGTCTTAATTTATACATATATCCTTTTCCAAAGTGTAAATAAATCAATTTGATTTTATCTGATAATCTCATTTACAAAAAACCACTCGATTATTCCAGAGTGAGAAATTTGATAAACAAATCTTATTTTTCAATTCATTTTCTTCTTACTGTTAGTTTCCTCTATGTAAACCAATTGCAAAATGTATTCGGCTCAGCCAGTAATTTTAAAGAAACAGAGCTATCTTTTAAAAGTGAAACGATAGTAATTTTATTGTCTACTAGATGAAGAGTGCATGGAGAGACATATTTTTGGTCATCTACATGCAAATAAGCACTGAATTATAATTTCAGTTTGTAGTGTTATATTATTTACCAGTTCTGGGGATACTTGTAATTCATGCAGCAGATAATAACAGCATTATGTTCTTTTAAATACCATTAGAAAAGAACAGGTGCAGTTTTTGAACACTAAGGACAATAAGCCAATCTGTGTTTAGAGCAGCATGCTTAGTGTGAAGAATGAGAATGCTATTGACGTGATGAGGACTTTTAAACTGTAGATGATGTTAGCAAACAAAAGATTGTTTTTAGCTGCCTTGTTAGTAGTCTTTCTTATTCTTTTAGCAATTTCTCCCAAAAGTCACGGACAATTTCTAGAGAAATGTTGTATATTAATTCTACGTACTGTAATGATTAACACAGAATGTTATTTGCATGTTATACTTCTAAAATCAAGACAGAATAAGAGAATAATAATGATGATAAGTATATGGATAAGACAGCCATTTCTCATTTTACAAGAACATGGTGGCCAAAAAATTCATTCTTCAGATAAGTATCCTATAAGATTCAAGTATCTATTCTGGAGTTATGAATTTATTTTTTGAGTTTCTGAACAGAAATCTCAATAGAGCCGTGCTTACAAATGAATAGTTTTCCAGGTCAGGCAAAATCATTTAGTAGAACCGTATATATTCAGGAAAAAATTCCAGCATCATATCCAGATATTAATTTGGCTACTACGAGAAAGATTTCTGTCTGACTTTTGATGCGTTTCTTATCTCTCTAGTTTGGAAGTTTTTATGAGCAAATAAGAGATCTGACTCAAGTCTTTGAGCTGTTTGACTATATGCATGCATTTTTAAAAATTATTATTAACAAACAAACAAAAACTCTTCTCTTTCTTGTGTCCTGTCTTCATGGTGCCCTTTGAGAAATCAGGAGTTCACATCTGGCCCAAACTCTTGATGCTGTTTCTCGTTTGTTGGTTCATTTTACTCAATTTAAGTCTTGTATCAAAACATTTTTTGACTTATTCTTGTAATTAATCAACTAGGTTTTGTGTCTTAAAACTTTTTCACTGATTTCACTAACCCTAAGCATTATTTTAATCATCTCAAGAGTAGAAAAATTTACTAATTCTGAAGGTCCTGGGCAGAGCAAGGAAGAGAGTCCTCTGCCTCCTGTCCACCACACTTTCCCTCATCTTAATGTTAGCTGAGCACTTTTCATATTCTAGATCCTGTTCTAAAAGAACCACGTGCATTACCTTACCTAATGTTCTAAACAACTCTAAGTATTGGCAGGATATTTTGAAGTTATCACTAAGAAGTGAGTGTGTAGCCAGGGACTGTGTTTCTCAGTCAGCTTTGCACCCAGGTATGGCCATGTGACAAGTTCTTGACAACACAGTGAGGATGAATGGCAGAGACAACTACTGGTTAGGGCCCTCAAAAAACAGGTGGTGCTTTCCCACATCCTCCTGCCCCTTTTACTGACCAAATACTAATGTACTAGGTAACCTTGGAAGCCACTCATCAAAAATGCAAAGCCATGATACATAGGGATTCCTGGATGATTATCTGGAGCAAAAATACAAGTTTTCACACCAATGTAATCCTGATTCCTATGCCCTATCACCTTGGGTTCTTTTAATGAGAAAAAGCAAATCCCTACTGTGTTTGTTCATTACTCATTATGAATCTATTTGTTCTATCAGCTTGCCCTAACTGTTACAGATAGATATCATTATCCTCACTTACAGATGAAGAAACTAGGACCAAGAGAGGTTGGGTTATCTAACAGTAAAAGGTGTGTGTGTAGGGGGGAAGCTAACTCCAAAATCATGCTACCAAAAGCTGTGTACAAACCTTTGACTCAAAGTAAAGTGGATACAGGATGTTTTGACAGCAATCTTCACTGAATGGATATTCATGAGTTAAGATGTTGAGATTAACTAATAATGTATAATTTTCAGGAAACTGATATACTAATAATAACAGTAATAACCATTATAACAACTACTGCAGCTATCCTAACATGGTCATAATATCTCTGTCAATGTAGATACCAGGTTATAAACTTACGTTTTTCTAAAGGCTTCTGACTCTCACATTCTCACACATCCATGCAGTATACAAGGTCTGTCTATTCTATTTCCTAAGTGTATCTTGTATTTATGCCCTTCTTCTGTGACAATCTTTGTCATCTATTGCCTAATGTTCCCTGCCTCTAATTTCAACCTTTCTTAGCTATATTATATACTATCACCATAGTGAAATATTTCTCAAGTAATTCTGGCAGTATCATTCCCCTGCTTCAACAATTCAGCCCACAATTAATTCACATTTTGGGCCTATCAAGCTCTCCATGATCTTGCTCCTATTTACAATTCAATTTTCATTTACCCCATCTTCCCCTTTGAATTTATGAGCTAGGAACTCTAAACTATGACAGATGCGGCGCATTAGCAGATTTAATATTCTGTATTGGTCATTTACAATGATGACTTTGGAAATCTATGGATATGATAGTACCTACAACATAGGGCTGTTAGGATGGCTAAGAAAACATATGTAAACTGTGCAGTGAAGGTTTAAACTATACTGGCTAATGTGTAGAAGCAAATGATTTGATTGAAATGAAAGCTTGTCAATTGTCTGTGATCTAAATATCAATTTGTAATATTCCTTAATATAAAATTTATGAAATACTCAGGACCTATATTATCAAGTTTGCCAATGGCCTACAGATTCCTGAACACGTCTGCAATGTTCATGATTCTGTACATTTGCATATCATGTTCTTCTGCTTATAGCCTCCTATAGTTGGGTAATTTTTCTAGAAACTACCTAATCAATCATTATTTAAATCTTAGCTAACATTATAACTTCATTATGAAAATTTTATTCCCAGTCAGATTCGGGTTAATTTCACTTATGTTAACAGTGCCCTCATGTTATGGCATTACAATTTTTGTAGTGTATTGTATTATATCATGTGGGACTTCATTACCTCAGATATTTGGATTATATTGGGTTGTAGTAAAACTTGTTTCAACGTATCTTTATCAAATTGCATTTTAAGCTGTGTATCATTTTTATACAATTGTAAGTTTCTTCATAGCATAAAATTTATTCATCTTATTCTTCACATTATTTAGAAAATTGTTTAGCACAAGGTTGACATTTAATGTTTACAGAATCAAACACATAGTATAATAAATGTGCATTTATTCAGAGCTTACACAATATTGTATTCTATTATGGCCTCAGGATTTTGTGGTGAATTAAAAATATGTTCACAAGTTCTTTGAAACTTCCTCCATCAAGAATTGGGGCTTAATTACCCTTTCCTTGAGTGTGGAAAAGATTTGCATCTAACAGACAGAAAATGATGAAAGTGACTGTAACTTCTGAGAATAAGTCATAAAAGGCTTTGTGTTTTCCTTCTCACTCTACCTGTTGGATCACTGACTTTGAAGGAAGCCAGCTAACACATCACAAGGACACTCAAAAAGCACTTTAACAAGTCCACCTGTCAAGAATCTGACAACTCCTGCCAATAGTCATGCTAGTGAGCCACCTTGGAAGTGGATTCTCCCAGGCCAAGTGAAGCCCTCAGATGGCTGCAGCCTGGCGGGTAGCTGGACTGCAACTTCATGAAAGATTCCGAATAAGAACACTTAAATAAGCTACTCCCAAAATCCTGACCTCCAGAAACTATGAGATAATAAATGTTTGTTGTTTTAATTTTCTGAGTTTTAGAGAAATTTGTTTTGCAGCCACAGATAACTAACAATTTATAGATTATAGTAAGGCTATCCATGTATTCTCTAAGAACTGTAATACATTACATATATGGTTAATTCTTACTTATCCATAAGATGAAATTATAATGTAAAATAGTTTATTATACAGTACTAAATGATTAATTCAACAAATATTTACTAAACATCTACTGTTTTGCTGAAAATAAGCATATGCATTATTACTGAGGAGTTTCACTTTGGACCTTATGTTACAGAAGAATCCCCACAAATCAGAGGCAGGACAGGCAGCAGCATATTTACTGTGGCTTAGTGTAGACTGGTAGGTGTTACAGATAGTTTGGAATCACACCATGAGGGAATGGATTGAAAAAGTACAATGGATGAAACGTATAATGGATGCAGGCTAAAAATATATACTGTATAACAATTAAACAGCAAACAATATAGGCAGAGAAGAATGAATATATCTTAAAAACTTGGTTGATGTAAAACTGTAACAAACACAATGTATAACACAATTAACACAAATTAAGTATGTGTACTTATGTATTACAACAGCATCTACATTTAAGGACATATATCAAGCCCTATACGGTGAGTGTGTCTTTTGGGGAAGGGAAGAGAAGTCAGGATATGGGATGTAAAAAGGCAAAATACATATATTCATAAAATAAGGCAGAGTCCTGGCCTAGAAAGAAAATGGTAACTATGAAATATAACTTATATCTCTGTACTTAAGTTTCAAAAAAGTCAAACCAGACACATAAAACAAAAAAGCAAAACAAAAAACCCAAAAGCCACTTACTACATTTCTTCTATTGGGGATTTAAAATACAATAGCAAAGAAAAGAAATAGTCCCATTGAGACTTTCATTCTCCATAAATAAGTGAAACAATAAACAGGAAAATATTAAGAAAGCATAAGTGCTGTGAAACGATTAAAGATATAACGTGATAGAGAATAATGCATGAGGACTACAGTGGTTAGGGAGCCCTGGGAAAGCCTCTCTGTGGAGGCGATATTTCAACTGAAAGCCAAATGATTAGAAATGGCTCTCTGTGCAAAGATGGGCAAAGAATATGTGTTCCAGGTAGAGTGCAGATACCTCAGCTTGGCATGTAAGGGATAACAAAGATCAGTGTGGCTGTAACATCGTGAGCTCACTGAGAGAGATAAGGCAGAATTATGTTAGTCATAGGAAACAGATTTAGATTTTAGCATTAGTGAAAAGAAAATCAGGGCAGAAAAAAGTATGTTTTACCAAATAAACATCAGGACTTCTGTGTGGAGAATGAATACATAAGAAGTGCAGGAGTGGAATGGCATAGGCTAGTTATGATGTTCCAGCTATAATTATACTTTTAGTAAGATGTATAATTATTCTGGGCAGTGATGGAAACAGCAGGGTTGAAAGATTCTAGAAGAGTGTCCAGAGACAGGCAGTAGTCATACAAACCAAGTGGGTTAAATGAGGGACTTCAGTTTTATTCCAGAGCAAATGGGTAAAAATAAAATTACATGATCTGATTTATAAAATGATAACCTACATTTTAATCCATGTTTTTGGGAAGGCTATTTAATTTTCATAATGCTCAAAAATTAAATATATGAGTAATAATAAAGTGTCAACATTTGGTGTCACTGATCCTACAGAGCTAGAAACATGAGCCTTTAGGACAAGGCAACAAACCTCCAGAGGAGGCTGGGAAAACTCAGATGACAGATTGACAGATGTGTCTCAACTCCCCCTTTCTACAGGTTTAGTGACTAGTGTAGTGACCTGCTGAAGTCCACATGTTATTTAAGGATGATCTGGCATCTAGAATAGTAAATGTATATATATCGATTAGCATCAGAAATGTCTGCCAATGACTGTCTTGATAAGATTCTGACCTTTCTTAAAGATAATCTTTCCAAGAAACTTAGATGAATTCTCTTGGTTGAATCTCCACAAATCATTACTGCATTTGTGATAACAAATGCATATGGGAATTAATCCTTTCAAGCTGCTGTTAAAAACACTCAATAAAAATTAAGAATTGGTAATGCTGCCATTAAAGAATTTTTAAATGATAGGTTTTTAATGGTAATCATTTTGTTAAAAGCTCTTTTATGGAAATGCTTCTGGGAATATTCCCTGTTTCAGTTATGCTTGATGCCTTTCTTCCATTTGTTAATAGAATCGGGGGTTCATGAGGTTTAGTACCCTTCTTTTCCAAAGCATTTAGAAATGTTATAATTTTTAACACAGTGGTAGTGCTTAATTGTGGTGTGTATGTATACAAAGGGGCAACAGAAATCACTTTTGGAAATTAAAGTAATATTGTAGAACTAGCCGGAAATCTTAATTGTGTACATTTCGTGTTCCATGGAAATAACAATAACCATGCCAATGACAAATATATTTGCTTTTAATAAAATTACCGGTGATACTTGCATATGACTCTTTGGTTTCTGGTTATAGACCCAGGCTAACCTACAGCATCATATATTTATTTCAAATCATGATTTTGTAAAGGGGTGGATTATAAATTATAAATTGTTGAATAATTATTTCTGTATTAGTTGATATTCTTCATATTATCTGAATATTGCAGGCTGTCTACAATATCTGCAAAAAGGCAGAATACAACACAGGATATATCATTATGTTCTATTTTATTAAAATGTCTGGATATTTCTCTAACTTTCTTATCTCTATACCAAGATATAAACAGGTAAAATAATGCCCTTATTACTATACTAGCTAACTTCTTGTGGAACAAAATTATCTTACCATGAAATGCACTTAAAATTAAGTCTAGAAATAAGACGACGATTAGGACTAAGGTGTGTGAGTGTGTGTGTGTGTGTATGTGTAGCAAACTTCTTCTATTCACCCCACAACAAGAGGTGCATGCCCTGGTTTCTTATATTGTTAAAGACAAAAAAAAATTCCAAGAGAGAAATTCTAATATAGTCTAATCATATTAAGACAGCATTAGTATTCTAAATCTCAAGAATATAATATATTGCTATTAGTTTTGAAATTTTTCTTTATGTTCTGTTTAAAAAAGAAAATTACTCAATATATCTGACTTTTAATACATCTGAGTTTTAAAATTTTAATTCATCTAGGAAAAAAAATTCAATATATCTGAGTTTTAAAAAAATTGACTTAATTAGCAATGCATGTAAAGATCGAACACACATTGTTTAACAAAATCACTGTCTGTCTAGATACCTAGCCACCTCTGCCACCACAGCTGAGCTCAGCGGCCACATGGATTCCTTCTTTTCTAGTCCCATTAGCAACGCGCTAATTGCAGTTTTTCTCTAATGCTTACATATTCCAATCTACCGCTCACCTTCTTCCCTGCCTTTACTCTTTGAATAATCTCATTTGTCCAAAAAAAAATTTTTTTTTTTTTTGAGACAGAGTCTTGTTCTGTCACCAGGCACTAGGCTGGAATGCAGTGGGACAATCTCGGCTCACTGCAACTTCCACCTCCTGGGTTCAAGCAATCCTCCTGCCTCAGCCTCCCAAGTAGCTGGGACCACAGGCATGCACCACCATGCCCAGCTAATTTTTCAAATTTTTAATTTAAAATAATGCTTTGGTTATTATTTTCTTCATTGAAATTTAAACTACCATGAGCGTACAATTTTAACATATGCAAACATTTTTCCATTTTCCATCCTCTAATTCATTTTCTTATATACATAAAATTTTTTATATAGTCTTCAAAATTCTTGTAATTTGAGGGAGTCATTATTCTTACCTGAATTTTCACTCATGAATAAATATTAAAAGAGACTTGGCAAAGGTAAACCTAGAAGAGTGTGAGAAGTGTGAATGGGATAATCATGGTTGCCAATTATTGAGCACTTGCTACCTATCAGCATTTACTAAACCCTTGAAATTCAAGCAGTCATTTATTTAAATTGACCCCAAATAAATTAAACATATATTGACATAAAATGCTTATTTAAAAGGTGGGGTATAGTAATTAATCAAATTGATCTATTTTAAGTTCTCACACTATCTGGATGAGTAGGTATTACTTTTCCCAGTTTGTAGGTAAACTAAGGTACAGTGTAGCTATGTGTCTTGCTCACTATTAGTCAATAAATAATGAAAGAACCATGATTTGAACATGTCTCTTTCTGAATAAAACCTTCTGTTATTAATCTCTTGATTCCACTGAAAGAGGTTTGGAAAAAAGACAGAAGTAAAATTTTGAAGGCCCAAGGCAATATGATTTTTTCTTTGTGAGCTATGAAGAACTATAGATAAAAGAGAGTAAATAGAGCTGCCATTTTATCCAGTTTTTATTTCTTGGGAAAAAAAATACTCCAATTGCCACATGAAGGAAAAACTGAAGTGATCTGAGACTGGAGGTATGGAGACACATCCCAACTAGACATACGAATATTCTCCAAGATAAAAATTCCAGACTTGGAACTAAAAACAAAAGGCCTGAAAGTATGCCTAGCATTAGAAGGGGAGGAGAAACAAATACAATACAAGAACTGTCTGGAACGACAGTGGTGTGATTACAGAAGTGGCACATGGAGAGGATGTGAGATCATAGAAACTGGAAAGAGAGAATTTGAAAAAAGAACAAAAGCTAGTACAGTTTTTAAGTATTTCCAGGTTGACAAGAAGTTATAAGCCATTTGATCTGGCAGCCAGCTGGTCATTGTTTTAAGACTGACGGAAGAAGACAGCAATCATGGAGCAAAAGCCATGCTTCAATGTCTAAAGACTCAATGATATTAGATAAGTAAGAAAGAGGAAACTAAAAGAGAATGAAAGAAGTGTATATTTATTATATTCATTAAATATAAATTATGTTAGATACTTTATAAATGCTGATTCTTATATGACATGACAACTGTCTTACCTTCCATTATACAAATGATACAACCTGACTTTACAGAAATTATAAAAAGACTTTCTAGCTTTATTATTATTATTACTGTTGTTTGTTAGTTTTTCAGATGGAATTTTGCTCTTATTGCCCAGGCAGGAGTGCAGTGGCGCAATCTCAACCTCCGCCTCCCTGGTTCGAGTGAGCTACCTCAGCCTCCTGACTAGCTGGGATTATAGGTGTGCGCCACCATGCCTGGCTAATTTTGTATTTTTGTAGAGACGAGGATTCTTCATGTTGGTCAGGCTGGTCTTGAACTCCCAACCTCAGGTGATCTGCCTGCCTAGGCCTCCCAAGTGCTGGAATTATAGGCATGAGCCACCGCACCAGGCCAAGACTTCCTAGTTTTTGAATGGTAGATCCCCACCAATCTAAAAAATTTATTTACTAGTATTATAAAACTCTTTATTTCAATGAAGACAGCTAAACATGAGTTATACATGATTTGAGGTGGTGAAGTTATTGTGTAAGTTAAAAACCAAAGCCTTAAATTATTCACTTCTTCCAGGTATGAAGGAAGAAATATCAGAAAGCAGGCATGAGTCAGAAAATGACTTGGTAGCTCATTCCAGACAAGAGAATTGTAGGAAACCGCAAATAGCTCAGATGTTACTCTTTGTGCTATGCCCTCTGTTTTGAGCCTTGGTATGGGCAGCATTTGTGGTGAGCAGGGATCAGGGGAGAGAAATAATTGAATCCTGTTAAACTTGGGGATCAGGGCAAAAGGGTGCCTGCAGACCACCTGTAGAGTTGCAAAACTGAGGCTGGGTGTAGCTTTGCAGAGATACCAGGAACAGAGATAGGTGGGCCTCAGAAAGGCTGGTAGAATGGACAAGTCCTTCTTTGGGTCCAAACCATTAAAGGACAAAGGACCTCACTGACCTGAATAAAAAGATGAGAAATAGGGTGAGTGGCCTGTGTAGTTTTGTCTCCTTCACAGCCTGAGTCTCTATCATATACATCTCAATGGTGTCAGCAGAGATAAGCAAATAAAACTGGAGTTCCACAGGGGTGGGGCTTAGAAAATCCATGCTGGGTTTAGAATCAACCCAAGAGAGAAGGAGAGAAAAGACCATGAGAGGGGATTTTATAACTGAATGCAGTGAAATTACAGACCAGAGTTGAACTTTAGATTTAGAAGGAATATAATTAAAAGGGCTTAGATTACATTTCTGCATTAAGTAAAATAGATGAGTTACTGTCAGAAGATTGTATCACAGAAAAAAAAAAAAAAGATTGTTTGGGAGTGGTGGCTCATGCCTATAATTCCAGCACTTTGGAAGGCCGAGGCAGGTAGATTGGTTGAGCCTAGGTGTTTGAGACCAGCCTGGGCAACAGGGCGAAACCCTGCCTCTACTAAAAATACAAAAGTTAGTTGGGCGTGGTGGCACGCACCTGTAATCCCAGCTACCCTGGAGGCAAAGGTAGGAGAATTGCTTGAACCTGGGAAGCAGAGGTTGCAGTGAGTCAAGATTGCACCACTGCACTCCAGCCTGAGCAACAGAGAGAGACTCCATCTCAAAAA
>NW_016107348.1:10205978-10352757 GCF_001604975.1 Cebus imitator
AAAAAAAAAAAAAAAAAGAAAAAGAAAAGGAAAGAAGAGAAAAAGAAAGAAAAAAGAACTTTGTCACCAGACATTTGAGAGTGTGACTTACAAAATCATATTGACTATGAATTATTTTATTAACTTTTATGCATAAAGGGCATTAGTAGGAAAGGTGGGTAGGGAAACTTGAAGGAAGTAGTAAACATTTTCAAGTCACTGTAGGAAATGAGCAAAAACATGAATATATTGCTGAGTGATACTTAGAGTTTAGTCAAGCCAGATTTGAAACTATAAAGCATATGACATAAATCTACAAAGTTAAGGTTTTCTGCAGGCAACATTTAGTGTTACCCTTCTCATGTTTATAGGCCCGATTTTATATCTATCATAAACACGTTTTGGATATTCATTATGCTAAGTCAAGGGGCTAACTCATGAGTAAACCACAATCCTTGTCTCTGAGGTCTTGCTTTCTACTGGAAAAGGAAAACATAAACAAATAAATATGATAAAAATATATTAAGACCCAATGGAGAAATACTGAATTCCAAAAGATAGTTTCTAACTTTGTTATAAAAAAGGAGTTAAGAAAAGTTTTCAAGAAAGGAGATAACATTTCAACTGAGTTTTGAAAACATATATAGGAAATACAGAAAATAAGTTAACAATACTTTAGGAAAAGAACAGTTAAACTGCATTTATTTGAGTATTTTTGTTTTGCTAAACTTTACCGTAAGCATTTCTCTACTTAAACTTTACTTCTTGCAAATATTGTTCATGTTGAAGTGAACCTATACAAACACTTTTCACTAATGCTCGAAACCATCTTGATTATTCTTTTAAATATAATTGTGTTGTTAGTCTAAATATAGATTCTTACAAAGATGCAAAATCTACACTTACATGTGATATATGTTTATTAAATGACTTCATTTAGCATGAAAACATAATTTACCTGATATATCTGTTTACTTAACCACACTGTATAAAAATGTGCCACACAGAATTATATTTATGCATATAAACCTACTATTAACTATTAATATTATGGCAAGCACAAAAGTCAACTTTATATTAATACAAACAGTTTAATTATATTTACTAAAACCATAAATTTTAGGATGAAAAATACATTAATTTTCAGATTGCTCAACATCAAAATTTTTATGAAACAAAATGTTGAAATTAAAGCTGTATAATATGTTTCCAAACTGAGAGAGATGAACTGTATTTCAAAACAGCACATAAACATTGAACTAGTCACATAATTCAAGGATACCAAAATTAGCATTCCATAGATTCATTCATCAGAAAGTACTGGTGGCCTCTTTACCCACATAGTGGAAAGCTATTCATGTCAGCAGCTTAAGACACTCAAGTTTGCCAAATTTAACAGGTGCTGCCCGCAGAGAATGACACTCTGCCACTCCTCCCTCGCAAAAGACAAATCTCTATTCACAAGAGCGGGAAAACTTACAAACAGAGAGGCTATTTTTAAAAATCTTTGATGCTAATTCAAATAGGAACTTGACCAGTTGTATGTCCTCTTAACAACAGGTGCAGAATTATACACTGAGTCTCTTATAAATACTCTTGAAAGAATCCCTTGGCTTTAGCATTTTAATGCCATGTTTCTTTAAATGAGGCCTGTTTTTCATAGGTTTTCTAATTTGAATGTTACACTCTTGCAAGCTGTACCTAATTAATTTTACTAATGAAAATATCAAATGCCAATTGATTTGTGTCTCGTGCAAATTTTGCCATTAAGCTATTAATATATTTTATAGATTTTTTTTTTGGCTAGTAAAAAAGAGCTCCTTTTTTTCATCAATACTAACTTGCTGTAACTCTTAGTTATTTTTCCAGTAATGAAGGTAATTTTGTGCCTGGCATTTAAATCCATATTTTTGATTGAGACTCCATTTTTGGAGATGTTTGTCTGCAGTGTAGCGGAGAAGACGTTGCACTAGATTAGGGCTCAATTCTAGAATTAACACCAAAATTTTCTAACTATAAAATCTTTAATTTTCTAACTGTATAATCTTTAGGGTATCCCTTAATATTTTAATCTTCATTAATTTTTTTTTTTTTTAATTTTGAGACACAGTTTTGCTCTGTAGCCCAGGCTAGAGTGCAGTGGCACGATCTCGGCTCACTGCAACCTCTGCCTACCGGGTTCAAGTGATTCTCTTGCCTTAGCCTCCTGAGTAGCTGGGATTATAGGCACATGCCACCAACTCGACTAATTTTTTGTATTTTAAGTAGAGACAGGATTTCACCATGTTGATCATCCTGGTCTTGAACTGCTGACCTCGTGATCCACCAGCTGTGGCCTACCAAAGTGCTGGGATCACAGGCCCTGAGGCAATGCGTCCAGCCTTAATCCTCATTTCTTTTCCCTATATGTAAAATAGAATAATAAAGCCTGATTTGTACACCTCAAGTAGTTAATGTGAGGATCAAAGAAGACATCAGTTATCAAAAATATGAATAAAAGTTTAAAAAAACAAAAAGAAAATACGAAAAGAAAAAAACATAAAGACCCCTTTTCCAGAAGAAAATGTGGGAGAAAATCTGCTCAATTTTGTGATTGACAAAGATTTCTTTGGACTCAGTCTCTACCTTTAGAAGAAAATAATTGATAAATTAGACTTTTATATTAAAATTGAGAAAAACTCTTTTTCAAAGAACATCATTAAGAAAATGAACGGCAATCCAGATTCTGTTCAACCACATTCATGATTCAGAAAAAAACTGCTTGCCTCAGAATATGTAAATCACTATTTTAACCTAATAATGGGAAAAACAAACAGCTCATAAAAGCGAGCAACATAATTGAAGAAACATTTCATAGAACCTGAAATGTGAAAGGTCAATTAGCATCTGAAATGATACTATTCATGATTAGTTATGTGTAAAGAAAATCTCAGTCTAGTAGGAAACTGAAAAACTGCTAAGAATTTGGATATGGCTGGAGCTAAAAAGAATTAAGAAAGGTTTTTGCTTTTTCATTGGCATTGGAAATGATAAGATTCTTACTACTTTTTTAAGCAATTCTATTTCAATACGTGTGTGTTGATCTCTGTTTTTACAGAAAATGCCATGTGCAAAGATATAGTTATCTTGGATACTAATTTGAGTGGGGTTTTGTCTTTAGTTTTTACAATTTAATTTTCTTTTTTCTTTTCTCTAAGTGTTTGACACCATATTTGTCTTCATGTTAATTCAGAGGACAGCCTCTCAGAAATATTTTTATACTTGAAAAAATATAACTTTCAAATGAAATATTTAAAAATATGGAATTGAAATACTCCTGAGACAATTTAATCTAATTATCAAAAAGGTCACTTTTTGTTCCAGCAATGTTTTATTTAGGTTAAAAAAAAAAAAAAAAAGATGACCATTCTGCACTAAAGAAATTTGAAATAAAAGGAGAGACTGGGAATTGTTATGGAAAAAGATTTCCTGAAAGGCTGTACGTAGTTTTTATTTTTCCATTTCCAGACATTAGAATTTTGGCTTAAGTTTTCTGTGGTATCTGAAGAAAGAAAATAGGAGAAGAGAGCCTAGCTACCCCTTTTCCTTCTTTAAAATAAAGATGATTTGTAAGAAGGTTTGAATTCAAAAATTAAAACTAAAATGTTTTTAAATCTGCTCACCTAAGGAACTACCCAAAGGTCAAGCAAGCCTTTCACCTAAAAACAGAAAATAGCTGAGCCTTTTCCTAAGGGACACTGAGGGACCATTCTTATCCCTGTAGTAACAATAGCCCTTTGTGGATATGGAAATAATAATAGCATGTTCTGAGAGGGATACTTCAACAAGCAACACCCCTAATACTGAGTTATTCCTCTATCTAGGCCATGTATATTTTTATAGATGAGTAAAGGCTGAATCTAAAAAACATTTAATGAATAGCACGACATGAACACCAGCGCATCAGAATGAACGCCTAAGATATAAGGATGGTATCAGCTCTTATGCTGCTATCTTCTGGCTCTTGCTGAATGTCAGTACTGAGGTACGCCGTGGCTATTTTAAGTGATTTTAGCCAAATTCAAGGTGGTGACCAGGTACTGTCCCTTTACCAAATGCTACCTGGAGTACAAAATGTAGAATTATGAGTCCCTAAACAGATTGGTAATCTGAAAGTTTCAAGAAGCATGATGTGTGGTTGACTTGTTTGCGTATTAGTTTCCATGAAAATGAATAGGAGAGTATTAGGGGGAAAATTCTCCCTATTTGTTGTATGATATTCTTTAAGAGAGACTACAGAAATACCAAATAGTGTGCAGGCATAGGAGACATAAAAATGTATCAAGAAAATTCCAGGAAATTTCAGTATCAATTTTTTACTGCTAACTTGCCCTAAAACAAAGTGGGAGTTCAGGGAGAGTATCTGACTCCAGATTTAGGGCAGGAGAATTCATGATGCCCTGGAATCTTATTAATTGACAATGGCATCATCAACTGTGTAGTCTTATCTGGGATGTACTCTACAGAAACCCATTGTGCTGTAGCCTTTCCTCTAGGTGGTCACTTTATTTCCATTAAGATACTTTATATTTTAATACTTAAATTTGAACATAAAGTATATTCATCTTTTGTTTCCACTTTTGTATAATCTTTGAGATTAAAGTTATATCATTTTTATAAAAGTTTGCCTCCCTTAGTTTCTTGTTGCCTGGAAAAATATGAACAATATTTTTAACCTTCTAAAGTTAGAAAAATCTTACCTATGAACATATCTCATCTTCATACTTTTCAAAATGGGTATTTTATCACCTTCCCCTAATGAACTGTCAGTCACCCACAATAACTCTGTGACTACATTTTCCATTACTATACACTCCATGGGAAGCCACAGGGGCTCTCACTATTCCCGGAGCACTCCAGGTCTCATTGCACCTCAGAAATTTTAACATGCTGATCAGTCCACCTGTAATTCACTTCTCCAGATGTACGGATGGCACAGCACTAATAATCTTCTAAAATAATATGTAATTTGCCTGTTTATTTATTTTTACTGCACTAAAACATTAACTGATAATTTCCAGGCTATGTACTTTATATATAATCTCTATATATAAAATTGTGTATGCTGATATATGTACTGTATCTATACATGACATTAAATGTTTATTCGTCCAATGAAAAAAAATGGTTACAAGGTCTCAGTAACTTTAACTTTTTGTATTTTGATTTTTGTATCATGCAACTTTACTGTATTTATCTATGAAACTTTAATTTGTTATTATTTCTTCCTTATTAAGGCATTCTTAACTATGAGTTTTATTTTGAGCCTAGAATTCATTGTGTTCTCATAGTACTATGAAGTGCTCTCTTTCGAACTGCTATCTCTAGAGTCTGAAATTTCCCTTTGAATTTTCTTTGAACCAAGGATTAAGTAGGAATGGCTTTCTTAATTTCCAATAAAGAAGGATTTCATTTTTAAAATTTACATGTCAAAAATTTCACTTAAGTATAAATTAGTACAACCACTGTGGAAAGCAGTATGGAGATTCCTTAAAGAACCAAAAGTAGACCTACCATTCAATCCACCACTCCCACCACTGGGTATCTACCCAAAGGAAAATAAGTCATTATATGAAAAAGACAGATGTATACACATTTCTATAGTAGCACAAATTGCAATCATAAAGATATGAAACCAACCTAACTCCCCATCAACCAACAAGTAATAAAGAAAATGTAATTATATACACATTCACACACGTATATATCTATGCACACATATCACAGAATACTACTCAGCTATAAAAAGGAATAAAATAATGTCTTTTTGCAGCAACTTGGATAAAGCTGGAGGCCATTATTCTACATGAAGTCTCTCAGGAATGGAAAACCAAATGCCATATGTTCTCACCTATAAGTGAGAGTTAAGCTACACGGACTTAAAGGCATAAAAAAGATATAATGGACTTTGGGGACTTGAGGGAGAAAGTTGAGAGGGGTGAGGGATAAAAGAGCACACATTGGGTACAGTGTACACAGTGGACACTGCTCAGCTGATGAGTGCTCTAAAATCTCAGAAATCATCAATAAAGAACTTGTCCATGTAACCGGAAAACACCTGTACCCAAAATCTATTGAAATAATTTTTAAAAATAGTAAAAAAGTTCACTAAAAATATTTAACCTTACTAGATTATGATAAAATAAAATGATCTAATTTCTCCTTTGTTAAACTTTTAACATCAGGGAATTAATGTAAGCTTAAAATGAATGTCTTTGGATACCTTCTTCTTGACAGTTTGTAGCCCATTTAAATGGTACCCTCGTAAATCAAATTGCTACAGATACCTGAGTTTATTTCAGGTAGACTTTGTAGTATTTTCCATTCTATTTCAATTACTGTGTCATTATACATATATACACTAATTTAATTACTATATCTTCATCACCATCATTATCACTATCATCATCATCAAATAGATTATTTTTGAGTTTTAGTAAATTCCGAGACTTTACATATATAAAAGAGATTAATTTCGTAGTAATTTTGTAAGGAGGGTATTCATTACAGGTAGGAAGTTGAAGTAAAGAGAGGTGAAGCAATTTTCAATTACTACTCAGCAGTGTAGCCAGAGCACTTCTAGAACACTATTTTATTTCCTTAGAACGTATTTTAATATCTGCTAATCTTAGTCTACTATCATTGGCCCTCCTTTAAAATATTATTTACTACATTTGATTACTTGTTTTCCCAAATAAATGTTGATTAATCTTGACTTAAACTGATATTTAACATTACTTTATAATATTAATTTGATGGAAAATATTAATAAAAATGTATGTATAGAATTATTTTTCCATTCAGAAAATGATTAAGCTCTCCATTTATTCAAAATTTTCCATAAATTTCCACAAAATTTTTATTTCCTTTATTTTCTTATAGTACATATTTTTACATCCTTGTGGATGTAGTTTTCTTTTCTGCTATATTTTCTTGAGAGGTTTTGTTTGTCTATTAGCAGGCTATTCATTTTTATTTATTTTATATCTAGGAACTATCTTTGCTTAAGTACATTTTTCAGTTTTTTAAAAAAAATACTATTCTATGAGGCTCTTCACATAAATATGCATGCCATCCACAACTAATAAGCGTATTTTATTTTAAATATCAATGTTGCATATTTGCTAAATTTCAAATTATGTACATTCAAGTTTTATTCCACTGGCAAAACTTACTAAGCAAAGATAAAGTAAAAGAAGACAATCTTTTCTTTGGCATAAATTTACTCTCTAATAATAATAATTCATGTCAGAATAAAATTTATATACCTTCTTGAGTTGATTGTTGTTAATCGTTTAATAAGCAATATTTTCAGAATTATTTAGAGATTACAACATCTGAAGGCACTTTATATATATGAAAGTCCTTTTGTTTTCCTCTCATATAAAACATCAATTCACTAAGCATAAAATTTTTGAGTCATATTTTGTCCTTTCAAAACACCATGGGTTGATCTACCATACCTTGCAATAAGCGTTTTAGATTAAAGAAATTGTTTTATTCTCATTTGGTTACCTTTCCAGTGAGGAAGACAAAACAAATTACTTTGTTTTCAGTCTTGGAAAGACAAGCTGGGAGTCGCTTTGCCTCTCACGGTTAGATTGGACTGCTGCATTTGCCTTTATAACCACACATTACTTGACAGCCTGACAAGCTGCTTTGTTCCTCTAGTTATCCCTGAGAGAAGAAAGATAGGAATCCGAGAAGCCAATATGTGATCCAGGAAGAACTGCTAGCCATGTCTGCCTTCAGTTACTTCCATCTAGAAATGAAGAAGCCTGGGTGCGTGATAGACAAATGCTGTAGCTGTTGGCTTGGAGCCAGACATGTAAAATGAACACACTATAGTACACACTTTTCCTTTCTTCCTTTTTGCCCATACACACAATAAATAGGCTTTAAAAACATGCCACATCTTTAAACTCATTGATGAACTAGGAAAAACTAAAATGGAGTAGCTAAAAATGATTGATATTAACTCAGAACCAATACATAATACAATTCTTTCTTATACATTTTGCTTGGTGCTGAGTCATTTTTCATCTGATTCAAGCCTTTCAAGAAAAGCTCTCTTTCTTTCTCATTGACTCTTCTCAATTAAATATCAGTCTTCTCTTTATGGAAATTCTATTATGCATGCTGTATATTTTTACTTTCATCCATGCTCTTCATGATATATATCCAGTAATGAGATTGCTGGGTCAAATGGTATTTCTAGTTCTAGATCTTTGTTGAACTAATTTACACTCCCATCAACAGTGTAACATATTTTTGTCTTCTAAACTCTTTTTATTGTTTTCTTATTTTTCCATTCCATTACTTATTTTTTTTGCATGGATTTAATACTTTCTTAAACTTTTCAATGATAACAGATTAGGAAGAACTAAGACATCTTCTTTAACAAATGATCCTAAAAGGAGGTGAGTAAGATTATTCATAAACCTGAGAAATAACATGCTGCGATATTAGTGAAGAACCTGATGACTTCTGTGGCCAGGCTGCTTGAGTTTGGACTCTCGCTCTGCCACCAATAGTTGAGTAATCTTGCTCCATTCATTTAGATTATCAAAGCTTCAGGGTCCTCAATTGTAAATTTAAAGTGAAACTACTACCCACTGTATAACATTGTATTACGTTACAAATGAAAAAATGGTAAAGCATTTAGAACAGTGTTTGACACACTGTTTGTACTTAATATATGTTACCTAAGAGCTACTTAACAATGACAGTTGTCATTAATGAGTCAGTTCCAGGATAATCTCTTATAACTTGATATATCTGTGGCTCTTCATCAAGAGATATTGGTGGATTCCATTGAATGTCTCTTCTATCTGCTACTTAGACAGGTATTTCATTTGCATGTGATGAATTGTGATTTGGTCAGATTTAGCTTCATTCCTGTTTACTTTCTGCAGTTTATCTTTCAAAACATATCTCTCCATATTATTCCATATTGATTGGACAATTTAATAATTTCAGGTAGTGAGACAGTTTTGTTTAGATCAATAGGAATTTAGATGAGGTTATAAAAGAAAAATCACGTATTTAGATCATAATCATGTACTGTCCTACTTACATTTTAAATATACAGTTCAAGCAGTATGTATGTTTGTGTATGCATGTGTCAGTGTATGTGTGTTAGTGTGCACTTAGGATATTGTTGAGTACGTGTGTGTGTGTGTGTGTGTGTGTGTGTGAGAATTGGTAGAATTTCCTTATATTATTACTAATGTTTATTGTTTTTATATTTGTTTATAGCTACCTTTCTTGCTTGTCTGAGCTAATTTTGTTTCAGTTCAATAAAAAAAGTGTCACCTGAGACTTGATTTTTTGTTTTTCGTTTGAGAAGCCTACATGAATTCTTCCTGCTGAGCTTAATATAACAACCACAGCAAACTGACCTTCATTTTCTTGTGCGTTCTTTTGTCACATCAGTGTTCTTTTGTGATGTTCTATTTGTTGTCTAAAGTGCATCTAGATTGTGAGATAGGAGATTTGTATTTCAATTGGTATTGATTTTTGAAATGTATTCACTCACTTTATAACTTGTGTTGGCTGCCTAAAATGAAATGCTTCACAGTTTTTTTTTCACAAGTCCCCAGCACAGTATTAGGAAGTTGTGCTGGTACACATCTGGTTATATTTAGTTTTTGCCATCTTGATTTATAAAACCATTTTTACTTTTGAAAAAGTGTCTTAATTTAATGCTCAAGAAAAAGACTCCAGATTTCAGTCATATGCCATTTTAATGACTTGTTATATATGTGCATCTCTCTTTCTCTCTCTCTCTCTGTGTGTATATACATACATACATATATATATATATATATACACACACATATACATATTAAAAATAATGATATAATGATACTAAAAGGAGGTGAGGAAGACTATTTATATGTGCTTTTTTGTCCTCTGCATGAAGATTCTAACATATACTATTGAGATTAGAGATTGTGTACTACATTTAAATGGTGTTACCAAATTAGGCATTAGATGAAATGTATCATTAATGCAACTCAAATTAGATTTTCCCCACTGAATTGAGCAAGTTTGATCAGAAATGGTATCAATTGTAAGATATATCTGATTTTTAGTGTTGAACAATATCAGATTATTTATTAGTACTATCATTTAGAATGGGAAGTTGAGGACAAACATCTTAGCTACATAATTACCTAATGACAGTTTGTAATAAACAATTTCATTTATATGTATTAATGCTTCCAATATTATTTGTATGAAAGTTGACAAAAATGATTCTCATACTTTGAGAAAACACTTTGAGTTACTCATCTTTTATGCATTCACTATTACATTTTTGTAAAGAATAAGAGATTTTAAAATGCTACTCTAATGTCAGTCAGATGACACTAGCATCATGGTGCCTATCCTTGGCCACAACATTTTAATGGGAAATGTTTAGAAGGGGAGGTCATAGATAAAGATGAACAATTCTGATACAAAAGATGAGATTCTGCTTTGGGATTACAAAACCACCACAAATCAGAGTAGAAACCTTGTCTCTACCAAAAATATTTTTAAAAGTAGCCAGATGTGATGTGCATGTGTAATCCCAGCTACTTGGATGGCTGAGGGGGTAGACTGGCTTGAACCCACGAGGTGGAGGTTGAAGTGAGCAGAGACTGTGCCACTGCACTTTGGCCTGAGTGACAGAGCAAAACTTGTTTCAAGAAAAAAAAAAAAAGAAAAAAATGATGTTCAGTTTCCTATTTATTTGGCAGTTTAAAAGGCATTCACTTCTTCAAAAACCTAAGTAAAACTGTCTAGAAGTGATTCAAATATAGATGAAATCTTAGAGATTCCGCCCTAACTTTATTGTATTTAAAAAACAAAGTACAACCATTCTAACAATTTCAATGTCAAAAACAACACAAGATCTGGAGAAACATTAGTACTCTGGGATCTATATGGATTTACGCTATGTGGCTCATCTACAAACCACTGACAGTTAATATGATATCAGCAAATAATCAGTTTATTAATTTGCATTCCATACTATTTTTCTCTCAGATGTAAGTTCATGTATCCATATTAAAATAAGAGTCTCAATTAAAGCAACTCTCTATCTCAGTCAAAATAAAAATTGAGATGAAAATCTGAGGTGAAGGTTATATGAAAGAAATTTGACAACAATATGTTCTAGTTAATGAATCAGCATTTTATTTGCTGGCCCTATCAAATTAGAATTTTACAAGGACGTAATGGTGTAATCTCGGAGTCCATCTAAGTAGATAATGAAGTAATTATTTCCTAATGATTGCTTTCCAGTATGAAGAAGACAACTAAAGAGTTGAGGAAAGAATAGTATTCTAAAATAATTTTCAGCTCGAATTAATTTTCAAATATTTTACTGTAATGGAAGTTACCATATTACAACTGAAGAAAAGCCTGGAATCTAAAAATTGGGTAAAATATGATGTGACACTGATTTCTACTTCCTTAAATACACTGAAGTTAACAGGTATTTAAGGAAGTAGAAATTTATTCTGAAAATTCCTTGTTTAAATAAATTTAATCATGTTGATTTCCTAATTGTAAAACTTTATGGAGCATTGGGTATACATGTGTTGTAGGTTTCCAAAAAGAGCTGTAGTATTCAAGGGTCTCCAAATTTGTTTAACACCACTCCCTTTTAAAAAGGTGTATATGTATTTATTGTATTTAAATTTTATTTTTATTTTTATTTTACACCTTATTATTTTAAAAAGGTGTATATGTATTGTATATGTATTTTATGTATTTATTGTAGATGAAATATATTATCTTAGATAAATTCATTATTTTAGATGTTTGTAACATTCTTTTTAAATTAATTCATATATAGGTATAGAAAATTTTTGTTCTTTTTAAATATATTCTTTGTTAACTAACCACGGCAGTCATTATCTCAATACTTTAGTTGCTTTCTAGTAGGTTTTGTGTTAGATACCAATCTCTGGGAAATAATTATTTATTGCCCTCTCAGGCAGACTCAAAGTTTACACTCTCTTATTGTTGTAAAAATTGAAATCAACATGGCTCAAAAAACAACATGCTAATTCTCTATCAAAACAATTAGATGATGAACAGTCATTTTGAACTATTACATATATGCACAAATACATACATAAGTCCAGAGAATCTCTCCTTACCCTAACCCTCCCAAAAAGGGAAAACCCTTTGACTTAGTTTTATAAAAATTAGCTATCTAAAAGAAAGTGCCTCTATTGGGTTGAGTCTGGACATCTTTCTTGTGTGCATCGTGGGCTGCAAACAAAGTCCACTGGACAAAATGCTGAGGTACTGAAGTCTATGTCCTAATCTTTCATCCAAGAGAAAAAGATGAAGAAAAGCAAGCACAACACTGTAATTCTACAGGCTTTCATATTATTTTACCATTATAGTCTTGTTCTATCTAGAATGCCCCAAATTAGTGACTGGTATGGCTGACAAACAGTATAATTAAACGTACCAGTAATTTTTATACATACACATAATACATACAAATTACTTTTAAAAACTAATTTCAACTAATGACCATCTAAGATCTAATAAAGAGAAAGATAATTAAAAGATTTCTGAGCAGGTCAGAGTAGAAATATTATGGTAAAAGTAAAACCAAGAACATTTTAGAGCCATGGTTGCTGAAATGTAAGCTATACTAAGAATTAGATGAAAATAGGTAGCATAAGTGATAGGACAACTTTTACCTACTTGGAAACTTTTTAGAAGTTATCCCAGCCAAGAACAGTGGGATACACCCACTATTTGTTTTCTTCTTTTTCTGTTCTCCTCAAAAAGCTAATCTTGGCTCCCTTGATTCAGAATTCAGACAACCAATCTTTTGAAAGTAACCCTTTGTTTGCATTTAGACCATTATCTTTATGACCAATCTTACTTTGAGTATGAAACACATGAAAAACATTTGCAGAAAATTTATTAGTATATTAGAAACTACCTACACACAAGAAAAGGGGTTTTCTGCTTTTGCAATGGAAAATACTTACCTAAGCACTGGGTACTTTATATTTGCATTTCTCAATAACAATAGTTAATATATAAATATACAGGTTTGTAAATTTACTACTTCATTATTACCAAGCATATGCTTGTGTGTCATCCTGGAGTGCCTGAAACTCAAAAAATAATAAAATAATAAAAGATTCTTTCATAATATGTAAATGTGAGAAAAAATTTATTTCCTAATTTTCCATACAGTTTCATATAAAATTGCTTTCAGCAAAAGTCCCTCACATTAATATATAAATGCAATTTTTAACTAAATCATAAATTCCATAATATTAAACAGTTTGGGTCGGCTGGGGCCGCTCATGCGTGTAGTCTCAGCTACTCAGGGGACTGAGGTAGGAGGATTGCTTGAGCTCAAGAGGTCAAGGCCACAATGAGCTATGCTCACATCAGCCTGAGCAACAGTGTAAGACTGTCTCAACAAAATAAGTAAAAAAATAATTTGGAGGCCATTCTGCAAGGTATTTTCCTTTGTGGGGATGCAAGTTTGGCTGTAGTAATATAAGTCAAATAATAATAACTTAGACAAAGTGGAATTTTATTCTTCTCAAATAACAGTACAACATAAATAATCCATGACTTATATGGTGACCTCAAAGAGGCTAGGCTCTAAAGTTCTTCACAAGTTTCTTCATGTTATGAGTTTTCGTTCTAGCCATCACATTTTCATCTTAGCTAGGGGAAAAGGAGAAGAAAGATGATGCATACGCTTATTTAAGGACCCAATTTAGAAGTTTCATGCATTCCTCCCATTTATGTACATGTATCCATCTTAGGTGCAAGGAAGGTCTACAGGTGTGATGCAGTGTGCACTCAGATGAGACTTGGAGATGTACTAGTAAAGAAAGAGAAGTGTCTGTCTTCTATTAGCTACTTAGGAGGAGAAGACATTGATTTCAGGCATTCTCTATCCTCAAGAGTGATCTACACAGTCCTGGGTGTAGGTAGGAGGAAGGTGAGGAAAGAGGGCAAGATTCTATCAGAAGATGCACAAAGTCATAACTATTTTCACAGAAATAATAAGACATTTTTCTTTTGCACTGTTTTGACACTTGCCCTGACAGTTCTAAAGCAATGGAGACTAAACTGCTGCTGAAGGCTTAGTACAAATCAAAGTGGTGGCACCAAACTGCTGTCCTAGTGGGCATAAATTCCTTATTGATACATACTTGCAAAACAAAAAGAAATGTTTTAAAGAATGTTCACGTTGAAGCATTTAAAAGAAAGTTTACTGGACTTTAATCTTCAGTATAAATCTGTATGTTAAAACAAGATACAAAAATAAAGGACTTATGCTGCATATAGTACTGTAATAGTTGATTTGAGGAAAATAACGTGCAGTTATTTTAGTTACTAGCTGAGCTAGCCACCTTTTTTATGGCAAATCATTTTTACTTGACAGAATTTGACAGAAAAATGATGGTTATTCAGACTTGGATATTTGGTGGATCTGTTATCAAATCTTAAAAAAAATGAGGCTGTCACTTCTGGAAAAACAACTCACTTACTTAATGGCAATGATAACAATATAGCATTCAAGTGAAAAATATACACTTGGAAAACTTGTATCTACCACTAGAAGACTGACAGCTTCCTAAAATGTAAAGGCTTTTCTCAAGAGTCCTAAGATGATCTTAAAAATAAGTTCTTGTGTTATTGCCTATTGATATATGTCAGCATTTGGAAAATTTTCATATCTAAATTTAAAGAGAATATACAGGAGTACATAACATAGCTCTCAGATAATGAATAGGTAGACTCCAACTCATTCTTCTCTGTGGCATTTAAATACAGGTATTGATCGACTTACGACCTATGCAACTTACGACCATTCGACTTTACCACCACAATCGCTAGCCACGATTGCTTAGCGTCTGGCAGTGCAAACGTTGCCCAGCAGGGCGTATGACAGTGAGGACCAGCTTCCGGCAGCACTACCATCTCCGCGTGCACCATTTCAACTGTTATCCCAGACTCGGTACAGTAATTTGTGTTTTGTGTCTTGGATATTTTTCATCAAACCCCTCCCAACATGTCTACCAAGAGGAAATTGTCTTTGTCTACGCCTCAGCCTGCCAAGAAGGAAAGAAAGGCCATCGATCTCGACACGAAAATGAAGGTAATTAAGGAGGAGCCAGAAAGAAAGTTCACAACTAGGGGATTATCAGACAGTTTATCTTTACTGAATAAACTTCTTATACATTTCGAAGCAATGGACCCAAACATCGAGCGATTTGCAAGGATTGAACGGATGGCGCACAATGTGTTTCGTCCGTATCGTGAAATTTATGAAGAAAAAAAGAAACATACAATTCAGACAAAGCTCACCATGTTTATAAAAAAAACAACTCCGGTAACCCCAACTGCTGCCTCAGATGACGACATCAACAATCCACAGCCAAGCACCAGCGGCCAATAAAATGTTTTGTACATGTTTATATATTTTGATATGTTTTGCTATTGGAAAAATGTTTCCTATGGTATTTTTTACGCCTGTATTTTGTATTTTTGTATGCACCTGTATTTTGTAATTTTGTATGTTTTGCAAATATTAAACCAGTTGTACTGGTAATGCATTGTTTTACTTAAACCTGACGAATGTAAAAATAAGAAACAAAATGGTGTAGAGATGACACAAATGGCATAAAATGAACAAAGAAAATTATGATATATAATGAAATGAAAGAAAATTATGATAAAATATGACTTAAAGATTTTTATAACATCATTTCACAGTACTGAACGTATAACCTACTCAATTTACGACCAAATCATGTTACGACCAGTCTGTCGGAAACAATCATGGTCGTAAGTTGAGCACTAGCTGTATTCCATTACATCTCACTTTCTCTTGTTAATAAAAATTAGTAAGTTCATAATAATAATACATCCAATTGTTTTAATTTATTGTTTGCTGCAGCCTGCATGTCCTGTCTCAGAAGATCTAAGTGTGTATTTCTATTCACAACTCTGCGTTCAGTGATATCACATTGGTAGACTGACACTGACTGTAGTAGAAATACTTATATCACAAAAATTGTTAAATATTGACCATCAAAGCTTTCTTTTTTCCTAGAGAGTTGGTTGCTAAACCTGTACTAGCACTTCATTAAATGTAATATTTCTGTGGATCCTTGCTGCTCTGAGAATGGCAGCACAACCAAGAACAACTGAGTTACCTTTCAGGGATTATACATTAATCATTTTTAATAATTGCTGATATAATTTGGCTCTGTGTCCCTACCCATATTTCCCCTCAAATTATAATCCCCACATTAGGGAGGGACCTAGTGGGAGGTAATTTGATCATGGGGGCAGTTTCCCCTGTGCTGTTCTCATGAGTAAGTTATCACAAGAGCTGATGGCTTAAAAATATAGCACTTCCTCCCTTGCTCTCTCTCTCTCTCTCTCCCCTGCTGCCGTGTAAGATGTGCCTTGCTTCCCCTTTACCTTATTCCATCATTGTAAGTTTCCTGCAGTCTCCCCAGCCATGCAGAACTGTGAGTCAATTAAACCTCTTTTCTTTATAAATTACTGGTCTCAGGTAGTTATTTATAGCAGTGTGGAAACAGACAATACAATTGCTGTAATTACTGTATTGTGATGAAATTGGCAAGTCATTGTTACATATCTGAAAAGTTTTAGGATAGCAGAAAAAGTTGACTACCTCAAGGAAACCAAATTATCACAGGCTTTAGAGTTTACTCAGGTAAGAAAAATGATTTTGATGTCACATGAATTCCTCAGAGCAAAAGTGGTGAGATTAATCTGAATGTAGAGCTTTATTGAAAAGGAGGAACTATACATTATACAGGGTAACTTTAATCTACCTGTTATTATATAGGAAATGTGAAAATATCTTATTGGTGGAGATGCACTTTGCAGGTCTTGTTTGTTTTTGCTTATTTTTCAAGATTTTAGAAGATCAGAAATTGAAAGACTATTCTTAGGGTGAGAAAAATTCAAGGGAAGGACTGAGAACAATTCCATAAGGGCAAGAAAAAAATATAATTTGTAATGAAAGCGAATTCCTGGTATGGCCTATCTACCTTCTCTTCCAAAATTTCTGAAAATGTAACTCACAAGTATCTAATGTCCATATTTCACTCTACCATATTCTACCTGCCTACACTCCAGTGCATAGTTTTTTTTTGTTTTCCTAGTGTCACTTCATATTATTCTTTTAAAACAGAAAAAAAAAAGAGAAATAGAAACAAAGTATTTCATTGGCTATAAAAAATGGTGATGGAAAAAATTCAAATTCAATAAGTAAAATTATCTAGCAAGAAGTCTGCATTGTTTTTGTGTGTGTGGTGAGTAATAGCCAACTTAGAAGTTATGCTAAATAAAAAAAAAGACAAGTTAAAAAAACTCTGTGGCAATATTTGATTTATTTAAGCTAGAAGTTTTGGAAAAAAAGATTTATCATACTATGTTGAAATTTGTTCTAAATAATACATCTCTATTTTATTCTACTTATTTATATTGCACATTCCCAATTTGAACTGGGGTTTTAGTTTCTCACATTTTCCTGACAAATCTTGCACTTCTATAGCATTTTTGTATGTCAGCTTTCATTTATTTTTACTATAAGTTAATGTGGCTTCTATGATCTATGTTACCCCACTCTCTGCTCAACTGTAGTTTCAGTTTCTTCACTCACCCCTCACATATATCTGCACTTTCTGATAATACAGTCTTCCCTTGGTATCCCAGGAAGATTGGTTTCAGGAATTCACCATCCCCCAACATAAAAAAATTCACACAAACTCAAGTCCCACAATAAGCCCTGCAGAATCTGAGGATACAAAAAGTCAGCCCTCCTTGTGCACGGGTTTTGCATCCTATAAATACTATATTGTTCATTCACCAGGTTGATAATGAGGAAACTGCTGATGGGAAAGGTTGTCTGAAAACTTTTTGTTTGGAAGAAATCTGCATGTAAATGGACCCAGGCAGTTCAAACTCACGTTGTTCACAGGTCAGCTGGATTCAAATTTCATGGATTCCTGTGAGCCAGTGATTGCCATTCCCTGAGACTGGATTCCCTGAGATTGTCCAAATCTTCCCTCAGCTTCAGACATACATATCCAGCTCTAGATGTACTAGTTAAACAGAACCCTAAAGTAAATGTCTTTATAACCAGACTCGTCAATTTGCTTCCTAACTCACCTCATCTCCTTGCATATTCTATTTTCAGTAAAATAATCTATTTGATGATTTTCAAATTGCTTTTAGTCTACATACATAAAGCATAAGGTGTATTACAATCAAATAAAAAGATTTTCACCCCGCCACATTTCCCTGTCATGGAATGTTCACTGCAAGTACACAAAAAGGCACATTAAATATCTTATTTGTGAAGGAAATAAGAAAACTTATGACATACATAAAATTATAACTTACTGCAGTGCTTAGTGGAAGTTTTATTGATGGGAATGCCTGTATTTAAAAAGGTGAAAGCAAAAACAGGGAATCAACCTAGGTTTCCAACAATGGTGGACTGGATAAAAAAAACAAAAAAACAACAACAAAAAATGTGGTACATACGTACCATGGAATACTACAGAGCCATATAAAAATAAAATCATGTCCTTTGCAGTAACGTGAATGCAGCTTGAGGCCATTACTCTAATTGAATTAACACAAGAACAGAAAGCCAATTACCACATGTTCTTATTAAAAGTGGGAACCAATATGGTTTGGCTGCATTCCTGCCCAACCCCATTTTGAATTACCACATGTTGTAGAAGGGACCCTGTGGGAGGTAACCAAATCATGGGGGAAGGTCTTTCCCTTGATGTTCTCATGACAGTGAATAAGACTCATGAGATCTGATAGTTTTAAAAATGCAAGTTTCCCTGCACAAGCTCTCTGTCTTTGCCTGCTGCCATTCAGGTAAGATGTGACTTTCTCCTCCTTGTCTTCCCCCATGATTGTGAGGCCTCAGCCAGCCATGCGGAACTGTAAGTCCATTAAACCTGTTTTTCTTCCCAGTCTTGGATATAACTTTATCAGTAGCATAAAAGCAGACTAATAAAGGAACTAACTCACGGACATAAACATATTGAAGTAGACACTAGAGACTACTAGAATAGAGAGAGAGTCAGGAGGCGAATCCTTGAAAGCTACTGAGTGCTATGCTCATGACCTGGGTGATAGGATCAATCATACCCCAAACTTCAGCATCATGCATATACCTACAAAACAAACTTGCACATTTACCACCTGAATCTGAAATAAAACAGAAATATTAAAAAGAATTTTTATTAGCAGGAGAAAATTCTCAAACTAATAACCTAAGTTTTCATTACAAGAAACCAGAAAAATCACATTAGATACATAGCAAAGAAGAAAAAATAAATGATAGAATTGGTATGAAAAATGAAACAAAAAATAAAAAATTATAAGGAATATAAAGAAAACTAAAAATTAGTAAAAAATAAAAATGAAATGGAAAAACTTTTAGCTAAACTGACCACACACACACACACACACACACACACACACACACACACAGAGAGAGAGAGAGAGAGAGAGAAAGAGAGAGAGGACTTCCTGGGAACCTAAAAAGACACCTTAAAGAATAGAAGGGATTTTTTGTATATCATACAACTGATAAGGAACTTGCAATCAGAACATATAAAGTCCTCTTACAACTCAATGCTAACTTAAAAAAATATTGAAATCTGTGCAGGATTTGAATAGACATTTTTTCCATAAAAGATATACGATGATCATGAAAAGATGTTCAAAGCACATGAAAAGATGTTCAAAATTGTTAGTCATTAGGGAAATTTAAATCAAAACCCAAAGATACTATTTTACTCCCACTTCGACGGCTATAATCAAAATGATAAAAAATCACAAGTGATGAGAATGTGGAGGGGTTGGAGCTGTCATTTATGACGTGAAAATATGAAATGGTGCAGCCACTGTGGAAAACAGTTTGGCAGCTTCTCAAAATGTTAACTATAGTTATCTGATGACTCAGCAATTCTCTACTTTGGTATATACCCAAGAAAACTGAAAATATGTCCACATAAAAAAGTGTACATGAATAGATGCATTATTCATAATAGCTTAGAAGTAGAACAACCCAAATTTCCATCAAGTATGAACGAATAAACAATATGTGGTATACTCATACTACTGATGCTACAACATGGAAGAACCTGAAAGCAGTTTGCTAAGGGAAAGAAGCGAGTCACACAAGGCCATATGCTGTATGATCCCGTTTACAAGAAATGCCCAGCATAGGCCAATCTATAGAGACGAACAGTAGATTAGACAAAGCTACAGAGATAAACAGCCTTCGAGTGGGTGAGGGATTATGAGGAGTTACTGCTAATTGGTAATCCATTTCTTTTTGAGGCAATGAAAATGACCTCACCTTAGATTGTGATGATGGTTGCACAGTTTTGTTTTCTATACTAGAAACCAATGAATTGTAAAAAAAAAATAATAATAAATAAATAAATTAATTAAAAAAATAAAAAATTCCAATGTGTTATCTTTAAATGGATGTTTAAAATAATGTACTAACCTTCAGGGTTTTTTTTTTTTTTTTCAGCAAAAGAAATCTATAATTATGGATTTCTCATCTTAATGATTTAAGAATCAAGTCAAAATTCAAGCACTTTATGTAAGAGAAAATGGTACAAATGTATATTTCTTGTGATACCGTCCTATATTTTCCCATAGCTTTTCATTTTCAAATTGACCTCAAATAAATAAACACAACTTTTTATTACACTTACTGGCCAGCACATCCTAAAGTAGGAAATTCAAAGGCTGCTTCCCCAAGCCAGTTCAGACAAATAATTCAACTGTCTGTCATCATTCCTATTAAATTTTAGAAGCTTTCATAGTGATTTTCAGAAGTTTTTACAGAATTAGGTTTATGGTTTTCTATACACTGGTTATAGAAAATAAATCTTGAATTAGTCTTTTTATTTGAAAATTACATATTGAGGGATTTCACTTTCTCATCCTGTTTAATTCCTAGGCTCACAATGTAACCATAGAGCTTTGTGTTTTTCTGCTCACTATAATGTAATTATTAGTTGGCTAAACACACAATAAATTAAAATGATTTCTTGATTCTGATAAGAAAAAAATGAAAGAAGTGCTAGTATGTATGTTTCTCATTGTACTATCATTTTGAAAAATAACAATTTATTATTTGAGACAATATATTATTTTCAAATTATCTCTAATAATATAAATTAGATCATCATTTGTATATTAACACACCTGTATTGAGAAAAATAAATAGAACTCACTTTCAACAATAAACTTAATCACTTACATTGCCACAAATGTCTTACCTTTGTCTTGGCAGGCTGATGAGGGGCTGTTTATGACACCTCTTGCTAAGGCTAAAAAGCTTGTGTACAATTTTCTGTGCCTTTAGGAAAAGTTGTTTCATGCTGTTCTCCAATTGTTCATAACGGCGCTGAAAATTAGAATCCATTGTCCACAAATGCATTATAGTAGATGTGTTGAGGAAATAATTCATAGGTAGCCTTTTCATAAATAACTTGAATTCATCTGAAAAATGTCAAAATTCAACACTTTAATTATGAAACAATTATTTTCCATTGTACCCAAACATATATGTCAATATTAAGAACAAATAAATACACAAAATTAAGAATAAATAAATACAGTGCATCATTTGTGAGTAGCAAATTAATAGAAGATGGAGGATTTAGATGCCTTATAATTATCTTCTTTTGTGTTCCCTTTAAAATAGAACTTCCATGAAAGAAGATAACCAAAATAATTTGTGCTAAAGCAAATAGGGCAGAAAGTTTAAGTTCAACTTAATTTTTCTGTGTGCTTCTTTTAATGGTATTTCAGTGAACTTTCTTCAATACACAGTCGTCATTCATCTGGCTTTCATTTCTGGCTTTGGTATTAATTATCCTTAGTGTATTTAAAGATCTTTTCAGAAATTTTCATTAACTCGGAATAGAAAATATATAAAATCACTACTAAATAATTGTATTAGTGTTTAAAGAAAAAGAAAAACCTTTTTAAATATAAAATCTTAAATTTAAATAAAATTTTAAATATAAAATTATAATGTTCAACTATATACCCTAATTATAACTGACCTTATTTGTAACTGACTTATTTGTAACTCTTTGTAACTGATCGTATTCTAATTTGTTATGACTAATCATTTAAAACATAAGTACATGCTAAAGAAACAATATTAAAAAAAATTTAAAGCTGAAATATGGGCTTTTGTTTTTGAGTCAATAATTGTGCTGTCTTTTCAACTGTCTGGTTTAACCAACATTAGGAATAAAAGCTGACACTACACTAAAATAAACAAAACCAAGAAGATCTAATAATTATCTGAACACAAAAGATAGTTGAAAAAATTGTAGAAAGGTGGAAACAACCAGATTGTTAATCAACAAATATAAGCATATACAAAATGTATTACATACATACAATAGAATATTATTCAGCCATAAAAATGAATGATACATGTTTAGGATATTACACTCAGTGAAATAAGCCAGAAACAAAAGGACAAATATATTATATGATTTCCCTTTTATGAAATATCAATACTGGGAAATGCAACCTTTTAACAAGTCACAGTGAATTATATTCACGAACATTGGGGTTATTTTTTCTAGATCAAATAGGTACAGAGCCCTGGCATCTTTTGGGCATTGAAGGAATAGACTTTTATATGAAAAACAAGGAAAAGCAAAATAACAGTACTTTTTACACACAAAAAAATGAGAAAACATTTTATAGGGTATATCTGTCCAACCATATTTTTTCTTTTTTTTTTTCTGGAAGCACTCTCTCTATCCCCCAGGCTGGAGTGCTGTGGCATGATCTTGGCTCACTGCAACCTCCACCTCCCAGATTAAAGTGATTCTCATGCCTCAGCCTCCTGAATAGCTGGGATTAGAGGCACCTGCCACCACATCCAACTAATTTCTTGTTTTTAGTAGAGACAGGGTTTTGCTATGTTGGCCAGGTTGATCTCCAACTCCTAACCCTGAGTGATCTGCCTGCCTTGGCCTCCCGGAGTTCTGGGATTACAGGTGCGAGCCACCGCACCTGGCCAAAATCATTTTTTAAGTAAGCAGAGTATAACTAATGGATATATTTTATAATTCCTATTTATTTACTTATTTACTTATTTTTGAGGCCACGTTTTGCTCTTGTTACCCAGGCTGGAGTCTAATGGTGCCATCTTGGCCCACTGCAACCTCTGCCTCCTGGGTTTAAGTGCTTCTCCTGCCTCAGCTTCCCCAGTAGCTGGGATTACAGGTGCGCACCACCACACGAAACTTTTTTGTATTTTTTTTTTAGTAGAGTTGGAATTTCATCTTGATGGCCACACTGGTCTCAAACTCCTGACCTCAGGTGATTCGCCAACCTCGGCCTCCTAAAGTGCTAGGATTACAGGCCTGACCCACCCTGTCCGGCCTATAATTCAAATTTGATTGTATCCTATATATTTTTTGGTCCCAATTGTCTCTTTTGTGAAATTCCCTCTTTTGAATAAAGAGTTGATGCATTGAAATTGGAAAGCATTTCTTGGATTATTCACAAAGCAGATGCCCCTACTTTGAAAACTACTCATTTCATTGTCATCTTTTACTTGAATAGTTTTGAAAAGTCTTTATTGTATTGTAGATATACATATTTTAATTAGTAGGTATACATATTTAATAATTGTACTGTAAGTATACATATTTTAATATGTAGGTATACATATTGTATTGTAGGTATACATATTTTAATACTGAATTAAAATATAATTAAAATATAATATAACACAAAATATACTCATAAACAGTAATTATAACAATCCCTGTTTGTTATAATAGTATTGGGGCAGGTTTTAAATTTGCAAATTTTATTGAAGATAAAAAATATTTTAAAATTCATTTTTAACTGAACTACAGTGAATATAACAATGTATGGCAGCTGAAAATTGCCACTATGTAATTTCTAAGAAATAAGGTTTTAACATGACACTTGAATAATCACTTCATTATGAAGTCATTAAGAGTCACCACTGTCACCCAAAACATTTATTGAACACCTGTTGTGCACAGAACGTACAGATGTTTCAGTCTATGACAGCAAGTATTGATAAACCGTTCTTTTTAATTTTAAAAAATGACTAAGACATGCAATATTTTCAGATAGCATCTTCAGTATCTGAAATTCACTCTACTTAGAAGACCCCCAGAAATATTCATGTGGAAATCTTTTCTTTTACTGTTGGGAATTAGTAAAATTTTTATTCATAAAATAGAGAAATAAAATTTGAATGACACATTAGATTTATAAATCAATAATTTACATAACTAAAAGCAAATAATACTTTATTTTCTACATAGCTTGGGGAATTACTATAAGATAAAATGTTATCTGGCATCCCTAACAATTGTGTTTTATTTTTGTAGTTATGTAAATGGAAAATACACAATAGCTATGCTTTTGGGGATACATAAATAAGTTTGTGAAAGTAAACAAATTAATATCATATAAAAATAACCCAGAAAAAGTAAATGTAATATCTAGGTAACTAGATATATTTTATTCTAAAAATATCTCCATGTTAAGTATATATCAAGTGAGTACTTTTCATAACATAATTTTGAGGACTATAGAGAAACAAAATAACAAACTGCAATGACAATAATAATGGGAATAAACATCTAAGCTGGCAGTAAGTTATAGTCAGTCACAGTCTTCCTAAAACTAAAATGAAGCAAATAATAATACATAGGGAAATGTATTATATTAAAGAATTCTGTGTAGGTAAATAGAATTAACCTAGGTGATAACTTTCAATAAATGATAGATGAATAACTAGGCATGTTGTAAACTCTCTGGACGACTACCACTTCTCCATTAAAAACTGAGTAATTTTGAAAATAGCTAAAGGTTTGTTGTGCTTTTTTCCTTTTTCTGTCAATAGAAAATCTAGATAACACTTGATATCTAATTAACTTATTTTGAAACTAATAGCTATAAATATTAATTCAATTAATTATCCCAATAATCCTTCACAAAAATTTTATTTAAGCAATTTTATATGCAAAATGCAGATAATGCTTGGTTTCATAACTCTGTTAGCAAAAAGTTTTATTAATGCTACTATATTTACACAATTATTTTATGTATTTATATATTTGTTCTTTATTTCCATGCTTTGCAATTGAATAAAACAGATGAGAGTGGGAAACTGAAAATTTTTGGGAAGTTAAAGACTCAGACTCAGGTACATACATCCTGATTGGTATTTTTGCCCTTATTAATAAAAGTAAATAACTTTGACCAATGAAGTTGATTGTATACTTTCAAATGTTCAGAACCTCTATTCAGAACTGCTTTAGAATCTATTTTCAATGATGTTCTAAAGCATTCTAAATTTTGTAGAGTTTTGAGGGTCTATAATTTATTTCCTGAATTACATAAAAATTAATCAGTTTTTCATTACTTAGAAATAATTTCTTGAGTTATAAATCCACCAAAATAAAACAGAAGATTCTGCCATTGGTAAGTAGGAATATGGACAGGGAGTACTGAAAGAGGAAACTTGTGCTTGCTTTTATGATTGTTATTAATTCATATTATCATGCTAATTATATTAAAATTTAAATTAATATTGTGAATAAATATAAAATATAAGCACAATACTACTGCATTATCAATACATCAAGTACATACCTTATGTTTCAGACATGGATTTGTATTTATTATTTTTAGAGACAAGGTTTCACTCTATTGCCCAGGCTGAAGTACAGTGGCATGATCATAGCTCACTGTAACCTTGAGCTCCTGGGCTCAAGCAATCCTCCAGCCTTACTCACTCCAGCAGCTAGGACTACAGCCATGTGTAACCATGCTCAGATAATGTTTTTTTCTTTTTTTTTTTTTGGCGGACATGGGATCTTACCATATTGTACAGGGTCAAACAATTCTCCCATCTCACCAATCCAAATGATTGGGATCACAGGCATGACCTACAGTGCCCGGTTACAGACAGTTAAATACAGTGACATTATTTAGTTACTTGTTAGCCTAAGGTAAAACTCTACTGGGTCACATTTTATGTGTGTGTGTGTGTGTGTGTGTGTGTGTGTGTGTGTGTGTTTAAATCAATGTACATATTGATATAAATTAAAGTATCATTTCAGTAGACATGACAATGCAATGTGGATAATAATTTTAATTATGAAAGCATAGCAACAGTTGCACTATAACAATACAAAAATATGTAATATTGAACAAGGTATGTAATGGATATGGTCACAGGGCAAATATAATGTGTCAGATATGTATGAAGAACCCATTCAAACATTTGATTTTACACAGAAAAAAATGATCATTTCTGATTTTATGATATTACCAATCCATGGCCTTTAAATTCATTTCTACTACTTATGTTTGTGATCATAGGATTTCTTGGAAAATGATATGTGTTCATAAGAAATTCTAGTAACACAAAATTTTTGTAAGTAACAAACTAAAAAATTATTACTTTCTAATACTAAATGCAGAACTGTAGGGTTTATCTATACATGAACACATAGCAAGTATGCTCTGTTTCATTGGCTGGGTTTTTATGTGTTAATTTTTTTGTGTGGTTTTTGTTGTGTTGTTTAGTCTATGCTTGGTTTAGACTCAATACTAAGAACTAATTCCAAAGCTGACAGATATGAAGCTACATTTTCAATGTTACTGCCCAACCAGAACACCCTCTGATAAAGCTATTTCCTGTTCCTTTAGAGCCACATTTTTCTGGGGTATGCGTCCTCTGTCTTCTGATTTTCCATGGCAAAAAAAAAAAAAAAAATTTCTAGCAAATAAGTTAATCAAAATCCTTGACACTACAGAAATACTGGGTTTAAGTCGGTAAGATGCAAAATTGGCAAGATATGAAAGAAGTGGGAATGTGAGTGAGAAGACTCAAGGCAAGAAGAGTTGAGACTGAAATTCCAGGCAATCAGTGTCTTGAATAGCAGAAAGTTACCAAGGGCTGAAATGGCTTCTGATCCTCCAGGGAGCGCTAGTAACACACAGATTTTGACCCACTCTGTAACCCTTACAGAATTGATTTTTACTTTTGCAAACCTTTTTTCTCCTAACATTTCTAAGGGACTATTTCAATGATTTGTATCAGTTTCAAAATTTCCCAACTTCCACAGTAAATCACTGATACGACTTTGAGTGGCCACATATCAATGTAAGTCTATTCAAACCATTCTACAAGTCATGGGTATAGAGTTTACACTGAAATTGACAAAATACTATAATGCTGCATAAAGTAAATGGCAAGCCTGTTCAATAGCTTGTGAACGGACCAATTTTATGAGACTACAAAGCGATGGGTACACGAGGGTATAAATCAGAAACAGATTCGAATTTTTTAGTAGCTGCCTAGAAATAAGGTGTGCTCTTTCTCACTGTTTTATTTTTCTCTGAAAGATGCATCATGCTTTATATTAAAGCATTTCAATACATCAAGCCAATTAATCTGTCCTTCATTGGCTTGCCCTGTTTATGACCCCATTCAACTGTTTGAGAAATTACTTAAATAGAGCCTTATGTCTTAGAAGCTGGAAAACCCAGGTCCTCACTGTTCCAGTGCCCTTGCAGCTACAGAGGGAGTGAGTGCTTCTTTTAAACTAGAAGGAACAGGTCTACCACCCAGACTTTGATCTTAATCTGTTAATGCAAAGACAAAGAGGGGGCTGGAGATATTCTCTCAGGAGATGTTTCCAGTAGTACGGGTAGTGGTTACCTCAACATGGTGTTCACTGCAGTTAGCAGTGTTGACCTCACTAAATATGTCTTACACAATTTTTTTTTTTTTTTAAGACAGAGTCTCACTCTGTTACCCAGGCTGGAGGGCAATGGTGCTATTTTGGCTCACTACAATTTTGCTGTCGTGCCTCAGCCTCCTGAGTAGCTGGGATTAAAGGTGTGTGCCACCATGCCCGGCTGATTTTTTGTATTTTTGGTAGAGATGGAGTTTCACCATGTTGTCCAGGCTGGTCTTGAAATCCTGACCTCAGGTGATCCGCCCACCTTGGCCTCCCAAAGTGCTAGGATTACAGGTGTGAGCCATCTCTCCAGGCCTATGCAAAATTTTTTACTGTTTCCTGTGTAGCACATGAGTGAAAAATCACCCTATTTTTCTTGGTGATTTGATGTGTCATCCAGAATCCCTTAATACATTTATCCAACTAAGTCATACAGAGCCTGTTTTCCTTACTTACAGCAAAGAATCTGGGCTTATACAGGTAAAGATATCAGAGATGGTTTGGAAAAAGTTTCTAAAGAAACTTGAGAGCATATTTGGTTGGCTTCCTACTGACTGGGACAAAAAAGCTTTATAAATCTATACACTATAAAGGGTGGAATTTTGACAACAGAAATTCCACCTCTGCCCACCTAGAATGAAGTGCTTGTTGCAGAAATGGCATTTGGAACTATATGCCTGCATATAATTGAATGAAGAGCATGAAAAAATTCAGACTGTGGATGAGTTTACTACTAACAGAGATGGTTTGCTTCAAGTGTCCCAATTCCTATCCATTCAAAGCACAGAATGAATGTGAGACTTTCAAAGACTGTGCTAAAAAAATCGTTTACCTATTGCAGCTGTAGGGCTTCAAAACAAACTTTGACCCCAAGATTGAATTTACATTCCTTTCAGATCTGTCATGTTCAAGTTACAAACAACCGTTGACTAGAGAGGCATGGGAACCTCGGAAGTGAAAAGCAGATGTGTGGGATGACTGGAGTTGATTGAAAATAATCTAAACCAGGAACTTTTGCTTTCCTGCTCCCTCCCAGCAATGCAGCACTTCCTGCCCTGTTTGAAGGACTAATCTCATCTTACCGTATTCAGACACTGCGATGATCTTAATCAAAGAAGTGACCATCATCGTGAAGCCAATTCTTACCATGCTTATCATGCTCCAGGGGAGCTTATTGAAAATATTCCAAGAGAAGGCTAATTTTCCTACAGACTACCAAGAATTTGCTCATTTTTCTTGGAAGAAAAGGCATTAAATGCATTGGTAAAAGGAATGCTAGTGTCTCCAATGAGTGCTGTATTGGCGGTTTATCGGTAGGATAGGGACACTAGAGTGAAAATCTGTGTGAAATCAGTTCAGCTCTGACTTTATCAATAAAGATAAAATTACCCTCTGTACTGAGGTCCAGTAGCAACTATTAGCCCTAAAAGGCATAGTGGACATAGGTGTTGTAATACACAAAAAGTTCAATGTTTTACTTAAAAGTTTAACCTGTAGAAATTTTAAATTTACTAAGCAGATTATGGCCCCTTGACAAACACAAGGCCAGTGGCTTGAGGTCAGATTTAATTTGTATCATTAAAATAATAATAATAATAAGACATAGGTCTGGCAACAAAGGCCTGGTTCAAATCATCATATTTAGAAAACTGTTCTATCAAATTTGCAGCCCTAAATCATTCCTGAATCATTTCAAAGACCAGAACTCCTGTATCACAGATTACTAAGCAGGGCAAATATTCTACTTGAATGATGAGTGATAATTTCTGGGAGTATGCTATATTCAGCAAATCACAATGTGGTTGTATAAAAATCAGGTAATAAATTCAATTCCCCCATATGCCCTTGACATTAGGCCAATAAGGACTGTAACCCATAAGATGCTTACTTTCCAATTATTTCAGTAAAAAATTGTAATAGAAGAACATTGGCTTCGTAAGCTATTATGGAGTAATAATTAAGGCAAAAATACAAAGTGAAGCTGCTTCTTTCTGCTAATAATGTAAATCTAGAGTCACACTGCTTGTTTTTCATGCTTGACACAATTCCAGGAATTTGGGAAACATGCAGCCCTTGAAAATTGTGAAGGGAGTGTTCATATTCCATCTCCAATTAACTCAGCATTTTGGCTAAAGCTTCAACATAGAGTTTTTCTAATTAAAACTGCTATTCCTGATGTGGTATATTTATCAGTGGCATAATTCTTGGCACCAGGGATAATGCTTCCTCTCTGGTATAAATTGTTTTCTCTATAACTGTAAACAGAGAATATCAGGAACGGTTTTCCTTCATATGCCAGTCACAAGAGTTAAACATTCTCATTGTATTCTGAGGTTAAGTAATTTCTCAGCATCTGTGCTACAATTTATTTTACAAGGATGTAGATCATCTCATTGTGCCACAAGACATATTTTGTTAATGACCATAATACTGAAAAATATAAAATGTGAAATATGTTAAAAAACCCACACACACACACACACACACACACCAGCAAGTAGCAGGTATTCTAGCTGGCATGAGGATTGAAAATAAATGTTATTTACATGGAGAGTCTGGTGATTCTGTGCACATTTGGATATCCTCTTCAAAATGAAGAACAAGTAACTTCTTCATGTCCCGTTACTAACAAAGATGTACAAATGTTGGAAGTTGCATAAAATGATTTCTCTGGTGACAGTATTGATAATAATGACTTCAGTGATCTGTATTGGTGTGGCAGATGTGCCAGCTGCAATTCCTTGGCTCCTTGACGCCCTCAAGAGATTGCTTTTGCTATTGTGATTTCAGGCTTGTTCCTGGCATAGGGTCTGAGCCAGCATCTCCAATCCTCTTGTTGATTCTGTGAACTATCCAATCCAATGTCTTTAAATCAATTCCTTTTCTACTGCAATCAGATTCTGTTCTTGCAAGAATGCTGACTGATAGAGCTAACTGAGGCCTCAAGGGCAATTACAGAATGTAGTTCAACAAGATTTGAACAAATATTTGTTGAATGTCTACTGTGTACCAATCACTGTGCTAGTTGAGTGTTAAAACCACAGTACGAATAATTATTATTGCTATAATAACACTAATTTTATCAGGATTTTTGTGTTGATGAAATTACGTAATTATTATGAAAATTTAACTGTTAGCTATTATTTTCTTTTTTAATTTATTTAGTGTTTTTCTATGTGCTGTGCTCAGCAATTTACATGGATTATCTCATTTAATCCTTACAACAGTCCTAGGAGATGGGTACTTTTGCTGATGAGAAAATTTCCCTAAGCAAGGTTCAGCAAGCTGTTCAAAGTGACACAGTTATTAATTAAAGCCCAGAACAAACCAACTTTGAAAAAAGCAAAGCTCCTGCTTTAATAAACGTAAACTCTTGTAGAGTTGACAGAAAAATAAAATTATGATTCCCTACACTTAAAGGGAGCTTTTGTTTGGTAGACTTTTATAAACATTATCACATCCAATCTCGTAATAACCATGTGGTATGACAGTCTGGGTTTTTGAGATGTGGTGTAAAATAAATTTAAATTATAGGATCATTGCCAGAGTAACCTATGAGAGGAAAATAATAGGCCTGAGGAAATATAAAAGGGAAGATAACTTTATATTTCTGTGAGGGGTCAGAACAATGTTTTATTTTTTTGTATTTTTCCTTTGTAAAAACCTAAGACAGCATATCACATATACTATGAATTAAGCATACATTTCTTAAATGTCTTAACCAATTAACAAGATTCAGAAGGAAATGGCTGAATCTAAATATAAATATCTACAGAACAGTTCATGTGAAAAAGCAGAGCTTAGGCATATAAAATGTGAAGCCCTGTTTTATGTCTTATGGGGCACGAACGGCTCCTGGGGAAAAAACCTTGAAGTAAGGTATGTATTACAGTTCTAACCCTTAATATTAATATGGATATCAAGAATTCAGGTTGGAAACAAAACTGCAAGATAAAAACAAAGAAACATTTATTAACTTATGAATGAGAAAATGGCAAAGGAAGTTTGGGCAGAAAAGTTACAATGTGTGTAAATTGCAGATTGATGAATTATTAGTTGAAATATCCTGCAATAACCTGTGATCATTGGCTATAACCAAAATTAGTAGTACATATTCATGACTACATAAGAAAAATTCATGTTCAGTACCTTTTAAGTCTTAAGCATTCTTATAGGACTTTTAACACTCTTAATTCTGTATCTTAGTTATTGCTGTAATGCCTGCTGTATTGAAACAATAATCATGACTTACATATGTTGAGTAAATTTTTCCAAGTGTGATGCCTCCTACATGACATCATGCCTAGAGAAAAGCTGCTGAACACACAAACAATATTTACCTACGAGATCAAACTCAATTGAAACCATGTACCCACCAGCAGATGGGAAATCCGACTAGAGTGACGGTGTGAGACATAATCAATCTCAGAGGAGGGATTTTTCTGCTGGCCTAAGGGGTCAGTGTGGTTGACTAGATGCCCCCCATAGGTCACTGGTTTTTTTATTGGACATAAAGAAATCGGGATACGTACACAAGCATATTGCTGGTTTTGATTGTTTGGTTGCTTGTTTGCTTTTATTAAACAACCAACAGTATGTTGATCAAAATCTAATGGAGAGAGAAGTGGTGGAAAACACTCCACATCCTTTGAAGGGCAAGTAATAATACCTTCAAAGAAAAATACTCTTTCTTTTAAATAGGAAACACTTTCTCAGCACTAGTCCCTCTCATAGGCCAGATATTAATTTTTGCAGCAATTTTTGTTCCTTTTCCCCAATATAAATGGAGGCCAAATAAGTTTAGTGATTTCCCTAGGAATAAAGATCTACAGAAAAGTTAAATTAGTACTTAAACTAAGAAATTTCATTCATAATTTGTCTTTCATATTATGTTGCTACCTGAAATGTTAGATACGTTAAGTGAAAATGTGTAATAATTATTAAAATAATACTAATTCACATTATTTATTAGGAAAGTTAAGAAAAAGCATAAAAGATATTATCCACAAGCCACACTGAATATTTCTACATACTACTAGGAGGAATGGGGAACTTGTCAATGATTTTGCCCCATGACATTCAGCTGCAATGTAATTTTTAAAAATTTTGTCTTCTTGCCACACGCAGTGGGGCTCATGCCAGTAAACCCAACACTTTGTGAGGCCACAGCAGAAGTGCTTGACACCAGAAGTTTGAGACCAGTTGGCATAATAAAGTAAGACCCCAACTCTACAATTTTTTTTTAATTGCCCTGTTGTGGCTGTAGACCCAACTACTCAGGAGGCTGGGGTGAGATAATCACCCAACCCTGGGAGTTTACAGTGAACGATGATTGCACCACTGTACTCTAACTGGGTGAGAGAGCAAGACCCTATCTCAAAAGTTTTTTAAGAAGTCTTTCTTGCAGTAGTTTTACATGTAATGGAGGTGCCTACTAGATGAAAAATAAAAACAATGTGACTAAATTTTTGGTAAGTCAATATCGGCTCTTTTGGTGAGAAATAAATGGCTAACTCCTTATATACTAGTTAAATTTATTCTCAAATAATTAAATATTGACATGTACATGAGATGCTATGCTCATTATTTTTATCATGTTATGTTTATAAATGAGTTGCCATATTTCTCAGTTGTTGAAGACTTTTTTCTCTGGATTGAATTAATCAAATGTGGTATGTGTTATACTCTTCCATACATTTTCTATAATATTACTGAAATTTGTCAGCAAATGGACTTAATTGAATAAAAACTATATGTGATGCTTCTAATCGGTCATATTTATTGATTCCAAATTAAAATATCTCAGACTGTGACATTAATAATTTACATATAATTGGCAACTGTGCTAACTTGTTTATCATGAACTTGGCACCATTGTTATTAGTCTGAAGCTGGTATGTTTTCCCCTGGATCCTCCTCCTTGGGCAATTCCAGTTTACACTTTATCAATGAGAGAAAGTCACGTGGGATGTGGAAGGCTGACAGGAAGTGGGAGCCATCATCCTCAGAAGTTTATGATAAGGAACATATGACATTCAAACCCCGTCTTTCCCAAAATGCAGTGATATGATGGCTCCCACAGACAGATGTCACAGCTTCATTAGAAATGGTAGCATGTCCAGGAACAGCAGCTTCCAAATATCCCCCCAAGGTTCCCTCTTCACAGTGGCCAGATGCATGCAGTCTCTTGGACCTGTCTGCAAACTAGGTTTTCTATCCATGCCAGGGCTTTGAAATTAAGTGAATTAAGAATGTTTCTCTAGTTCTCTTTCCACCTTCATTTCTCTATCTGCCTCTTTTGTAGGCATTCTCCCTCTGTCCTCCATTTCTGCAATCACTCTGCCCACCATGTTTATGATACCTATGATTCTATCCCTTNTCATATGAGCACTAATTACCATTTCAACCCCCTTATTTCTATCATATTTTTGGTTATTTATTTCCTGTTCAAACTCAGATGAACAAATCAAGTAATGCAGCTGCTGCTAGTCTTCTGTTACACACATTTCTCACTCATTACAACTGGAAGACTGATTCTGTTGTGGATGGCAATGGATCCAGATATAAAACTACCTGCAGTATCTGGTGTATACATAGCAACCCATGTGGCCAACGAGAAAAAAGCAAGAATCTGTATATGGGGGACGGGATGCACTCACGGCTAATGTTTTCAGTTTAAGATTTAGGTCTTGTCCTTATTCCTTATTGAGGTTTTCTGTGTCCTTTGGAGTAAAATGCAGACCCAAAGCTGGAGCAGCCGCATTGTAACCATGAGGAAAAAGTCAAGAGAAAGGGAAAGACACTGGTCTTCATCTCCTCAAGCCCTTGAAGCGGCACTGGCACTACCATTTCATTGCTGTCATACACAGATAGTTGTCATTGAAAATGAGCAAGAAAGAGCACGAATGGAAGTCTTCAAAGGTCCAAAGGTAGCGAGTCATCTCAATTGATTGTTCACAGTCAGTTACAGATTGAACTCCTTGTTCTACTCTTTCCCTCTTCTCACTACTGCACTTGACTAGTCAAAAAATAAAATACATAAATAAATAAAGCAATAATTCCTAAACTACTTCTCTCAAGAGTCCTTTACGTTATTAGAAATTATTGAAGATTCTGAAGAGCTTTTGTTTGTGAAGATATTTTATAGGCATTTACCATATTAAATATGTATTTATTAATGTAAACCATTTACATAAAAGTAACATTATATGAATGAAATACATATAAATAACACATTTTTATGAATATAACTGTATGTTCCCAAAAAAAATTTTTGTGAGAATATTAGCATTGTTTCAATTTTGCAAACCTGTTTAATGTCTGGCATAAAAGAAAACATCTGGCTTCTCATATCTGCTTCTGTATTCAATTTTTCACAGCATTATACACCATGTAGATTCTAGATCTCTCCTCCGTTCACTTGTAAGATAATAAAAGTGAAAACTTAAGGAAACAACATCTCTATTTTATTGTAACAAGGGGCTTGATCCTGTGAACTGGCTAAAAGTATCTCAGGGACCAACAGATTTCTCCTGATACGCTTTGAGAATTGCTGTGCAAAAAATAATAAAATAATCACCTTTCATGTTTGTAAGTCATTTTATAATTTACATGTTATTTCAGTTAAAATCCTCATCAGTCCTGTGATGTAAACAGAGTAGCTCAGCTCTATTGAGTCCCTTTTATTGTCAAGGGAACTAAGCTTCAAAGTGATAACATTTTCTCCAAGATCTAATATCTAATACAACATTGATACCTGCTCTGCCTTGTCTTTAATGTGTCTTATTTTCCACTATGCCATAGTAGTTCTCCTCTGTGGAAAGTGATATTGAAGGGATAGATAGAAAAAATATAAAACTGAAAAATTTAGTTCAGAGTATATATGAAAATACATATATACACACACACATACATGTACACACACATACACATGTACATTCAATTAAACACATAAATATAATATTTATGATATATCATATACATTAGCCTATCTATACATACAAATGGTCAAACTCAAAGTTTATATATTTTGTTTCAAATGTAATAATATGTAGCTAATTTTTAAAATACCTGTGCAGTTTTTATACACAATAGCATTTAAATAATATAATAAAAAGCAGCACCAATTTCATAGTATTTATAGTATGCTACCTAATCAAAGAAAAGGGAATTTGTGATAGTCCTAAGAGTTTACATGTAATGCTTCATTTTTCAAACCAACTAACATATTAAAGAGAAAACCCTATGTTAGTTCACATTTAACAGCTGTGGATCCTCTCAATAATTTTGCCTCTTTTCTACAGATTGTCTTGGAATTTCATGAGGCAGAGAAACAAAACTTAGACAGTTATCATGTGATTTTTCCCCTGAAACACACCACCAAATATTAAAATTGGAGCATCCTATTTATTCTATCTACTGCAGAGCTGAGCTTCTCTGACCATTGCTCTGAGAATCACCATTACTCTCCTTTGTGGAGAACTCTGAGAGCCAGTCATAAAAGATATAAATGATACCGCCTGGCTTGAGAGCCTGATGCTTTGTAGATTCCTGGCATTGTGTATAAGAAAAGTGGTCTAATAATAAAATCATGGCAATATTACTCCTTTCTCACAACAATATTTTCAGTAGTAATCTAGGCAATAAAGGTAATAGCAAGTCTAACACCACTGGCAATATTAAATTGAAATAGCAAATTGAAAAGCAAGTGAAATTGTTATCAGAGGGATTGATCTAGAGTAGAACCAATATTTTTAGCTTCCAAATAAATGTTCAATAAAATGATGCTTCACTATTGTGCAAACATTATAATAGTGATTTACCAAAGATATATTACTTTAAAAAGTCTTCTGTTCTTTCATAGACTGGAGCACAATAAAAATAACTAAAATGAAAACAGAGTTATTTTTACGTTCCAATGAGTTTTAGGTGTTCATAATACATTACTTAGCTCATCCTAAAAACTAGACTCTCAATATCCAGGAATGTTATTTTTATTTATATTGGAGTCCATGGAAACATTAGATCTTAGCCAGAAATGTTGCTGCTTCTCTCTACAAGCAAATGCAGTCAATAGGATTAGAAATGATTCTTTATATATTAAAAACTAAAACTTTCTTATTATTGTATGTTAAGAAAATATTTAAAAAGAATTATTAAATATGTTTTAGTCCTTATAGGACATGAAAAGCATAACAGAAATCTGTCATCTATCACCTATTATCTGTCTGTCTATCATATATCAACACCTGTTACATTTCTTGTAACTTTCAGAAGATGTTACATTTTGCTGCAGTAACAAAACACCCCTTAGATGATTAAAACAATTTATTTATTTCTCACATTACATGCCTTAGTGAATCAGTGTTGGGCTTTGCAGGATCTTGGATCATGGAGGTTCTATGTTCTAACTGCACACACTGGAACATAAGGCCTTCCTGGTTTTCACAGCAGGGGAAGAGAGAGTAACATGTGTTTTGGCTTTGTTTTGTTTTATTGTCTCAGCCCGTTTATGATATCCTTTCCTTGCATTAACCCTTTATTTTTCAGAACTTATCACTTTGCACCATCTAACCACAAGAAAGCTAGAAAAAATAAAAGAGTGAAAATGATAGTTGGTGGGCATTCTGTGTCAAAATAATGATCATCAAATATTCCTTTCCTCTCATTGTTCCACATGAAGAATATACTCCACACTTCTCTGGGAAAGATGATCCAACTATCCCGTCACTGTATCAAGTGCAAAGATCAAGTTTGTTGAGAGACGTGAACTAGTCTGTTAATCAATTTCAATTATGGCTCCCATTGGTCTGCAAGTCGATTATAATATAAAGTTTAAATAATGAGTTATTTGCCTCCAATACGAATATTAATGTTGGAAGAATAGAATAACCACAATAAACATAACCATTTATAAAGTACACAAATGGGAGATATGAAGTCAGGATTAGAAGGCAACCTGAAGCAGTATGTGACAGGTACATGAAAAGGTCTTTACTTTGGAGGTGGTTTTACTTTCTGAGAGGTTGTTCTTAATCATGGCCCTTTAGTAGTAACCCCACTTCCAGCTATTTTGCAGATATAGTTCCTGGATGGGTACATTTCTTTACATTTTTTTTTTCCCTCTGTGTCTCTTTTAAACTTAAAGGGACTGGCTACTCTAAAGCTATCAAGATTTTAAATGAAGACCACACCCTCATTGTGAGGTTCTGCAGAATATGTGTCCCTCAGGCTTTCTCATTCTTACTTTTACTGCTTGGGGTCAAGAAGCAGTTAGCTCTTTTAACTCTGGAGAAGTGAAATCTCTGACTTTGTTTCATGTACCAAGGAGAGCTCATCTGTTTCTTTTAACACAGGGCCAAACACAGCCATTAGTCATCAACCCACAACACAAAGACTGCTTCTTAATCTCTCTCTATGGAGCTAAAATTGTGTGAGGCAAATGGCCTTCCTCGCAAGTAACTGCAGATGACACTGCTACCACAGGATAACATTGGCTGACATATTTTTTGCTGCATCTCCAACTGACTACCAGGCCAAGATCATGGTTTTGTTTGTTGGTTTGCAGTGGAAGTACCCAATTCCAGTGCACAGTTTCTGTAGTAGTCAGGAAAGACAAGGTTGTGATAACAAACCTAAGATGTATTATTTAAACAAAAAAGATAAAATAATTAACCAGATTATTGAAAAAAAAAAGAAAGAGTATGTATTGGTAGGAAACTACGATCTGATATTTACAATACTAAAGCCCCATAAGCTCTAAAAACAGAATCAGAATTTGTATTTGATTTGACAATTAAGCCTGATTTTCCTTAAATTCTTTTGGGAATAAATGTTTCTTAATGCATTGTGATGCAATCTCAAACAAACTGGAATGTTTTATCACATGCACTGCAGTCAGCCCTCCTTGTCAGTGCTCCACATCTGTGGATTTAACCAGCTACAGGTGGAAAACAGAAAATTTAAAAAGTGGTTCCATCCGTACTGCATATGTAGAAATGTTTTTTTCTTGTCATTGTTCCTAAACAATACAGCATAACAATTATTTACATAGCATTAGGTTATATTAGGTATTATAAATAATCTAGGCATGATTTGAAGCATATAAGAGGATTTCTGCCAGATATATTCAAATATTATGCTATTTTATATAAGAGACTCAAGCATCCATGGATTTTGCTATCCTTGGGGGTCCTGGAACCCCTGAATACCAAGAGACTATATTTGTATCATATTTTCATTCTAAAAAATAAAATATTATAAATTCTGTAACACATTTTCTCCAAGGGTTTTGCATGTAGTACTACAGATCTATAATTTCTAAATAATGTAGAACAATAGGATATCATAGGTGACTGCTTGTGCATAAAACTTTGGTACACAATATATTTCTCTGGATTTATTATATTTATAGTTTTATCTTGTCTCACTTTCAATATGTGTTTATTTTTCTTTCTGAATATTAGTGTATATCGTTGTTGTTAGTGTTATAACCATTTGCATTTTAAATATGCTTACCCAGAGCAATTGTTTTTGAGTAAGCCAGTTGTAATGCCACACTTTGTAAATGCACGTTTTTGCCAATCAAAACTTTAACATTTTATTACTGTATAGGATCAGAAGAGTAGAGAAAGACATCTAATGAATTATGTAAAAATGTTGATCCTAAAAACCTGAATACTGGTTTTATGTATTTCTTGCTTGCTGATGAAGATTAATCACATCTCAGAGCATATACGACTGTTTTGCCAGCAGAGTGATAGAAATTGAATTCCCTTTTTTTCTTACAGCCTCTACCCATCACTTATGTAAGTATCTATAAATGTACAGACAACACTATAGAGATTAAAGGAAACAGACTTGCTAAAAAAGAAATATTAGACAAATTGGATGAGTTAAATGATAAAACAATGTCTGAGTAATGAAAAAAGTCAAGAGAAATTGAAGAACTATAAGGGAGGTAATGCATTTAAATTCAGTAGGTTTTATTTCATACAGAATTATTTGAAATATTTCCATGAGTGAAATTTGATTATCAGCTTAGTAGAAATAACAGTATATTCTAAACTGAGCAGACATCAGTAGAATTAGATCACGGCTACCTTTCTCCTTTCTTTTATTACAATGTCAGCATAATATTTAAAATGCCTCAGAAAACTCTTTCCTTCATAACTTTAATAAGTAGATTTGCCAGGTGCAGCACTAGCAGGAGGCCCATAATATATTTAAGTCGGAAAATGAGGCAATTATATTTCAAAGTTCTGATTGGCTACATTTTAATTTCAGAACTATGAGATGAACTGATTTAGCTAGTGGCTTTCTGAAGAAATCTCCCACATCTGCACCTGTTCATTTTATTAAAACAGAAACACCTTGCCAGGGGTGAGAAAAAGATATTGGTCACAGAAGCAATGACAGCTTGGTCCCTCTGCTTTTACTATTGATTACATTTCTTGACAGTCACATGGGAAGTTAATTAGTAATAGGCAATTAACACTCTTGAAAAATAATGAAGAAAACATAATTATATTGAGAACCTCCAAAGACTGTTTGTAATCTTAAATGTGATATTCCCAGGTCACTTTGTATAGCTTTGGCACCTGAGCCTTTGACATTCTTTTTTCTACGCTGTTTTGTCAACCCAGTCTCTGTCCCTAAAAAAAGCAGTAATTATTAATGCTCTATTTTCTTATTTTAAATTAATAAAATGAATACTGAATTTTCATCAGTCTAACTAAAAATCCCCCAAGGAATCTCTCAATGAAAACAAGATAAAATTTTCTCTGCATATAAAGTGAATAGTCTTTCAAGTAAAATACATCTGCTGTCAGCTTGTGATGGGTTACAATTATTTTTCCCCCCTTTTCCATTAAGGGGTAGTGGCTCAATGAACAGGCTCTCAAGCTAAGCCACTTAGGCTTTAATCTCTGCACTGACACTCAGAAACCATCTGACCTTAGAGACAGTTCTTTGTCGTATCTGTGACATAGTTTTCTGTAAAGTGGAATAGTGTTGGTTTTGTACTAGTTATTTTAGTAATTTTATCTGGAGTGAACACAGGTGATATTCATGGTAAATAATGCGTCAGCCCTCCTTTTCCCTAACCCTTACCGCTGTGGTGACATAAGAATGGTTGATGCCATTTTCTTTTCTTCCAAAACACAACATGCCTTTGACTTGGGACCAGGAGAAAAAAAATTTTCTGCACACAAAAGGGAAAGAGCAGCTGCCTGCTGCCTATTTGAAAAGGTCTAATACGCCTGATTCCTAATTTCACCTGTTTAGTATATCACTGAAATCTCTCTAGGAATGAGGTAACCCCATGTGTCTCGCATTTTACATTACTATTTCACAACCTAGAGGTGTATTCAAATTCAGAATCTTTATTCCTCCTTCAAATGTGCACACCTATGGATATAGCTGTTACAGTCTTTCTGGTACTTTGGGGTTTATGCATGAAACTGAGTGTGAGTTACAACTATTTAGACTTCTTGGGTTGATAAAAGAAGCCTTAGTATACTTTTAGATCACAGAAATTTCTTCCCAAAATAGGGTAAAAATGTTATAGATATAATACTTACAGTATATTTTTAGGAGAATAAGTAAGACATTTTACAGGAACTTTAACAAATCCAGGGAAGCTACGTATTCTCACAAGTAACAATAGTAGCCACCCAGGAGGATTTGTGATGCTTAAATAAATTGCTAAACAAGTCACTCATAATTACCTCCTCAAAATTATAGTACCAAAAAATTCTAACTACAATTGATTTTTCAAAGACTTTAGAAGTCAGTGTATTAGCCATACTGTTTAAATATTGAAAAAAACTTTACGTAATACATAGCTAATACTCAGCTGCCTTTATTTAACATTTTATTTTAAAATAGCAAAAATTCATAGGAAGCTACTAAAATAGTACAGAGATAGTCCTGTGTACCTTTCATCCAGGCTCTACTAATGATCATATTTAATATCAGTAAAGCACAATATCAGAAACAGGAAATTAATAGGCATTATTTAGTATAGTTATATAGCAGTCAACATCAACACTATTCTATAACTACAAAAATATACTCAGTTCCAACTCTTTGTGGTTACGCCAATCCCTCCATTTCCAGCTGTCCCTCGTCCCTGGCAAATACTAACCAATTGTTTTTATCTCCATAACTTTTTAATTTTGAAAGTGTAATAGACATGAAATCAGACAATATATGTTTTTCTGAGATTGACTTTTTTTTTCACTCATCATAATGCCCTTAAAATACATCAAAGTTTTCATTTGTACCAATGTACATGCAAATTTTTCATTCTTGTTATGGATGAATATAAATTTATGGTATGTACAATAAAGTTTGTTAAATAATGAGGAACATTTTGGTTGTTTCTAGTTTCTGAACACCATAAATAAAGTAATCCATTTTCACTTCATGTAAGTTTAGATATGTTAAGGTTTGAGTCTGCCTATTTTTTCTCTGTCATTCCTTGCTTTTGCTTTCTGTTTTCCTTTTGTCCTGCTTTTCTGTGCATGAAATTTTCTTAGGATTTTATATGATTTATCTGGAGTATTTTATAGTGTTTCTCTTTGTATGTATTTGTTTTAATTTCCTGCTTGAGGTATTACAGTATGTGTACATAACTTACCACAGTGGACCAGTGTAGGTATTTTATCAGTTTGAATAAATTATACAAACATCCCCTTTAAGTTACACTTACATGCCCTTTAAGTTCCTTTATTCGCATCCATTTATAATGCAATTACCTTAAACATTGCCTCTACATATATTGAGTATCATTCTGGACCTTATTATAATGTTTGCTTTGGCCATCAAATGTAATTTAGAAAACACAAGAGGAAAATGAAAGTTGGTTTTATTTACTCATTGTTTTACTATTAAAAAAATTTTTTTTGAACCTTTCGTTATTTCTTTCTGTTTAGGTAACTTTAGTAGCCATTAATTTAAGGAGGTCTTTAGTGACAAAATTATCTTAGTTTTCCTTCATTGGAACTTACAAAAATCAATTTAATTTCGGAAGGATAGTTTTGCTTGATATTGAGTCATAGTTAACATTTTCTATTAGCACATAAAAATGTCACTTCCTCCTCATCCTCTTAGTACTTGATAAAAATTATTGAATTTATTTTCCACCTCTAGTTAAAGGTTGTTTCTCCCTTGTTGTTTTCAAGATTTATTTTCTTTGTATTTACAAATGTTAGACTGTTATGTGTCTTGGTGTGGATTTCTTTGTGTTTATCCTATTTAGGATTCTTTCAACTTCATAAACTTTAGATTTACGTATTTGCCAAATTTTTGAAAATTCTCTGCTCTTATATCTTTGAATACTGTTTAGACTCTTCTTTCGCCTCTTCTTGCAGGATTCTGATGATAAGAAAGGTGGATCTTCTGTGAGAGTCCTGCAGTTCCCCCAGACTCTGCTTATTTTCTTTCAGAATATTTTCTCACTGCTGTTCAGATAGGATAATTTCTGTTGTTCTACCTTCCAGTTAAATGATTCCTTTGTTTGTCTTATTAATTCTTCTGTTGAGCTTATCCTTTGATTGTTTTGTTTTAGTTACAATTTTTACTTTTACCATCTCAATTTGGCCTTTTTTGATAACATGTATTTATTTGCTGACTGATTTTAAAAAATTAGCCTGTCCAAAGCAGGTATGTCCTTTGTATTCAGCTCAGGGAGGTAATCTCTGACTTACATGACAGGGTTTTTGCTTTGTTGGAAGATTTGAGTTATTAAAGATAGACTACAGTGTTATTTAGGCAGGAGGCTAGGCACATTGACAATATTTAAGATGGGGAAAACCCATACCAGAAAGACAAACAACGTGATTTAGTGTGGGAGCTTTGGTTCACACAGTATCCATTGATGCAGAGAATAAGATCAATCATATGGACTGTCAAATAATCAATTATGCCTTTGTGAGGGATACACTGCTTCCCTTGTCCGACTTTAAAATGTATCAATTTCTTGTAATTACTTATAACTGTAAGTGAAATAACCTTCAGTAACGGTCTGTGGGTCCTTCAAGTGAATTATCACAATTGAGAATGGTTTTGGAATATTCCTGAAGTTGCAATTAGTGTCATAAATGAGGTAGAAGTACACTGTGAGAACTGTTACCTCTAACTTAGCAATCAGTCTAACTTACCACAATGAGACTGCATTTTTTCTTAGTTTTCAAGCATGATCATAATTTTCATTGAAGCATGTTTGTGATGACTCTTTTTCAATCTCTGTCAGATAATTCTAGCAACTGTATTACTTTCCCATTGGCACCTTTTGATGATCTTTTCTTATTTAAGTTGAGATTTTTTGGAACTTCATATAAGTAATTTCAATTTAAACCTGAACATTTTGGGCATTATTTGGGAACTATTAGGGCTTATTTAAATGTGTTTGCAAGTCATGTCTGACTCTGCTCAAATAGGGAAGAAGGATAATGACAGATTAATGGCAGGTTAGCATGGAAGTTTTAAGTTCCAAATTCGTCTTCCATTGAAACTCCTGGGGAACAGGGCTTCTCATTACAGCTGTGAAAGGGTGGTAGGTCAGTTTTCCCATGAAGTTTTTGCTGATACCATCCTGGTAGTGGGGGATGAATGCCTCATTAATACTCTGCAGATATCTCCACTGACACTGCTGGGGTTTGAGCTTGTGAGAAAAGTCCTGACTTTCTGACTTTCCAGTAGGAGTCCTTTGACACAGTGTGGATGGCTGTAATCATTACCACTCAGTGGGGATGAAAGTGCAGGCTCCCACACTTGGCTTTCTATCATCCCATCACAATAGGGCTGTTTGGAGTACTTCATGATAGCCTGATGATGGCAGAAGCCCACACTCTCCACTTGACCTTTAATGACAGGGGTAGGTTAGGGCTGCAGCATTTTATGTGGTGTTTGGCAGGAGCAGGAGTCTGAAAGTTGTCTATTGCTTTCTTGCCCCTTTCCTGATTCTGTCTGTGCCTAGAGAGAGGAGACTTTTGTCTGTTCCCACTGGCATTTTCAAGTTTCTGGAGAGTGTACCATATAGTGCATGACATGTAAGGCAAAAATATGTATTTTAAAAAGTAACAACAAAGCTCCAAAGAACTGATAGCTGTATTTTTCTCATGTCCTACAGTCTTTCTCCAGCGTATGAACGTCTCTGCACTTCTTAAAGTCTTATGTTGATCTTATATAGAAAGTTTTAGCTAAAATTCTTATTTTTAGGGGCAGAAACAAAGTTGCACTACTATTTTTCTTATTAAAAATTATTTTGGCATAGATGCATAATTTGAGATTTACTCTCTTAATACTTTTAAATGCACAGCACACTGTAGTGTTGAGTGTAGGTGTAATGTTGCACAGTAGATCTTTGGAACTTGTTCATCTTTCTTCAGAAACTTTATACCCATTATTAGCAACTTTCTTTTATTTATTTCTTTCTTTATTTTTTGTCATCAGCTATTTAATTAGGGTTTTAAGACCTTTAGAACACCAATTTGTGAGGATAAATTCTATTCGTCAGGGCAAACACAGATGGCAGGTAGCCCTGGAGTTGAGGAATAGCTTTGATTTCTGGTAACATTTGTGAGCCCACAGCATTCTGATCAATCTTGTGCTGCTCTGTAATCTGGTATTTCTCTTTTGGTCAAAGATCTCACCTTTCTGGAGTCAGGGCTTCCACAGCTTCTTGTTCTTGAAGTAAGCATCAGTAAGATGTTTTGGGATTTTTACATTGTTGATATCAATTTTGGTTGAGGTGGCAATGACAAATTTCTGGGATGTTCTTCGTAGAGGAACTTGATTGAGGACCAGAGGTCCAGTCACAAGTAACAAGCCACTTGCCAGCTGCTTCAGGAAAACCACCCTCTTGCCCCTGTGGCTCCAGCGAGGATGATCAGAGTGTTCCGGGTGTGATGCTGGCTCACAGTTTCCTCACATGCTGACAGAAGGGTTTTCTGCCCTGACTCAACAGCTTTTGAGGCGCATCTTCAGTAGGATAATATCTGGGCATTTTGCGAAGTTTAACCACCAACTGGTTTTGTAACAGTTGCAAGAACCTTCTCTTCTTTTTCTTTTCAGCCTTGGATTTAGCAGCTAAGTACTTCCTCTTGTACCTATATGGCCTTTCTGGAATACATGGCAGATGGGGAATACCTGCCAATTCCTCTGACAAAGACAGGATTGCGACTGCAATGGAGCTTCCCTTTCTTGGGCTTTTTAGGCTTCGGTTTACCCTTTTTCACTTTGCCACCAGCATCAGTCTTCTTGGCTTTGGGTTTCTTCTCTTTAGCATCTGGCTTCTCAACTTTTTCAGCCACCATCTTTCAAGATGGGAAAAGTGATCATCAACTTTCAATGTCTCCCTCCTCCCATCTTTTGGCAATACCATTTTACTCTTTGATTCTGTGAATTAGACTATTTTACATAGGTCACATAAAAGAAACGATGTACTATTTATCTTTCTTTCACTAGCTTTTTTCACTTAATATAATATCTACAAAGTATATCAATATTGTTACATAATTCATAATTTCATTCTTTTGATGTGTTGTTAAAGAATTAGACTATCTCCATACATATATATTGTGAATAGCACTGTAATGAACATGAGAGGGTTAATGTCTCCTTGAGTTATGAATTTGATTCATTTGTTTAAATAACCAGAAGTAGAATTTTTATATGAAAAATTCTACAGAAGTTCTTTGTTGAAATTTTGGAGGAACCCTCATGCTGTCTACCACAGCAGCTATGCAACTTTGCAGTCCCAACAATAATGTGCAAAAGTTCCAATTTCTAAGTGTCCTTGCCAAAATATAGAAAAATGAAAGAGTACACAGAGCCTGGAAATAAATCCATGCATATGCAGTCAACTAAACTTCCACAAGGGTGCCAGGAATATGAATGTGAAAAGGATAGTCTCATTAACAAATAGTATCCGAGAATGTAGTTACAACATTAAGCCTGAAACCAAGAGCTCGTTCGTAGAAAGAGTAAACAAGATTGATAGAACACTATCTTGAATTAAAAAGAGAGAGAAATGGAGAGAGAGAGAGAGAGAGAGAGAGGGAGAGAGAGAGGGATCCAAAAACCCCAAAATCAGAAATAACACAGACAACATTAAAATCGATTATACAGAAATACAAAAGATACACAGAGACTACAATGAATATTTCTGTGCATACGAATCAGAAAATCTATAGGAAACTGATAAGTTCCTGCAAACCTACAACCTCCCAAGATTGAATCAGGAAGAAAGTGAAAATCTCCCTGACCAATAAGAAGTTCTAAAATTGAATCAGTATTAATAAAACTACCAACCCCAAAAACACTTGGACCAAATGGATTTATACCCAAATTCTACCAGATGTACAAGGAAGAACTCTCACCAATTCTAATGAAACTAATCAAAAAAAAAATAGAGGAGGAGGGGCTCATCCCTAACTCATTCTACAAAACCAACATCTGCCTGACACCAAACTTTGACAAAAGTACAATGAAAAAAGAAAATGTCAAGGCCCTGATGAACACAGATGGAAAAACCCTTAACAAAATTCAAGCAAGCTGAACCCAGCAGCATATTAAAAATCTATACCACAATCATGTAGGCTTTATTTCTGGGATGCAAAGCTAGTTCAACATATGCAAATCAATAAATCCGATTCACCACATTAACAGAATTAAAAGCAAAAAGCTTATGATATTCTCACTATATGCAGAAAAACCTTTTAATAAAATTCAAAGCTCTCCATAATAAAAACTCTCAACAGACTAGGCATCAAAGGACATGCCTCAAAATAATAAGAATCATCAATAACAAACCCAAAGCTAATATCATACCAAATAGTCAAAAGCTGAAAGGATTCCTCTTGAGAACTAGAACAAGTGAAGAATTCCCACTCTCATCATTCCGATTCAACATAGTACTAGATGTCCTAGCTAGAACAGACAGAGAAAGAAATCAAAAGGCATCCTAAAAGGAAAGAAGTCAAACAATCACTTTGCTAACAAAAAGACTGTATACGTAAAAAACACCCAAGAACCACCGAAAGTGTCATAGAACTAATAAGTGACTTCAGTAAATTTTCAGAAAAATTTTGTACAAAATCAATGTAGGAAAAAATGGCATTTCTATACAGCAATAAGATGCAACTGATAGCCCAATCAAAAAGACAATTTCATTTACAATAGCCACACACAGAAATAAAGTACCTAGGAATATATATCACCAATGAGGTGAAATGATTCTACGAAAACTGTAAAATACTGCTGAAAGAAATCAGAGATGACAAATGAATGGAAAAATATTCCATGCTCATGGATTGGAAGAATTAATATTATCAAAATGGTCACACTGCCCAAAGCAATCGACAAACCCAACATTATTTCTATCAAACTACCGACATCATTTTTCACAGATTTTGAAAAAGAAACTATTCTAAGATTCATATGAAACCAAAAAGAGTCAAATGGCCAAAGCAACCCTAAGAAAAAAGAACAAAACCAATGGACTCACATTATCCAACTTCAAACTATACCATAAGACTGCACTAATCAAAACAGCATGATACTGGTACAAAAACAGACGCACAGACCAATAGAACAGAGCAGAGAAAGCAGAAAAAATGCCACACATCTATCTCCTGATCTTTGACAAAGCTGACATAAACAAGTAATGGAGAATGGCATCCTCATTCAACAGATGTGTGCTAGAAGAGCTGGCTAGCCATATGCAGAACATTTAAAAATGGACCCCTATTTTTCAACATACACAAAGATTTACTAGAGGTGAATTAAGGATTTTAATGTAAGACTTCAGACTATAAAGATTCTAGAAGAAAACCATAGGAAATCTTCTTCTATATATAGGCTTTGGCAAATAATTTATCACTAAGTACTCAAAAGTAATTAAAGAAAAACAAAAATTGACAAGTGTGAACTAATTAAACTCAAGAGCTTCTGTGCAATGAAAGAAACTATCAACAAAGTAAACAGACAACCTACAGAATGGGAGAAAATATTCACAAACTATGCAACTGACAAAGGCCTAACATCCAGAATATATGATAAACTTGACAAATCTACAAGAAAAAACAAACAAATAACCTCATTAAAAATGGGGAAAGGACATGAACATATACTTCTCAAAATAAGATATACAAGCAACCAGCAAACACACAAAAAATGCTATCATCACTAATCATCAGAGAACTACAAATCAAAACCACAATGAGATACAATTTTGTGCCATTTAGAATGGTTATTATTAAAAAGTAAAAAAAAAAACAACAGATGCTGGCAAGGGTATGGAGAAAAGGGAACACTTACATACTGTTGGTCGAAATATAAATTAGTTCATTCGCTGTGGAAAGCCATCTGAAGATTTCTCAAGGAACTTAAAACAGAGCTACCATTCCACCCAGAAACCCCATTACTGTGTATATGCCTAAAAGGAAATTTATACCAAAAAGATACATGCACTCATATGTTCATTATAGCACCATTCACAATAGCTCTGACATGCAATCAACCTAAGTGCCCATTAATCATGGATTAGATAAAGAAAATGTTGTTCAAATAAATGATGGCCTATTATACAGCCGTAAAAAGAACATCATTTTCTTTACAGCAATATGGATGCAGCTGGAGAGCATTATGCTAAGCAAATGAATGCAAGAACAAAAAACCAAATACTTGGTATTCTCACTTAAAGACTTATAATAGTGGGAGCTAAACTTTGGGTACTCATGGACATAAAGGTAGCAAAAATAGATACTGAGTACCACTAGAAGTGGGAAGGAGGGAGGGAGGCAAGGTTTGGAAAACTATCTATTGTGTACTATGCTCAGTACCTGGGTGATGGGATCAGTCATACTCCAAATCTCAGCAACAAACAATACACCTGTGCAAGAAACTTGCAAGTGTACGTACCCCTTTAACCTAAAATAATAGTCAAAATTATGTTAAAAAAAGAAAAAATGAAACTCCTACCATATTCCATACAGAAACATAAGCCCAAATGGATTAAATACTTAAGTCCTGAAATTTTAAAACTCTTAGAAGACATACAGGAAGAATTTCATGATATTTGCCTTGCCAATTATTTCACAGATATTGACACCAAAAGCTGAGGTGTCAACAAAACCAAAATGTAGGACTACCTCAAATTAAACAACTTTTGCACAAAAAAGGAAATAATCAACAGAGTGAAAAAGAAACCTATAGAAATGGAGAAAATATCTGCAAACCTTTTATATCTGATAATGGGTTAATTTCTAAAATCAGTAAGGAACTCATACAACTCAATAACCAAAAACCATTAACCCAATTGAAAAATGGACTTGAATAGGTATTTCCCCAAAGAAGAAATGCAAATGGCCAACAGGCTTATCAAAAATGCTCAAGCCCCTGGTTATCAGGGAAATGCAAATTAAAACCACAATGACATAACACTTTACATCTCTCAGGACAGCTATTATCAAAAAAGAAAATAGACCGAAAAACAAAGAACAAGAAGTCATAAACACACATTTTAAGAATAAATTGAATCTCTTAGATATTACTATATTTATAAATTTAACATAGAAAATTGGCTAAGCTGGCACAGAAATCTAACCAGCGGACTCTAAGAAGTTATAATGACATAGATTACAAAGGTGTAAAATCAGTAGAAAAAATAATGTAGCCTCCTGCATGTATTTCTATCTTGAACATATGTAACGTCACCTACTAGATTACAGTACTAAAACATAAATATTTGATCTAAAAATTTATAATAGCTGTATAAAACATCTGCAGGAAATTGAGTTACTCATTATCAGCAACGCACAAAAAGTATAAAATAAATATCTAGGCTACAAGCAAAAGGAATAGACTATAAAAGCATATTTAAAGGTACAGTTATTTCTTTGTTTTGGGAATACTCAATATCCTCCTTCTAGCTATTTGAAACTATATATTACTGAATGTTCCCAACAAAAAGAAATGAGGTTTAAGATAATGAATATGCTAATTACTCTGATCTGACTCCATACATTATATACATGAAAATATCCCTATGTACCCCATAAATACAATAATATTTGTTAATTTAGTCATTTAGAAAATTAATAATAATAAGGTAAAGGCCAGGCATGGTGGCAGGTGCCTGTAATCCCAGCTACTCAGGAGGCTGAGGCAGGGGAATCCTTTGAACCCAGGAGGCAGAGATTACAGTGAGTCAAGTTGGTGCTGTTGTACTCCAGCCTGGGCAACAAGAGTAAAACTCAGTTTCAAAAAAAAAAAAAAAAGAAAAGAAAATTATTTCAGGTACATTTATAAAACACCTTCATTTGCCCACATAGCCAAGGCAATCCTAAGCGGGAAACAAACAAACAAACAAAAAAACAAGGCTGGAGGCATCATGCTACTTGACTTCAAACTATATTACAATGCTACAGTAATCAAAACAGCATAGTAAAGGTACCAAAACAGAGATATAGACCAATGGAACAGAACAGAGGCCTCAGAAAAAATGCAACACAACTACAATCATCTGATCTTTGACAAACCTGACAAAAATAAGCAACGTGGAAAGGATTCCGTATTCAATAAATGGTGCTGAGAAAACTGGCTCACCATATGAAAAGAGCTGAAACTGGATCCCTTCCTTACACCTAATACAAAAATTAATTCTAGATGGATTGAAGATTTAAGCATGAGGCTTAACACCATAAAAACTCTGAAAGAAATCCTAGGCAATACCATTCAGGACATAGGGATGGGCAAGGACTTCAAGACTAAAACACCAAAAGCAATGGCAACAAAAGCCAAAATTGACAAATGGGATCTAATTAAACTTAAGAGCTTCTGTACAGAAAAAGAAACTATCAATAGAAGGAAAAGGCAACAGAATGGGAAAAAATTTTTACAATCTACCCATCTGACAAAGGGCTAATATCCAGAAACTACAAAGAACTTAAATAAATTTAAAAGAAAAAAACAATCCCATCAAAAAGTGGGCAAAGAATATGAACAGACACTTTTCAAAAGAAGACATTTATGTAGCCTACAAACATATGAAAAAATGCTCATCATCACTGGTCATTAGAGAAATGCAAATCAAAACCACATTGAGACACCATCTCACCCCAGTTAGAATGGCAATCATTAAAAAATCTGAAGACAACAGATGCTGGAGAAGATGTAGAGAAAAAGGAACAATTTTACACTGCTGAGAGTGTAAATTAGTTCAACCATTTTGAAGACAGTGTGGAGATTCCTCAAGGATCTAGAAATAGAACTACTGTTTGACCCAGTAATCTAATTACTGGGAATATACCCAAAAGATTATAAATCATTCTATTATAAAGACTCATGCACACGTATGTTTATTGGGGAACTGTTCACAACAGCAAAGACTTGGAACCAACACAAATGCCCATCGATGATAGACTGGATAAAGAAAATGTGGCACATATACACCATGGAATATTATGCAGCCATAAAAAAGGATGAGTTCATGTTCTTTGCAGGGACACAGATAAAACTGGAAACTATCATTCTCAGCAAACTGACACAGGAACAGAAAACCAAACACCACATGTTCTCACTCATAAGAGGTTGTTGAACAATGAGAACACAGGGAAACAGGGAGGGGAACATCACACACTGGGCCCTGGGGGGAGGGGAGGCTAGGGGTTCAACAGCAGGGGGTTGGGGGATAGGGAAGGGATAGCATTAGGAGAAATACCTAATTTAGATGATGAGACGATGGATGCAGCCAACCACCATGGCACGTGTATACCTATGTAACAAGCCTGCACCATCTGCACATGTACCCCAGAACTTAAAGTATGATAAATAATTTTTTTTTAAAATCTTCCTTTTTTTGCCTAGATCCAGGAAATAAAATATGTTGTGGATTTAAAATACTATAACAAAGGCCACATCTTTTCACAAAAGTACATGGTGAAGTCTTTGAGGTTGTGAGATAAAAGGTCAGTAAACATAACGGTTCTTCTTAATACTTTCACAGCATTCATTCATTCATTCACTCATTCTGTTTTCTTTACCAGACTTATCCTGAGTGCCTTTCAAAAACACAAACCCTATATATTTCACATTTTAATCTTTAGCACCTCACATTTCAATAAATAAAATGGTTAATTAAACTCAGTTTACTCATTTAAAAATTCATGAACAAAAATCACATTATCTTAGTAGTATAATTTCTCTAAATTCAGAAGTAGTGCTTGGTAAAGTGGTATGGTAAATAAAAAAAAAATTCTGTTTAAGAGAAATAAAATTCCCCCAGTTTCAAGATTTATTGTGCCAAGGAAACCAGGATTCTGTATTTTTAATGGACTTTCTAGATGAGTCTGGTTAGGTTTGGACACTCTGAAATGGATCTGCAGCTTCCTTATACAAATAATTAATCAGCGTTAAATTGTGTGACCTAGAACCCACAGTCAGTGAAAATGCAGTTTGTGTTAGAACTTAGATTCCAAGACTCTTAGGGCAAGGGCTTTTCAAGCGCCTGGGTGAAGTGCTATATTTTGTTTTATACACACACACACACACACATGCACACGCAATTTCATCTGTCAATGTTAAAATGATATATATATAATTATAATAAAATAAACATAATAAAATATAAACAATATAAATAATATAAATATAATAAAAATTATATTTTTGAAATTGCATGTATTTACCATGTACCAAATGATGTTCTGAAGTAGATATATTCATTGTGAATGACTAAATCTAGCTAATTAACATATGCATTTAGTTATTTTTGTGATTAGAACACTTTACATCCACACTCTGCATTTTTCAAGATTACAATATATTTTTAATTATAAATATCTTTTTGTACAATAGATCTCTTGAACTTATTATGTCTATCTCATTGAAATGTTTATATCATTTGAATATCATCTTCCCAGTCCACTCCTCCAACCACCTCTACCCTGGTAACCACTATTCTACAATCAACTTCTATGACACCTACTGTTTTACATTGTCTATATGATTGTAATCATGCAGTACTTCACTTTTTCTGCCTGCCTTATTTGACTCAATGTCTTACAGGTTCTTCCAAGTTGTCACAAATGACAGAATTTTCATTTTATAGTTGAATAATATTCCATACATAACACATGAAAAAATATCTATTCAGTATACTCAGTCATTGACAGACACAGGTGGATTCCGTATCTTGGCTATTGTGAATAATGCTGTAGTAAGAATGAGAATACAGGTATGTCTTTGAAACTGATTTCATTTCCTTTGGATATGTAACTATAATTTTGGAAGGAATCTCCATACCGTTTTCACAGTGACTGTATTAATTTACATTCCAATCAATGGTGTGTGAGGGTTCCCCTTCCTCCACATCTTTACCAACACATGTTATCTTTTGTCTTTTTGGTAATAGCCATTCTAACAGGTGTGAGGTGATACCTCAGGGTGCTGTTGATGTGCATTTCCCTGACTATCAGTGATACTGACCATTTAATTCATATGCCTGTTGGTTATTCATAAATCTTGTTTTAAGAAATGTTCATTTAGGTCTCTTTTTCCCATTTTTAAATAGGCTAATTTGTTTTATTGCTGCTGAATTGAGTTACTAATTTATTTTGTATATTACCACCTTATCGGATGTATAGTTGGGAAGTGTTTCTCTTCTATTCTACAGGTTTTCTCTTCATTCTATTATTTGTTTCCTTTAAGTGCAGAAGATTTCTTATTCTTATGTAATCCTATTTGTGTACTTTTGCTTTTGTTGCCTGTGCTCTTGAAGCAATAGGCAAAAACCCATTGCCCAGACGCCATCATGGAGGTATTTTCTATGTTTTCTCCTAGCAGTGTCATAATTTGGGTCTTACATTTAATTCTTTAATCAATTTTTGATTTGTGCATATGGCATGACAAAATTTTCTAATTTTATTATTTTGTATGCAGATGTTCAGTTTTCTCAACACTATTTATTGAAGACTGTCCTTTCCCCATTGTGTGTTTTTGGCATTTTTGTCAAAAATTAGTTCACTATAAAGGCATGGATTTATTTCAGGACTTTCTTTTCTATTCCATTGGTCTATTTCCATGCTAGTGCCATGTTCTTTGTGTGTCTGTGTGTGTTTTGTTTTTGGTTTCTACTATAGCTTTATAGTATACTTTGAGGTCAGGTAGTGTGATGTCTCCAGGTTTATTGTATTTGCTCAGGATTGCTTTGGCTCTTCAGAGGCTTTTGCAGTACCATTCAAATTTTAGTGCTTTTTTTCTGATTTTTTTGAAAAATATAATTGATATTTTGAAAAGAACTGGATTTAATCTATAGATCGCTTTGTGTAGTATGGAAATTTGAACAATATTTATTATTCCAACTCATGAACACAGGCTATTTTTTTCATTTATTTCTGTCTTTCTCAATTTCTTTTATCAGTGTTTTATAGTTTTCATTATAGAGATATTATACCTTGTGGGTTAAATTTATTCTAAAACATTTTATTTCTGTAGCTATTGTAAATGGGACTTTTAAAATTTCTTTCTTAGAGAATTCACTGTTATTGAATAGAAATGCTACCGATTTCTCAAGGTTGACTTTGTACCCTGCAATTTATTCATTTGTTTATTAGTCACAACCCTTTTTAGGTAGAGTTTTTAGGGTTTTCTGTATATAAGATCATGTTGTCTGCAAATAGAAACAATTTTACATTTTCCTTTATAATTGGATACTTTTTATTTCTTTCTCGTTTAATTGCTCTTGCTAAGATCTTTGGTAATATGCTGAATGGAAGTTTCAAGAGTAAGCATTCTTGTCTTTTTCTTGGTTTTAGAGTAAAAGCTTTCAATTTTCCCCAAGGAATACGATGCTAGCTGTGGGATTGTCAGTTATGATCTTTATTTCACTAAGGTAACTTCTATCTACATCTTATTAGCAGAGAGTTTTTTAAATAAAATATGTTAAATTTATCAACTGCACCTTCTGCATCTTTTGAAATCATTATATTTTGTTTCTGTTCTGCTAATGTGTTGTGTTACATTTCTTGCTTTGTATTATTTGGATTATCTTACATCCCTGAGATGAATCCCACTTAATCATGGTGAATGATCTTGTTAATGTGCTATCATGTTTGGCTTGCTGGTATCTTGCTGAGAATGTTTGCATCTGGTGTTCACCAGAAATATTGGCCTAAAATTTTGTTTTTCTCTAGTGTCTTTGTCTGGATTTGCTATAAGGATGATGCTGGCCTTGTTAAATGTGATTGAAATTATTCTCTCTTCTTTGATTTTGTTGGAACTGCTTGAAAAGAATTTGTATTAGCTCTTCTTTAAAGGTTTGACAGTACTTAGCAGTGAAACCATCAGGTTCAGGGTTTTTCTTTGACAGGAGGCTTCATTTTTTTATCCAGTTTCCTTACTTGTTATTTATGTTTCTATTTTCTATGTGTTCATTAGTCAGTCTTAGTAGGTTTTATGTATCATGGAATTTATCCATTCCTTAATTATGCTTAATAATCTTTTATAATCCTTTGTATTTCTGGGTATCATTGTAGTGTTTCCTCTTTTTTCTTAATCAGTCTAGCTGATGGTTTGTTGTTTTACCTTAAAAATCAAATATTAGTTTTTGATCCTCTTTTCTATTGGTTTTCTAGTCTTTGTAGGGTTTTTTTTTTTAATCCATTCACATACTCGATATCTTTTCATTGGAGAAAATTTAACACATTGACATTCAAGGTAATTACTCATAAGTAAAAATTACTACTCCCATTTTGTTAATTGCTTAATAGTTGTTTTCTTGAGCTTTTGTTCTTTTTTTCCTTTCTTCCTGTCTTCTAAATAAATTATTTTCTCTATAGGTATGTTTTGGTTCCTTGTGTTTTGTTCTTGCATATCTACAATAGGTTTTTACTTTGTGATTACTAGGAGGCTTACAGAAAATATCTTATAGTCATAACAGTTATTTTTAAGCTGATGACGACAACTTTTATTGCCAAAAAAAAAAAAAGCAAAACTTTACATTTTACTTGATCCCTCCCTCCCACATGTTGAATTTTATGTACTATTAACATATTTTATATTTTATCATATTTTATACCTACATATTGAAGTAGTTATTTTCATAGATTTTTTTTTCTTATAGTCTTCATATTAAAAATTTATTTAATTTATATACCGCTGTCATAGTCTTTGGGTATTCTGATTTTGACTGTATACTGATTTTTACCAATGAGTATTACATATTCAGATGTTTCTGTGTTACATTAGTGTTCTTATTTCAGCTTGAAGAACTCCCATTAGAATTTGTTGTAGGATAAGTCTGGTGGTGATGAAAGCCCTAAGCTTTTATTTATCCGAGAAAGTCTTTATCTCTCCATCATTTGTAAAGGACAGCTTCTCTGAATGCATCATACTTGGTTGGCAGTTTCTTTTCTTCACCACTTTCAATATATTATGACACTCTCTGCTGGCCTGTAGCATTTCTGCTGAGTAGTCTGCACTAAACGTATTGGAACTCCCTTATACGTTATTTACTTACGTGCTGCTTTCAGGAACCTTTGTCTGCCTTTGACTTTTGACAATTTGATTAAAATATATCTAATGAAGACCTTCAACCTTCCTGTATCTGGCTACTTAAATCTTTCTTCATGTTTGGAAAGTTTTCTGCTACTATTTCTTTTTCTTTTTTTTTTTGAGACAGAGTCTCACTCTGACTCCCAGGCTGGAGTGCAATGGCACAATCTTGGCTCTGCCCCCTGGGTTCAAGTGGTTCTTCTGCCTCAGCCTCCCAGGTAGCTGAGATTATAGACAGTGCCACCATGCCTGGCTATGTTTTATATTTTTAATGGAGACAGGCTTTCATCATGTTGAGCAGGCTAATCTCAAACTCCTGACCTCAGGATCCACCTACCTCGGCCTCCCAAAGTGCTGGGATTACTGGCATGAGCCACCATGCTTGGCCCTCATATTTCTTTACTAAAGCATTCTACTCAATTATCTTTCTCTTTCCTTTTATAACTTCTATGATTTGAAGATTTTCTCTTTTGATGTTGTTCCATAAAATTTGTAAGCTTTCTTCATTCCTTTTATTATTTTTCTTTTTTCCCTCTTCACTATATATTTTCAAAAGAAGTCTGATTAAATTTGTAATTTTTTTCCGCCTGTTCAGTTCTAATGTTGATACCCGTTTTTTGCATTTTCATTGTATTTTTTGTTTCAACATTTCTATTTAATTTTGTTTTTAATTTAAATCTATTAAGTTTTTCATCCTAGTCACTTGTTTTTTGTTTTTCCCATTGACATTTTTCTCTAGATTTTTCTTGAAGTTTACTGATCTTGCTTAAGAGTTATTTTTAATTCTACGTCAGACAATATGTAATCATTATTTCTTTAGGCCATATTCTTTTGTCCATTCGATGTTGTTATGCTTCCCTGGATTTTCTTGATCCTTGTTGTTGTTTGTCAATGTTTGTGTTTTTTGTTAAGATACAGGTACTTAGTCTTCATAGACTAGCTTTTTCTAGAAAAGCCCTGCATTTAGTTCAGTACTGGGGAACACCAGAATACAAGTGCATCTGGTCAGTGTGGCACTGCCAAAAGCCTGGGACACATTATAGCAGTTGTGGTACTAAGGAGAGCCAGAAGCTCAGGGACATTGAGGTCTTCCTGTGCTGAAGACTGTCTGGGGCCTCAAGCCATTGATATTAGCCTGGTGGTGATAAAGCCTGGAGACTGAATTCATGAAGCAAGTCTTCCTCCTGGGATTACTTGGTCTTTTCTGGCACCAGGGAGGGTGCAGAAATTTAGCTTATAGTGACTGGCTTTGAATATGGGGCTTTACTTTGGAAGGCCCAGTGTTTGGGTTCAATGCAAAGTCCTATGCTCATTTCCCTTCCCTTTTCCCCAAGGAGCCTCTTTTTCCACACAGGACTGCTTGGCTTTGGAGGAAGGATGATGTGGGTAATATAAAAGTGTTCTTTTTCCCATCTTCGATGCATCTTTTCTTAATACTGTCCTACAATCAGGTACTATGATCTCTCATCTGGCGTTCTTAATCTTTTTGAAGGTATATTTCTACATGAGTAGTTGTTCAAATTGATGTTTCTGCAGGGAACAGTCAATTGACAGTCCTACTCTGCCATCTTGATCTGCTCCCTCTGTGAAATCTTAAAAATAGGGGAAAAAAAGAACTATCCTTACCAATAACTACATATTTCTATTGCAGAACATGTAAATTCTTGTTTATCAGAATTCAGAGTATCATGTTACTCAGGAAAATAAAGTAAATTATAAAACATGGGGAAGCCGGGTGCGGTGGCTCACGCCTGTAATCCCAGCACTTTGGGAGGCCGAGACGGGTGGATCACAAGGTCAAGAGATCGAGACCATCCTGGTCAACATGGTGAAACCTCATCTCTACTAAAAATACAAAAAATCAGCTGGGCATGGTGGCGTGTACCTGTAATCCCACCTACTCAGGAGGCTGAGGTAGGAGAATTGCCTGAACCCAGGAGGCGGAGGTTGCGGTGAGCCGAGATCGCACCATTGCACTCTAGCCTGGGTAACAAGAGTGAAACTCCGTCTCAAAAAAAAAAAAAAAATGGGGAAAATCGAAGTAGTTTTTTCAAAATAAAATAATTGGGGTTACTAAGATTAAAAAATCACCCTCAACAGTTAAGTTTGTGTTTAATATTACATATCTATATATTTAAAAAATTACTTTGTCAGCATCAAATTACATTAAAATATATTTTTTTCTTTCCATAAATTTCTTCACCAAATAGAATAGAATGAAATGTCACAATCTTTCACATATCAACTTCAGTGAAAAATAATTTTAAATGCTAATAGGAAACATTATAGGCATTATGAACTAGTGATCTATAAGCAAAGAGATAATGAGGATACTTTTATGGTCAATTGCACTGGAAATCAGAGCTAAAGCATTTAACTGCATTTATAAAGCAGACACACTAGTTTCTCAGAGGCAACCCCCCTCACTTGACAGATAAAACAATTATCAACCATTCAGTTTCGACAAGGAAAAATGGTTTTCTGTAACAATGATTCTCTTCTCAAACTTAGGTGCACATTAACATCACCTGGAGACTTAAAAAAACCCCATCTCCTGGTTTCATCCTATAGAAACTAAATTTAGAGATATAATACAGGAATTTTTTTTTTTCTTCTAAAGAACAAAAAAGGGATACATGTGCAGAACATGCAGGTTTGTTGCATAGGTATACATGTGCCATGTTGATTTGCAGCACCTATTGACTCATCCTCTAAGTTCCCTTCCCTCACCCCTTAGCTCCCAACAGGCCGTGGTGTGTGTTATTCCCTGCTCTCTGTCCATGTGTTCTCAATATTCAACTCCCACTTATGAATGAGAACTTGACACGTCTAGTTTTCTGTTCTTGTGTTAGTTTGCTGAGGATGATGGCTTCCAAGCTTCATCCATGTCCCTGCAAAGGACATCATCTCATTCATTTTTACTGCTGAATGGTATCCTACGGTGTATATGTACAACATTTTCTTTATCCAGTCTGTCATTAATGGGCATTTGGATTGGTTCCCTGTCTTCACTATTGTCAATAGTGCTGCAGTAAACATATATGTGCATGTATGTGTCTTTAATAATTTCAATGAGTTTAAAATGAAGTAAAATTTGAGAACCAGTGTCCTATGGCATGATTTGCATTGCAGTCTTACATATATTTTTAAGCATTTTTGTTTAGTAAAAAATATAGTTTTCAACATTGCTCTCCAATTTTAAAATCAATTTTTACATTCATGTTACTGCATTATTCAAGGGAATAAAACAGGTTTAAAAATAGAAGTATATCATATAATTAATATGTTAGTTAAATCAAATGATATATTTGATGTTTATCAAATTTCAAGATTAAAAAATCTGTTTTTGCCAAAATTGACTTAATATTTCACTAATTTCGTTACAACGGACTGTTACTGCAAACATGCTATGAAGTTGAGTTCCAGAAATATGGGCTCTGAATGCTTTTACAAACTGACTTGCTATCCAATACTTCACAGGGTATATTTATAAACAAAGTAGATTGAAAATAAGCAGTCTATATCTTTGCTTTTAAAAAAGGCTTAACCATGTTAAGCCTTCTTAAAAGACATTTTATATTGAACTTCAAATAAAAATACTCTTTAAAGTACTAAGCTTCATGTTTGATTTCAAATGATAATTTTAGATCAAATCAATCTTCTGCTATTTAAAACAAACCTATATACTGTTGATTAGCGTACTGAATTACTAAGGAACATTAAAAATGCTATTATTACTAAAACAAGAAACATTAAAGTGATGTTCTTTAAACAAAATTTAATTGAAAAAAGTAAACAATTCTTCACTTGTTATATGTTCTGTGAATCAGCGTGTACAAAAATGTCCTATCTGACATTAGTTTTTTTTTTTTTTCCAAGGACGCCTACTCTTTAGATTTGCAATTGGCATCAGCATTTTAAAGTCTCCCAAACCAAAGGTTTTCAAGAAAAATAACTACTATCTATGCTAGAAGTTTTCTAGGACCCTCAAAAACACTGATCTGAGGTGAAGAAAAGGGTAAAATGGAATTAGCAGTGTTATTCCACATGCAAGACAAAAAATAAAATATTAAACTAGTGACAAAAGAATAAATAATAATAAATAAAGAGAGATTTGTTTCTAGAAGCCAGGGTCAGTAAAAGGGGTTGGGCTTTTATTCACATGAGAAAGAACTGATGCAACTGAGTTACAATAGCCGAAAGCCATGATTCTAAATATTCTGCTAGGATAATTATGTACTGTTTATTTAATGTTTTGCTTAAACTTTTACATTTTTATTTTCATTTGGTGAGTAATATAGTAAACATTATGCCCCCTGCAGTATGTCTACCTTATGCAAAAGTCAGTTGTGAAATATTTGTATGGAAAGTAAAGATGAATCACTCCAAGGCAATCCAAATGCTCTTATTGTTAATTTAATTTATTTTAAAATTATTTAACATCTGTGGATTCCTTTGCTCTTTCTGAAAATCCTGAGTGGAATGGTTTATGAGTGGCACTGAATAACTTAATGGACTTCCTTAGAAGAAAACTATCAATATGGAGGAAGAAATTGAAGGTGCTTATGTTATTAAAAAATAGTAATACAAAATAATAATTTGACAAAGAACAAAATGATGTTTTATAAGAGACAAGATGTCATCTGTGAGGCCCAAGCAGGAATTTCTGCAATTTAGTTTTGTGCGAGATAAAGAAACAGTTTCAGTCTGTTGTGAAAGTGTACATGACACATTTTTTACTCTCTCAAGTATTAAAATTGCTAAGACTTTTTAAGAGCCCTGAGTATAAAGAGACTTATCAATTTTATTTACTGTTTTGGTGATTGTGGAAGGCTGAAAAATTCCCCTCCTCCCAAAATACATATATTAATCCCTGTAACTTGAAAATGTTAACTTAATTAGCAAAAGCATCTTTGCCGATGTGATTAAGTATCTCAACATTGTCCTAGAAGCCTTACTCTTTCCTTCAGCTTGACTAAACTTTAGATAGATCTATGAATGAATATAAGCCCCTGACCGCCCTTTAATTAGAGCCTTTACTTTAGAAAACTTGCAATTGTAAACTCTTTCCCTGCACCTTTGAGATGTAAATCTACTCCCAGCCTTCTGAAGGTATTACAACCTGAAATGTTTTTCTCAAGGGCCAAGGAGCCATCTCTTTAAAATGTAATCAGGACATAGGCATAGGCAAGGACTTCAAGACTAAAACACCAAAAGCAATGGCAACAAAAAATTGACAAACGGAATCTAATTAAACTTAAGAGCTTCTGCACAGCAAAAGAAACTATCATCAGAGTGAACCAGGCAACCAACAGAATGAGAAAAAACTTTTGCAATCTACCCATCTGACAAAGGGCTAATATACAGAATCTAAAAAGAACTTAAATAAATTTACAAGAAAAAAATAATCCCATCAAAAAGTGGGCAAAGGATATGAACAAATACTTTTCAAAAGAAGACATTTATGCATCCAACAAACATGAAAAAAAGCTCATCATCACTGGTCATTAGAGAAATGCTAATTAAAACCACACCGAGATACCATCTCATGCCAGTTAAAATGGTGATCATTAAAAAATCTGGAGACAACAGATGTTGGAGAGCTGTGGAGAAATAGGAATGCTTTTACCCTGTTGGTGGGAGTGTAAATTAATTCAACCATTGTGGAAGAGAGTGTGGCAATTCCTCAAGGATCTAGAAATAGAACTACCATCTGACCCAGCAATCCCATTACTGGGTATATACCCAAAGGATTATAAATCCTTCTATTATAAAGACACTTGCACGTGTACGTTCACTGTGGTACTGTTTACAATAGCAAAGACATGGAACCCACCCTAATGCCCATCAATGACAGACTGGATAAAGAAAATGTGGCACATATACACCATGGAATACTATGCAGTCATATAAAAGGATGAACTCACATCCTTTGCAGGGACATGGATGAAACTGGAAATCATCATTCTCAGCAAACTGACACAGGAACAGAAAACCAAACACCACATGTTCTCACTTATAGGTGGTTGTTGAACAATGAGAACATACGGACACAGGGAGGGGAACATCACCCACTGGGGTCTCTTAAGGGGTGGGATAACTAGGGGAGGGATAGCAGGGGGTGGAAGGATTGGGGAGTGATAGCATTAGGAGAAATACCTAATATAGGTAACAGGGGATGGATGCAGCAAACCACCATGGCGTGTGTATACCTATGTAACAGACCTGCACGATCTGAACATGTACCCCAGAACTTAAAATATAATAAAAAATATTACATACACTATATATGTACATATATATATATATATATATATATATATACACACACACACACACATACATATATGGCTCTTATCTAGTAGTCTCTGTGGGAGGGTAAGAACCAATCTTCTGTAGGTTTCAAGAAGCAATCACAGATGGCCTAATAACATTAACCAAGTTTCCCCAAAATTATCCTCCGGTATTTTCTACTAATTTACTCCTGTGCTTAAAATCTTCCCTATCTTTTGTTTAAATGACTTGCAGTAAATCTCTCTTCCCTATTGCAACAGTCTTAAACAACCTTTCCTTGTCTAACTTCTTCAAAGCAATTTTTTTCCTTGACAACATGAAGTGATTAACCTGAATTATCCAGATGTTCCCTGAAGGCTATGGAAAGTAATCTTATAATAGGGAGTCCACGGAAAATTACATGCAGAGAAAAGGAAGATGCAATGTGGCCAAAGGCAGGGGTCAGTGCAACCATAATCAAGGAAATCTGAAAGCCACCAGAAGCTGGAAGAAGCATGAAAGTATTCTCCTTTAGAACATACAAAGTGACAGTGGTCCTGCTAACACCTTGATTTTGGACTTTTGGCCTCCATAATTGTGAGAAAATACATATTTTTGTTTCAAGCAACCAAGTTTGTGACAATTTTTATAGCAGCCCGAGGATACATAGAGTGATCAGAAAACATTTTTATTTAAGTGTATCATCTTAATAATGTAATAAGAAAACTACTGTGAAAATATTAGTTCCATTTGAAACTTTCTAGATTGTGATCACTGTTTGATTAGGGCAGCATCATAAGAATACCATATGTTGAAAACTACACATTGTTTTCATAATGAAAAGCAATAGTAAATGAAAGCAATCATACTATTTTGTTTTAGCAAAAACACTTTTTTTTTCTTATTTACTATTGTTAAAATGATAGAATTGGTATGAGCCGCTTGAGCACCTGTTTTTAGGAAGAACACTGTTTAAGTAGATTAATTCAACTGAAGCCCTGGAGATACTAATGAAATTTACCAATTTAGAATGAACAGTTTCAGTATGGATTTTTGATAAGAAAACAGCTGCTCATCTAGAAGTAGTAGTAGCTAACATCTGAAGGCCATGAGATTTGCCTGTTCTGGAAGATATGATAAGCAAGGAACAGATGGTTAGCATAAATAATTCAAAAGAGCTCTCCAGTCACTTGTTTTGGGAAAAACAGTATGTTAAACTATGTTTACAAGGTCACTTGGAACTTTAGATATAGAATAATTATTTTTATTTCCTTTTAATGCTTTCTTTCAACATGAAGTTTTAAAACAAAAATTGTAATCATTTAAGTGTTAGTCTTCTAAAATCAATACAGCCTATGATATTACATGCATGACATAAGATCATTATATGTATTTTATATATGCAATCACAAGTATATCTATACAACCAGTGTAAATGTGGTTAATGCTAAATTGATATAGACTTGTGTATAGTTTTGATCACATCTACAAAATAAGACCAGTTTTTATAATGATTTAAAAGAGTTTACCAGTATTTTTTGTACATAGTTCACCTCACCTGACTTTATTTTACAGAAATCTAAAACCACTTCCTCAGTGAAGAAAATGTAATACTAGCCCAGCAGTTTTGTAATGTTAATAGGTACTTTAATTATATAGCATAGTTTTTATATATCCCTTGATGAATAATCTTATTTATTTACTCTACCTAAAAAAGATTTAACATTGATACATTTATTCACTTTGCCTTCAAACTTTTCTATGTATTATATATATATGAAGAATTCTTTTTTTCCTTTCTCATAGAAAGATACATACATACCATGCCTATTTTCATCCACAGCTATAAGCTTTTCTAATGTGATCTTAATTGCCTTTATCTTAGCTAATTAATATTCTCTTCTTCATTTTCTTCTTCCTCTCAGTGGAAAAAATATGCCTAGCAACTTTCTAATCAAATAATTTTTATGAAACTACATATTTTCCTCAAGCCACCATTCTAAACTTAAAACTATATCCATATTAGAGTTCTTGAAAAAATGTGTTTGTTGTCTCCACTTTCTTTCCACTCAGTTATTCTATAACTCTTAAACTCATATTCAGCTACACGTCATCAAAAACCTCATATCTGGCATATCTTCTCAGTCCAAAACATTACATGTAAGATAACTGTTGGCAGTTGTTCATATATTATAAGCATAAGTTTTTTGAGCTGCATTGTACAGAAACTCTCCTATTTTCTGTGGTTATTCTTGTGTAACATTTTCCAAGATTTATAAGTGTTACAGTTTCTATTGCTATAAAGCAGACATTGCCATCAATCACTAATATATTATCCCAACACTGGCTTCCAAGTCTCAGTTATGCTTCTTAGTACATTAGATTTTGCTCCTTTAGGACTGCTACAATTCCATTCACCTACCAATAGCACCCTGCTTCTGTAATCGGAGTACCATCATTAGTCAGGTATGTTACCAGCTGTGGCATATAAATGTAGACCTCCTGGGTGCTAAAAGTCAAATTGCTTGCTCAACACCAGATAATGGGTCTGCTAATGTGAGATTTAGTATCTTCCTGGATATTTCAAATGAACTCTGATATGGGCTTATATCTGTAATATACATTTTTCTTCCAAAAATACATTTAACATGTGTTTGCATTCCAGAGTAAACAGTTATAATAACAGTTTCCTGAGCCAGAAATCCAACAGAGAAGCACATACGTAGGCACTAACATTGAGACATTAAAAGAGAGTAATGGATAAACATAATCAGGAACTCGGGTACTTTGGTCATTATTGCTGCATGTTTCTACAGTGGTGGCCACATTAACTGATGGGTTTTTTGTTTGCTTCTGTTCTGAAGATATGTAACTCAAGAAAATTTTCATGAAAAATTATGCTTTGTGTTTTAGAATCAATAATTTTAGCCACTGTTTTTCTGAGATCCATGCTTTGTCTCATTTACTGAGTCAATTGTGAGTGGAGTTCAGATAGTCACTGGGAAAGTTTCATGGGCACATTTAACATTAATATTTCTCCTTCCAACAAACACAAATAAGGTTAAGTTTGAAATAAGCTCATTGTTATAACAAAACAGAGTGATAATTATATATTATTGTCTAAGTCTGTTCCTACACTGCTAATAAAGTCATAGCAGAGACTGGGTAATTTATAACAAAAAGGGGTTTAAAGGTCTCACAGATCCACATTGTGAGGCTAGGGAAGCCTCACAATCATGATGAAGACAAAGGAGAAGCCAAGGCACATTTAAATGGTGGCAGGCAAGAGAACTTGTGTAGGAGAACTCCCCTCTACAAAACCATCAGATCTCACGAGACTTATTCACTATTAGGAGAAGAGCATGGGAAAGACCCACCCCATGATTCAATTACCTCCCACTGCCCCACTGGAATTGGAACTTGCATGAGGCCTGTAGCCACTTTGTTTTGGCTGTATTTATGCAACACCTGTGCACCCACTGTATCTAGGAAGTAACTAACTTGCTTTTGATTTTACACGATCACTTGCCTTGTCTCAAATGAGACTTTGGACTGTGGACTTTTGAGTTAATGCTGAAATGAGTTGAGACTTTGGGGGACTGTTGAGAAGGCATGATTGGTTTTGAAATGTGAATATATAAGATTTGGAAGGGGCCAGGCCTGGGATGACATGGGTTGGCCCTGTGTCCCCACCTAAATCCCACCTTGTAGCTCCCATAATTCCCAGAGATTATTGGAGGGACCTCATGGGAGATGACTGAATCATTGGGACAGATCTTACTCATGCTGTTCTTGTGATAGTGAATGGGTACTATGACATCTGATCATTTTAAAAAATGGGTGTTTCTCTGCATAAGTCCTTCTTTTGCTTGCCACCATCCACATAAGATGTGACCTGCTCTTCCTTGCCTTCCTTGTGAGATTGTGAGGCCTCCCCAGCCATGTGGAACTGTAGGTCCAATTAAAACCTCTCTTTTCTAAATTGCCCTATCTCAGGTAAGTCTTTATCAACAACGTGAAAATGGTGTAATGCAGAAGAGTAATTAACCATGAGGGTCATTTGCTCAGCACACAGTACCACATATAGAATGCATGAACAGATCCCCTATTCTTGAACTCTATTTAGGTTACTGTAATGGTAAACATGGCATAAGAAGCTGTCATTTTACAAGATATCTCCTTATGGGCTTCATCCACGGAAAACATGTTACCATTTTGACTTGCATTCAATTGTCTTCATTTCTGTACTGGGATGATTTCTGTAAAATTCTATCAGTTAAAGGTATGTATTATCCTCTTTCACAAAGAGTAAGTAAGACATCTAGACTTAAATGTTGATATAAGATGAAGTTATAACTTCCATATTATATGACAATTTAATACTTTAAAGGCTACATAATTCATCATGAATAATTTATATTTATTCAAGAATGGATTGGATTTTTAGAACATGTGCCTCTAAAGGAACATGAGATGGAGTTGGGATGAAAAGAGAACAAAATATTTTTAAAAGAGACACACTACAAATGTACTTATCTTTTACTTACACACACACACACACACACACACACACACACACACACACACAGCCCTCTATGCTCCTGGGAAGGTTTTTCACATCCATTCTAGGATGTTATCATCAAAGGTGGTTCAGAATTTTAAAATGCTGGGAAGTTCAAGCATTGTTTTAAAGACTGTTGAACAGATGTAGTTTTCCCTAGGAGATTTCCCTGATACTAAATACCTTCTATTTCATCTGAGAACTTCAAAATATAAGTATGCATTTTAGCAAAAAGCAAGATATAACAAAGAAAAAAATATTTTTATCAAAGATTAAAACAAAGGGCATGTTGGCATTTTATCTATTGCTGTTCCTATTGCACCATTCGAAATACATTTCAAACTGAAATAATGGTAAGCATCTATTACAAATAAAAGAAAACCCAATCAGAAAGACCATAATATATTGTATATTGGTATTTATTATAAATATTGGCCTTGAGGGAATTTACAGTTGCCAATTTCATTATATGATATCAAATTTTTTAAATTAAACAATTAAAACCTTTGGGCATATAGATATTTCAGATTTTGTATTGATTTAAAATAAAAAGCAAAGTAACAATGACAAATTTATCTTGAATAAAAGCTGATTAAATTTTGTCTTGATGAAAGAGACCTTATCAAGACTTACCCACTTTGGAAAAACCTTGTAGAATAAATAAAATCTGAGCTGATTTTTGTCTTTCTGTGGGTAGTTAGTTATACCTGGAATGTGTGTAAACAAACTTTAAGAGGAAAGTGGAACACAGAATTGATAGGAAAATGCAGAAATATTAAATTATATAATGGAAAGGATGAATAATAAAGAATATTTATTTTGGTAAAAATAAGACTGTGGCAACAAATTGGCTCACTTAAATATGTTAAAAACTAGATGGAATCTGTAATAGGATTCAGTATGTGTAGCTTCAGAGATTAAAGCCAATATGAGTGGACGGACACCTAGGAGATTGTATTGGTGGCAATTAAGGAAAAAAACTGTAATACTACCTAAAAATTGAATGTCCTGCCTTCAGAAAACATGAATAATCTGATCATCAGAGTAGCTCATCCGTCAATGCTCCAAGTATTATGTAGGAGGAATTCAAACGAACATGGGTAGCGGCAGACTATTCAATCTCTAGCATATTTTCTAACATTAAATATTGTGATACTATGAGAGGACTTCAGAGTCTAAAATAATAATTATAACAATGTTTGAGGATATCATTACACACTAAGCATGGATTGGTTAAATTTAGTTGTTTTCTTAAATACTGAGATTAGCTGAATTTAGTGAATCAAAATTTTCCTAGGAAATTTGATAGCTTTAATGAATATTTATTTATCCACAGTTGGTTCCTTCTTTGTTATGCTTCCCAATAAAACAATAATAACATTTCCTCTCTACTGAGTTCTGGATTCTGTACATCATTTCCTTTGGGGAAAAAAAAAAAAAAAAAAAGTCAGCCTGAATGACGTATGCAACTTCTGACCAGAATCTTCGCAAACCAGTATGCAGTTCATCTGGTTCTCTTTTCTGCCTGTCACACATGGAAATATTCCCATGTTCAAGTGAGAGTTTGTTCTGTATGCCTCAGTCTTGGATTGGTAGGAGGTAAACAACAGTTGACCTGCAGTATACAGGTAGTAAGAGGATGAATAAACTTACAGTGTTTTAAAATTCATGAGCTTCTGAGATCATTAGTTGTCTAACCTGTTCTGACTAACATGGGAGTCAGGCAAAGGGTGCATTAATTGGGTAACTTCTGTCCATTAAGCAGGTAAGAAGAAGACTATGTTCATCGTTAGAGAAAAGAAATGATGGGGCCAAAACTGGAGTGTTGATTACTTATGACTCTAAGAAACTGCGCAAGAAAATTCCAGATATGTGTTTACTATACCTCCAAATATGTTTAGGGCCAGGCCTACACTAAGAGGAGGGTACAAGAAAATGATACAAAAGGCCAAGAAAAGAATACAAAGATAGTCCTTTCCTTAATTATCTCTCTTTAACTCTCATACATTTTGCTTCCTGACCCTCTGTTTCCAAACCCATAACAAAGATTAACTCTTTGTGCCACCATGGGCCTCTATGATGAGTCACATATGCTTTAATAACACATGAGGCAGGAATGTTATGGTAGTTTTCCCCAGAGGAAAACTTTATATTAAGACAAATTATAATTAGATAATCACCTAGTGCAGAACAGGAGAATTCGGATGAAATGTATATTGCTACTTAGGTAGGTATCCGATCTACGGTCTACAGACAAACTATCCATTGTTTAAAACACACTTGCCAGTACACAGTTGTCAAATTAAGGCTAACTTTGCATTTACCACTTTACTACATGACTTACATGTAGCAACACAGACTTCATGGCATATTATTTTAGGCATATAAAGGAATAGGAATAGAGGTGAATATACATTGTTAAAATACATATGGAACCCTTCAAATTCCAAGGAAATGCTTGTGTAGTTTATGACAGGTTTCTATTTGCCCTGTTCTGCTAAACAAATAAATAAATAAATAAATGCCAATGATCAGTAAGGAAAACTTAATCTATAATATATTGAGGATCTGCAAAAAGTTCAAGGAGTGTGACAAGTTAGAAATACAAATATAAATTTCAGGACGTTTTTAAAAAGTAAAGTCCAGCATTAAGTTAAAAGATAAAAAATGTGTGTATGTGTATGATAAAATACAAAAAGAGGGTATCATACGTGAGTAGTTTTCATGAAAAAATACTTAGGAATTGTGGCTTACAACTCGATATTAATGAACAGTGTGACATTCTTGCCAGAAAGTTAAAGGAATCTTAGATTGTATTAGGCTCAGAATAAAGAATGTAAAATAAATGAATAAAACTACATTTGTAACACTGGGTTTTGTTCAGTTCTGAATTCCACTGACAAATTGAGATTATTCGTAAAAGATGAAAAATGATTAAGGGTTTAGAAATTTTGTGAAACAAAGAGCAATCTTTTCATTTCTAAGATTTTCTTCACAATCTAAGAGAGTGAGGATATTAAATTTACAGAAGTAAATATGCAAAGATGATACTTGTGTGTAAATACCTGAAGGCTGAACTAGTAGAGGGAGTAGACCTCATTTTGACTCCAGAGACAAAGAATAAATATTTCAGCACAAGACCATATGATGTTTTTGTTTTTTTGGTGTTTTTGGCAGAAAAGTGGAAAATAAATAAATTTATTTCAAAATAAGAGTGTTCTTAATAGTAGAGATATTCATTCTCATACTCTTCAACTTTATAATATACTGAGCTCCTAGTCACTGGAAACAGAAATTAAATAATCAATACTAAGTTGTATAAAGGAGAGGATTCTTCATCAGGTACAACGTTTGACAAGCTGGCTGCTAAACTGTCTGTCAGTTTTAAGAGTTAGGCAAGACTTCATGCTTCAATAGTGTTTGGGGAAATTTATCTTGTTATTCTCTGAGTTAACTTGCATAGCCAGTGCGACGAATTTGGTCAACCTTCCTAGAATGACACTTGTTCAGAGTTCATACAACACAACAACTACCTGACAACCTGACATAACACCACACATTTGTTTTGCTGCCAATTAACTCCAAGCTCTTTCCTCTAGCACTTTGTCAACTCCTTAAACGAAGCACTGACTTTTGCCAACAGCAGGGTTATTTCTTCTTTAAAGCTAGCTGTTAAGATCATACTAGCAAGATAACAAAAATTAAATAGGACTCTCAGTGACAGGCCATTTAGCCTCATGGCAGGTTGCTATGTGTATGCTATATAGGTGTCACTAGAGAAGAATGGAGGAGGTTGAAAGGACATTGCTCAAACAAAAATAAAGATATATTTTACAAACAGATTTAACAATTGCTATGAGTCATGTGGCTACACTCCACAAAGTTTCCATTTATAAATACGTATAAAATATTGACTTATAATGAAAATGAACAAATTGATTTTTAGAAGAGATACAGACATGTTATTGTTAAAATCAGTATTCAGCCTAGATTATGATCCTTAAAAGTAACTCACAGCCTTGATAAGAAGTAGATAGCAAATATTAATAGTGACTGAAGGCATCTTGTAAGGTGCTGAACTCACTCGAGGTAAAAGTAGTAGCTCTTCTGGCTCTAGAGTTTCCCATCATTCCGTACAGAAATATGCAAATAAATGTCATATAAATTTCACTGTCTGTATTCAGGACCCATGACTTGGTTATTAATATCATATTTAATATACCTATCATATCAATCATATCAATACATATCAATGTCATATTCTGTGTAACACATATTGGATTGTTTGTTTGTTTGAGACAGGGTCTCACTGTGTCATAACCTCCGCCTCCTGGGCTCAAGAGATATTCACACCCCAGCCTTCCAAGTAGCTAGGACTACAGGTAAGCAATACCACACCTGGATAATACATATTTTTTTAATTTTTGAAAAGGCAAGGGGTCCCACCATGCTTCTCAGGCTGCTCTTGAACTCCTGGACTCAAGCTACCCACCCACCTCGGCAGCCCAAAGTGCTGGCATTACAGGCATAAGCCACTGTGCCCAGCCCTGTAATACATACTATTATATCATGTGTCTTTGTGCATTGCCTACATATATTCACTTTCATCATGAAGCATTAATTATAACCTCTGGATCAGAACATGCCACTACTTAACGCATGTACACATAAGAAGAGATATAGCAGGCAGGTAAGGGTTCTTCTTACGTAATAACAGCACTTGATTAAAGAGGTTCATATGGTGTGAGAACCCCATACTTTTTTTTTTTTTTTTGAGACAGTCTCTTGCTCTGTCACCCAGGCTGGAGTACACTGGCACAACTGCAGCTCACTGCAACCCCTGCCTTCCATGTTCAAGCGATTCTTGATCCTCAACCTCCCAAGTAGCTGGGACTACAGGCATGCACACCACACTGGGCTAATTTTTGTATTTTTAGTAAGACAGGGTTTCACCATGTTTCCCAGGATAGTTTTGAACTCCTGGCCTCAAGTGATCCACCCACCTTGGCCTCCCAAAGTGCTAGGATTACAGGTGTGAGCCACCATGCCCAGCCAGAACAATGTACTATTGCCTAAGCTCAAATCCTGGCTTTATTACTTATTGTATCTATTGTACAAGTCACTTAACATGTGTTAGTCCTAGCTTTCTTATCTTTAAAGTAAAAAAAAATAATAATATTAATAGTTTGAACGATTACTTTAAAGAGTAAATGGTGTCATGCCTAAAATGTCCTTTATACTTGGTTTATGATAAGTGGTTCATTACAATTTCATGAACTCATTATATTATGCAATTGGAAAAGACAGTAAATATTTACCATGATTTCTTATAGAAAATCAAACTTAAAATCTCATAATGTTAGTGTTTTACTGAATAAATAAATTATAATCACCATCACCATAATCACCAATCTTTTCTACTCACAGTGAAAGGGAAAGATTAATCTTCTTATGCATAATTCAGTATAGAATAGTTTTGCCAAAGTAACAAATGCAACCAAAGTGTTTTCTGATTTCAACCAGAACTAAAAATTTCTAGGTTTCAACTTACATTCCATATCTACCTAGGGTCGGCTAGGTGGCTCTGCTTTCTTTTTCCTATTTCAGTAGCATAAGCAGTCAGTTTTCAACATCTAGAACATCGTCAATTGCTTTGGCTGAGGAAGTAAACCTAGCGTATCGTGCCAGGTTCATAATGCCTTCCTCTAGACAGTGATATGTACAGTTTCTTCTCATGCTTCCTTTATCAAACAAGTCACATGGCCATAGCTGTACCTAACTTCAAGCATGCTGGAAGGCAAACTTTCTTATGTGTCTGTAAGAATGAGAACCAGCAATATTTACTGAGAAGCATGAATAACAACTTTGTGTTACATATAGGTAATGTTAAAATATTTTCTCTGTACTTGAAATATCTGTTTTGAGAGACCTCATGATTAAATAAAAATATTTCATATAATATATCTTGACTTTGAATTAATTTCTAATGGTCTAAAATCCAAAAGTTCAGGTCATGCACTCAAAACTTGAGGTCAAAATTCTATATATTGTTGTCTTTATTTATCAGTGCAATAACTGACAAAGCAGTTTATATAAATTACACACTAACTCTAAACTTACATGAAGAGTTCACTTGTATGTGTTGGAATAATGAAGTTTGATAATAGTACATCTCATTGAAAATGAATGAGTACTTAGCACTTTAACTACTTGTTAGTTTGTCATTGTGAGGTAATATTGCTTAAAAATTAAATTTATATAGACCTAGAAGAACAAACTACTGGATATACCACCTTAGAAGATTTCAACAAAGCCCATGTAACCATTATGAGGTTACTCTAAAAGGTATGAATGTATTCAGTGTGGATAAATTTTGTCATGGCTTCTAAGAGTTTGTGTTTCACATGAATCATTTTTATCAAAATCATCCAAATGGTAGCATAAAGTATACACAATTTAGTGAAGTCATCATATATATTTTTATAAAACTGACCATAGAGTAGCTAGCAAAAATTCTCTGAATATGTTGTATTATTTATTGATTTATCTTCACTATAGCATGTGTGAGCATGAAGAAAGCAAATAATAAAACAGTTACTGAAGTCACCTTTTATTTTGATTTTATGATACTCAATCAAAGACTTGAAAAATATTTTTCAGATTAAACTGAATCGTTGAGTGAATTATGAGTTCAAATAAATAGAGATTATAAAAGCTTTTGACAAAAAGGCACATTTCTATTGAGAGACAATCCTTTATAATAAATAAATTGAAACTAATAGAAAAAGCATTATGTTTGTGTGTTCTGGCATATCTATATATTCAATCATATTATTGTTAGAACTAGTACAAGGCAGTCACTCACACTCTTCCTCAGATCTGAATGAAAAGAATAATACAAAACAAAAAACAAAAACAAAAATCTATCAAAATACCTATATAAAAATTTAAAATAACAGTGAGGTAGTGTGATGGTTAATACTGAGTGTCAACTTGATTGGTAAAGTATTGTTCCTGGTTATGTCTGTGAGGGTGTTGCCAAAAAGGATTAACATTTGAGTCAGTGGAGTGCGAGAGACAGACCCACCCTCAATCCGGGTGGGCAGCATCTAATCAGCTGCCCGGCATATCTAGAATAAAGCAGGTGAGAGAATGTGGAAGAACTAGACTTGCTGAGCCTTCTGGCCTCCATCTTTTTCCCATGCCGGCTGCTTTCTGCCCTTGAACATCAGACTCCAAGTTCTTCAGCTTTTGGACTCTGGGACTTACACCAGTGGTTTGCCAGGTGCTCTCCTGCCATAGACTGAAGGCTGTACTGTCAGCTTCTCTACTTTTGAGGTTTTTGGACTTGGACTGATCCGCGACTGGTTTCCTAGCTCCTCAACTTGCAGACATCCTATTGTGGGACTTTAACTTGTGATCGTGTGAGTCAATTTTCCTTAAAAAACTCCCTTTAATATATACATATATCCTATTAGTTCTGTACCTCTAGAGAACCCTGAATAATACAGGTCATATTTTTGTTTCTTAAAATTGTTTTTTAGACTATGCCTATTGAAAGGATGAATAGGATTACAGTTACTATGACATTCTTAGAGACACATAATGAAGTAAATCAAAGGCATGGACAATGCCTGGACACACATATATTTTATTATCTCATTCATCACTCAATCAGCACATAATAAGATATGTAATAGATCTCCTATATATAGCACATTGCAACAGCCTTTATTTAACAATGCAAATAAATACATTGTTCTCTGCCCTCAAAAAATGTCAAACTTTTTACTGATAGTGGGAATGATGGCACTGATCTATACATAAAAAAACATCAAGCCATTTGGAACAAATAGAAGGCATTTGGCAAAAGACATTTGAGATTTAAATCAGAAGTCATTACATAAAACACCTGATTGGCACTCCATAGCCATCTTATGTCAGATGCTACAAAGATAATAAAATACCTAGGAATACAACTAACAAGGGATGTGGAGGACCTCTAAGTCTCATAACTAGAGATAAATTTATGGAAAATAAAAAGCAACAAATTATACTACCAGAGAAAATCAATCACAGAGAAAGTAAGAAAAGAAGAGACTGAAAACCGGAAAACAAGCTACAAAATGGCAGTAGTGTCCACTTACTTATCAACAATAACACTGAATGCAAATGGTCACACTTGTTCAATTAAAATGTATATAGTGGATGAATGAATAAAGAAGCAAGACCTGACTATATGTTGCTTTCAAAAAAACTCACTTAACCTAGAAATACATTCATGGACTGAAAGTGAATGGGTGGAAAAAGATACTCAATATAACTGGAAACCAAAAGAGAAGGAGTAGCTATACCTACGCCAGACAAAACATGAAAAATCTAAGATTTAAAAAGACATAGGAAGTCAATATAAAATGATAAAGGGGTAAATTCAGCAAGATAATAAAACAACTATCAATATTTATGTGCCCAAGAACAGAATTTTCCTGTAAGTATATAAAGCACACATTAGTAGAACTAAAAAATATGCATAAGACTATAATACAGCAGGGAAATTTAACACCTCACTATCAGTAATAAGCATATCTATCCAGACAGAAAACTAACAAAGAAAGAGCATAAACGACACACTTGATCTAAAATTAACAGAACATTTCACCCAACTGCTGCAGAATATACATTCTTTTCTTCAGTGCATGGGACATTCTCCAGAATAGACCATATCTTAAGCTACAAAAGAGTCTGAATATATTAAAAAATAAAAATCTTATCAAGTACTTTTTCTGACCACAATGGAATAAAATCATAAACTGAAAATAAGAGGAACCTTGGAAAATACACAAACACATAGAAATTACACATCCTACTGGATGGCGAAAGTGTCAATAACAAAGTAAGAAGGAAACTAAAAAAATATGTAAAACAAATGAAAAACGAAAATACAACAAAATGTATGAGATACAATAAAATCTGTATCAAGAAGGATGTTTAAAGTAAAAAATGCCTAAATCATAAAAGTACAAAGACTTCAAATAACCTAACAATGCACCTCAATGAACTACAAAAGAATAAACCAAACCCAAAATTAGTAGAAGTAATAAAAATCGTAGCAGATATGAATAAAATTGAGACTAAGTTCAACAAAAGGAAAAGTTGGGTGTTTGAAAAGATATTAACAAACCCTTAGCCAGACTAAGAATAAAGGAAGAAGGGGCAAATAAATAAAATTAGAAATGAAAAAGGGAAGTAAATGAAATTGATACTAGAAAAATACGTGACCAATGATAGGAAAAGTTGATTTTTTGAAAAGATAATCAAAATTGACAAATACTTAGCCTAAGAAAGAAAGAAAGACATAAATTAATAAAATCAGAAATGAAAAAGGAGACATACAACTGAGAACCCAGAAGCACACAGCATCATTAGAGACTATTGTGAACAACTACATGCCAGAAAATTGGAAAGCTTGAAAAAAAGAAATAAATTCCTGTACACATACAACTTACCACGATTGAAATATGAATAAACAAAAAAATTTAACAAACCAATAACCAACATGGTGATCAAAGACATAATGCAAAGTTTCCCATCAAAATGAAACTCAGGACCAGACAGCTTCACTGCTAACTCTACTAAAATTTAAAGAAGAAGCAATACCAGTTCTATCCAAACTCTCCAAAAATTTGGATAGAAGGTAATACTCCAAACTCACGATATGAGGCCAGCATTACCCTGATACTAAAACCAGACAAAAACATGACAAAAAGGGAATGAGAACACTACGCGTCAATATCACTGATAAGCAGAGATGCGAAGATCATCAACAAAATACTAGCAAACCAAATTCAACAACACATTGACATGATCAAGTGAAATTCACTGCAGAATGCAAAGGTGGTTCAATGTATCCAAATCAATAGACATCATATATCACATTAGCAGAATCAAGAACAGAAACCATATTATTATTTCAATAGATGCCAAAGAAGCACTTGATAAAATTGAACATCACTTCATGACAAAAACTGTCATCAAAATGGGTATAGAAAGAATATACGTCAACATAATAGAGGCCGTATATATCAAACCCACAGTTAACACTATACTGAATGTGGAAAAAAAACCTTTTTCTTTTGAGAAAGGCCTTTTCTGTAAGGGCTGGAGCAAGATAAGGATGCTTACTTTCACCACTTTTATTCAATATGACATGGGAAGTCCTGTTCAGAACAAGTAGGCAAAAGAAATAAATAAAAAGCATACAAATTGGAAAGGTAAAGTAAAATTAGTCTTGTTTGTAGATAACATAATTTCATACCTAGAAAAAAATACTCAATGAAAACACTGTTAAACTGATAAAAAGATTCAGTAAAGCTGCAGAATACAAAATAAACTACAGAAATCAACAAATAATTTGAAAAAAACAAGAAAGTAATCTCATATACTATGGTTACAACTATATAAAATACCTCAAAGCAATCAAACCAAAAGATGGAAAGATCTGTATAAGAAAAACTACGAAACTCTTATGAAAGAAATAAAATACAAAAAATGGAAAGATATTTTATTCCTGTGGCTTGGAATAATTAATGTTGTTAAAATGCCAATACTGCCCAAAGCAATTGACAGATTCAGCACAATTCCCATCAAAACACCAGTGGCATTCTTCACAGAAATAGAAAAAAAAAAATCTAAAATTTATATGAAACCACAAAACATACCCAAATAACTACAGTAATCATGAGCAAAAAAGTACAAATCTAGACTCATCACACTACCTGACTTCAAAATTTACCATAGTGCCATAGCAATCAAAACAGTATAGGATAACAGCAGACACATAGACCAATGGAATAAAATAGAGAACCCAGATATAAATCCACACATCTACAGCCAACTCAGCTTTGACAAAGACTATACAAACATTGAGGAAAAGAAAATCTTTTAAGTAAATATTGCTGGAAAAACTGGATAATTTTATGCAGAAAAAACTAGACCCCTATCTCTCACCATATACAAAAATCAGAAATATAGACCTAAATCCAAAACTTGAAACTATAAAACTAAAAGAAGAAATAATTTAGAAAACACTACAGGACAATTAGTCTCCACAAAATTTTTTTTGTATGTAAAACCTCAAAATTACAGGCAACTAGGACAAAAAATAGACAAACTGAATTATATCAACCTAAAAAGCTTCTGCTTCTGTACAGTAAACAATCCACAACGTGAAGAGATAACCCACAGAAGGGGAGAAAATATTTGCAAACCATTCATCTGTCCACGTATTAATAACCAGAATATACAAGGAGCTCAAACAACTCAGTAACCAAAACAAAATACTAAAAACAAAAACTAATAATCCAATTAAGAACTGGGCAGAAGACCTGAATACACATTTCTCATAAGAAAGCATAAAGATTGCAAACAGGAATAGGAACAAATGCTCAACTTCACTAATTATCAGAGAAACGAAAATCAAAACTACAGTGAGCTATCATCTCACCCAATTTAAAATGGGTTGCATCAAAAGACAAGCAATAGCAGATGCTGGCCAGGATGCAAACAAAGGGGAACACTTCTACACCGTTGGTGGGAAGATAAATCAGTAGAGCCACTAAGGAGAACTCTGTGGAATTTGCTAAAAAACCTCACATAGAACTACCATATTATTCATCTCACTACTGAATATATATCCAAAATAAAGGAAATCAGTATATAGAATATTTATTTGCACTCTCTTATTTATTGCAGCACTATTTCCAATAACCAAAATATGGAATCAATTTAACTGCCCATTAGTGGATGACTGGATTAAGAAAATATGGTACATGTACACAATAGAATATCATTCAGCCACAAAATAGAATGAAATCTTCTCATTTGCAGCAACAGAGATGGAACAAGAGGCCTTTATATTAAGTGAAATAAGTCAGTCACAGAAAGACAAGTGTTCTAACTCACATGTTCCCACTCCTATGTGGATGCTAGTAAAAGTAGATGTCATGAAGATAGAGAGTAGAATAGTGGTTTCCAGAGGCCAGGAAGGGTAGTGGGTGTTGGGAGAAAATGAAGGGGATAAAAGAATATAAATGTGTTTATTACGTGTGCCTAAAATTCGAAAAGATAACAAATATCATATGTATCTTTTAACTAAGTAAAAATAAAACAATACTAACACAACCCACAAAACACTACACAATTAAAATTAATGTAATTTTATTATAAAAATAAGTAAAGTGAAAATTAGCACTAATGAGAATCACACTGAAGAAGGTATAAAATACTGTCTTCATTTTTGCTGCATAAGAGAAACAGCAGTCACTAGAAAACTAGAGAGAGACCTCAGAGGTATCAGACGAAAAGTACTAAGAAAAGCAAAAAATTTATTAAGTGACTAACACATCAATGTAGGAACTGGCTAAATTCTAATCCCAATAGTACACAGCAATACACAAAGCACCATTTAATAACCAGTAATAAAAGCAATGAAAATATCCATTTGAAAGAACAAAAAAATAAAAAATTTTCCAACTATATAATAGTTTCTTGCAAAAGGATAAATTAGCCATTTCAACATATTTTTTGTCAAAATTTAAAACTGTTTTATTAAAATGTATGTCTTACCTGATTCCTCAAAGTCACTGTTGTAGGCTTTCCAGGTTTCAGTTATTCGAAGAAGATTCTCTTCCATGGCTTGAATGTCCATGGAGGGGCAGTTGCATTCTGGAAATTTGGGACCACAGTGACACCAGCAGTCATTTTCCTTGCAGATAAACTCTCCTTCTGAATTGCAAGCAATGTAACTCAAAGCTGCTTGTACAAAACGTTCCTGAAGATAGTCTGGTAGAAGCACTTGAAGCCCTTGAAGAACAAACAAATCAAACAAATTTACTTTTCTAAAGAAAAAATTAAAATACTTATTTACAATACTCAATCAAAAAAATAAAAATTTTAGTATATTAAATTTTGAATTTTGTAAACTATCAAAATAATAGCTAAGTCTACATACTGCAAATACTTATAACTTTTTCAATGTATGCTGACTTCATAAATATGGACCTCAGAAACAGAGATGATTAATCACGGAGATGATTAAAAACTCAGATTATTTGATATAACTTATTATAATATCTGGTTATTTTTTATATAACATAGATAGAGCCTATCTTTCCAAACCTTTGAAAATACACATATGCATTTATTTTCTGCCAGTTCATTTCAAGTGGTTTTCAATATTTTCATTTTGCTTGCAGACTACCAGCCCACATCAATGTAAATATCATATAATGAGTTGTGCCATTGGTAAAACACATATTGAATGTTGATGGTAAGGCCTAACACATGCCATTAACAACATATAATTTATATAATACAAAGAGTGAATACTAAAAATGACTAATCAGAAGGACTGATTATTTCTTTGTCATGTATAGACAGCCCTAGTGATATACCTCATTAGTTTCTAGAAACATGTTTAGTAAAGTTGCTATCTCTTTAAAAACTATGCAAATTATTGTAAAAGTAATATTTGGAGTTTTCTCAGGGAGTAACATTTGTTATGATATTTCAAAAAATAATTTTGATTTCAGTATTTCTGGCTACTTAAGAAAACTTACATACTAAATATTTAAAAAAAATAAGTAGGTAAAAATAAATACAAAGCTAAGGAAAAATCTGGTTAATAGCAAAGTGGTACTTACAAAAAAATTAAATTTTTATAATTTTACATGTTTTCTTTCTAACAAAAACATCTATTTTGACCCTTGACTACTATCTTAGAGGCCTATTTAATAAAATTCTTAGCTTAACATTTGGAAAAAAATTTGATTTACAAATATCTTGACAAATTGCAAAATTTCCTTTGCAAATTGTTGGAAAAAGCATTCCTAGGACATATAGTCAATTTTTTATTAATTTTCATTTCATCTAGAATAAATATTTATTGACTATTGTCATTTTAAAGAAAATTGCTAGGTAAGATACAAATGTGAAGGTGACTGAGAAATGTATTTGTCACAGAGTTATTTGCAGTATATTTGGGAAAAATAAAAGGTGCAACTACATAAGACACATGTGATTCAATAAATATAATTAATTGGGTAAGCAATTAGGGTCACAAAAATAGGAAAATATCTGTATATCTGTATGTATAGTGTGTGTACAGATATACGTTTATGTGAATTATGAGTTTCTTAGTAATGACCTTCTTTTTCATAACTCTACTCTTCCAGTGGAAAAAGAATTGTTCCTGAACTAAAATTACACACACACGCACACACACACACAAACACACACACACACGTTTCCTCTTTCAAGTCATTATTTCATTCTACTACCCCTAAATATTTGTATTCAAATATAATATATTTTTATTCATCAATGCCTTTTCTCAATCCTAGTCATACTTATCTTCTATAAAAGCAAATATCTTGAAATGCATAGATGTATACATATATTTCCTGAAAATCTAAATAATATGAAATATTATGTAGCATAAATTACGCTATATATAATTTCTTGATAATAAAAATTTTTTAAAATACTTCTGACATAATTATTATACCTACTGTATGTAATATACAATTTAACAGAAGTACACTGATACGTATAGAGAAATATTTTTTGAAGCAAATATAATCAGCTTCTTGAAAACACATGGTTTGAATGACTGAGTAGGACCTTTGTTGATTAGTTTATGCATCTTTTTATCGCTAGAAAAAAGCATATATTATTATCCATCTTCATTTATATATGTATATCAGTATTAGAAAATGTGTTTCAATAAATTAGTAAATATGAAAAAATAGTTTCATGAAGCAGTATTATTCAATTTTTGCTATAAACCAAAAACAATTATGACCTATCATTAAAAATTAAATTTAATCGCCCATATGAAAATAGCTTAGTCCTGTGTCAAATGAATTAAAATAAAATATTGGGAACCAACTGATACGGAAAAGTGTTTGTAATCCGGTCATATAAATCAATCATTTTCTCAAGGTCTTGGAATTTTACCAAAAATTTACTACCAAAACTTAATAAATAACTTTTCATTATTCCAGTTACACTTTCACTCAAAGGCACCTTGTTTGATACGTTATGCTCATAAGCAGTTAAACAAATTTGAAATATTATTATTTCCATATGTGTTTGCCAATAACTTTTTATAACTACTTTTTATTATCTACCTTAAATATATTTTCATCAATAACTTAAAGTTGTAGCTAGGGTTCTTTTAATTTTTGAAAAATGTCTGCTCTGTAATAGTCTCAGGAAAACCAGATTTCAAAGTCCTTCTTTTCCATCTCTCATTTTCAAAAAATGTTTTTTTGTAAATGGTTAAGTCGTAGAGTTTTGTTCTGAATTAGTTGTCTAATCATCTAATCCAGTTGACTTCAGCAATTATTGGCGCATTATTTGTTTGCTTAGATTCAATTCCACTTCAGGAACACTTCTTTTTCTACTGGAAGAATAGAATTTCAGAAAAAGGTCTTTACCGAAAAATTGTCATATCAGAATTCTCTCAAGAATGTACCTAAATTCAGAATATTCCAAAATGGGTCAAACACTCTGATTCTAAAACTTCACCTGGTACTTAGAAACAAAACACAAAACACAAGCAACTATCTATATTTATTTATCTATCATCTACATCTCTATCCATCGATTCATTGGACCAAATATCTAACTAGCTAACTATGAAAGACATGAAGATGTCTGTTGTTACCTTAATAAAAGATTATTCAGTGACACTGCTATTTGCAATTGCCACATATGGTGACCCCGAAATATCTATATCCTTCAAAAAAACCAAGGCACCATGGTAACATTGATCCAGAATTGATGAATAGTTCGCATTACTTTTTTTTTTTTTTTTTTGACTAATCCCCAGGAAGGTCTCAGTGCTGCCAGACGGAGTTTCGCTCTTGTTACCCAGGCTGGAGTGCAATGGTGCAATCTTGGCTCACCGCAGCCTCCGCTTCCCGGGTTCAGGCAATTCTCCTGCCTCAGCCTCCTGAGTAGCCAGGACTACAGGCACGTGCCACCATGCCCAGCTAATTTTTTGTATTTTTAGTAGAGACGGGGTTTCACCATGTTGACCAGGATGGTCTCGATCTCTTGACCTCGTGATCCACCCGCCTCGGCCTCCCAAAGTGCTGGCATTACAGGCATGAGCCACCGCGCCCGGCCCTCATTACTTTTTAAGGTAAGGTTGAAAAGGTGAACCAACATTATGCTTGGATTGTAAATACCAATTAAATTTTTAAAAGAGTGCATGAAACATTGAGGGTCTTGAAATTGACTTCCTAATATTATTTTCAGAAAGGACTTTATGCTCACCAGTGCATAAATAAAGTTGTAATGGACAATTAAAGATATAGAGCTGGAAAATGAAAAAAAGAGAAAGAGATGGAGTTTCTGAGTTACTCACATTAGTTGAAGAGCATAGAAATAATAATTATACAAAAGAGAAATGTTCCATCATTTATTCCACGTGTTAATTATTTTTTCAGGCAGATAAGGAACTGAGGGTTTTTTAAAATAATGTAATATTTTGAAAACTGAAGACAGTAATATAGACAAAAATCAATAAATCTAATATTATTTTTATAATATTTTTATTCTTCATAATAAACTGAAATAGTCATACTAATTTGTATAAACATGTTGTCACTTTTATCATAATTCATATTCTGATAGAAAGTTAATCCATATATTAAAAAGGAGTAAGCAGTAGAGAATTGCAAGAAATATTGGTGGACAACATTTTTATTTAAATTAGAGAAAATATTTTAATAAATGTAAACCTATAATTGGTATTGATAAATTGAGTAACATTTAAACTGTTAAAATATTTCAGAACTTTGTACTTTCAATACTACTCAAAATACATGGCATTCATTCACTATTTAGGATAAATTTAAACAATTCAATGCCGTTACATTTTTCTTTTAATTAATTAATTATTTAAACAAATAGATTGTTGCTTTATTAATAACATCACTACTATTAAAATTATGTTTTGATATAATGTGCACAGAACAATTTTGCACAAATAGATTCTAATTACTAAGCTCTTGAAAAGGATTTCTTCCCCTCTTGTGGATACTATGAATTATTAAAACAGTTTAATTATTTATTTTTTAGAGACAGGGTCTCATTGTCTCCCAGGCTGGAGTGACAGTGAAGTGCAGTGGTGTGGTCATAGCTCACTGCAACCTTGAACTCTTAGGTGCAGCAATCCTCCTGCCTCAGCCTCCTGAGTGGCTGGGACTGCGGGCCTGCAACACCAATGCCCAGCGAATATTTTTCCTTTTTGTATCTCACTATGTTGCTCAGGCTGTTCTTGAACACTAGCCTTCAAGTGATCTTCCTGCCTCAGCCTCCCACAAGGCTAGGAGGACAGGCGTAAGCCACCACGCGGGGTCACTGTTATATTTTTCAAGATTGCAAAATTGAGAGAAAAACTGGTAGAGTTTCTGAAACTTTTAAGCATTTTTATGTAAAATTGAATAATGTAAATATTCAGCTCTAACTTATGCAATTCAAAAAGGCATACCAGAGAATAACAACTCAAAATTACCTCTTTGATCAGTCAACTTAATTTTGACAATAAGTGTCATCACAAAGACTTATCTGAACTTGTTCAACTAGCAGTGTTAAAACATGTGTATTCATACCTGTTCCTGCCTACAAGAATGAGCAAGTATGCATACCTATTGTATTTGTTAAAAGTTCTTATGAATACAACACTCTGTATTGAATATCTAAAATATGTAATAATAGAAAATAGCAAATTATTATAAAATCTATCTTTAAAATGGAAATAATATGAATATAAATATTTTGTTAATATATTCTCAAGTACATTTCTATTTACCAGAAGAAAAATACAATCTTGAATGTCACATTAGATTATATTTAAAATGTCAACAGTTCATTTTACACCATACATAAATATGGTTACAACTTTTATAAGAGTGTTTAAGAACAAAGTCAAAGCGCAGGCAAGCATATTAAGAAACTGTAACATAATAAGATAATGATTACTATATGTAAGAAAAATATTGTTAAAATAGATTTTCAATTGCTATATGTTACTTAATTTGAGAAGAAAAGCGAATTTTGGTATTTTCTTGTACCAGTTAAAATTATGAAATTAGCCTTTCATGAGAGTTTTTAACAGCCTGTATGTATGTGCAGTTTATTTTAAAAAATGTTAAAGAAATCACGACTGGATAATTGTCATCCAGGCTTATAAGACAATTAATGAAATTTTACCTACATACCTTGCAACTGAATCTTATTCTCAGGACTCTGAACCAGAACAGAACTGACAGAATCTAGGTTGTCATAGTTACTGCAGCCAAGAGGACCAGTCCGTGTTTCTGTTACCTGGCAAACAAAACATCAACTTTATTATCTAAATATACAAGGTCCTTTTGGTTCAATGTAGTTGTCACACACTAATATTATACATTTGACAGTAAATATCATTGAAAGGTCCAGGATCCCATACACACCAGCAATGCACACACCTAAACATAGTGGAGAGCAGTAACTCCCTTTGTCTTTAGCTCATTTTCTTCCCTTTGGTGGGACATAAATATTCTAGGAAAATAATGCATGCCATCTTTGTTCAAAAGCATAACTCATAAAGTCACTGATTTCACCCAAGATATAACAAAGGACCTCTCTTGATGGAAGAAAGTGAGTTCTGACTTTTATGAGAATTGTTTGTGTTTGTTTTTATTCAATAAATCAGAGCCATATGTCAGGTTACTCTGTCAAAACTGACTTTATTATTTTATTTTTCTTAAAAATCTGTAATTTTTCCTGTTTTTATGTTGGCAAGAAAGTCTAAATTCTCTGTTTGCCTTCTATCTGGCCCACTTCTTTCCAATACGCCAGGTATCTCCCTGTTCAGCTTGACGTTCTATGCCTTTGCTTATACAACATCGTACACTCCCACCCCACTTGGATTAAAAATTTCTCCTTTACAACTTTGACTAAGCAGTTTTATCTATCCTCAAAATTAACACAAAGTATAAACATTTTGTAATGTTCAAACATTTACACAAAGTATTCCTTGATGATTTCCACCTGTGTTGTTATTTACCATTTCTATCCTATTTTGGTTTGCAGCACACAGATTTCATACTTAAATATATAATCTCATAATATGGACTGACTTTTTCATGGATGTCTTGGGATGGAGACTAATGAATTATATGATGCTGAAAATGCATCCTTAAGATTTAATCCTGAAGATTTAAAACATTTAAAGCAGAGCAGTGTTGTCAGAATCTTTGTGTTTTTAATAAGATATTCTTTAATAATCAGACTGTTCTTTGCAAAACACAATTTAGATCACTTCATTCCACTGTCTACAATAATTTAATGGTTTCCCATTCTTACCCAGGGTATGACTTGAGCCTTTTATAAACCTTGGAAGATACCGTATCACCCAGGTCCCTGTCACCTCCCTAGATCCATCTCTTCTCTTGTTTATTCTGCCTTGCTGTATCTCAAACATACTTGGCATTCTGATGCCTTGGGGTATTTGACTTGTTGTTCTACTATCTGGAAATTTCTTCCTCAAAATGTTTTCTAGCTAATCCTTCACTTCTTTCAAATTTTTGCTCAAATCTCATTCTCTTTGGACTCCTTGGACTAACCTATTGAAATGAACACCCCTACTTCTTAAAACAATTTTTTTTCCTTCTTACCTTGTTCTATCCTTTTCACAGTAGTTATCAGCTTCTAACATGCTCTATAATTTACTCATTTGTTATGATTACTGTTGACACCTCTCACTAGAATAAGAGCTCCACAAGTGCGGGAGATTTTGTCTATTTTGTTCACTCACATATCCACAGAACATATCAAGTTCTTGTGTCAGCCCAGGAGCATTGATGAAGAGAAAGAGGAGGAGGCAGCATAAGAAGAAACTTCCTAGCATGGAGCAGGAAAGACATTAAAGCTATTGTGGAGATGATGAAATCCTAAACAGTGACAATAAACTTTATCTGAAGAAGTTCATTTGTGAAAAACAAGATAAAACAAGGTCAGGAAATGACAACATTATGAAACACTGAAAATGTTCATTGATAGAGAAAGGCCACTGAGGTTTCCAGCATTAGTGATAACATTAAAAATATGAAGCCAAGAAGCCCACTGTGGAGGACATCTAAGGGAGCTCGGTTTTGAACATGTTGGCTCTCTTTGGTGGAAATATTTAATAAGAGTAGCAATACAGGTTTATGTCTTAGAAGTTATGTCAAAGATGAGACTACCAATTTGGAAGTCATCACTAAGAGGTAATAATCAATGATATATACAGACACATCAACTCAAATGCATTGAGTGCATGTTTAATTTGTGTCATGACAACTTCATTATATTTTCTAAATGATAAGTCCTTTATAGTAACCAAGATTGACTATGCATACATAGCAAGAGTTGATAATGCGGTTTATCGTGAACAAAGCATTACTTTTTCCTTAGCACCACAACTTTGAATTATTCTCCACTTACTATTCCCCACTGATGATACTGAATAGGTCTTATTTTGTTTAGAGAAATAATTTATAGTGTTGATATGATAGATGTATGTATAATTAATATTTAAATATAAATTAGTAATAGCCTAAGGGCAAAGGGAAAAGTAAAAGCATTCAAGAGAATACTTAAGGTATAAGGTAATTTAAATTTTCATTTTATCCTATCATGTGGTCCTATTGACAACCAACGTGTATCACAGAAATATAAACACACACCACTCCATGCCTTTTTTTAGGAAGTTTTGTAGGTAAAATTGGCATTAAGCACATACTCATTGACATATGTGATCTTGGAAAAGGGAAGGCAAACTCCTAACACTTAACCCTTGAAAGAAGATAAATAATATTACCTCATTACAGAGAGTCTCTTATAGTCACCTACTCTGTTATTGTGATTACATGTTAAAAAATTAAATAAGAGACATACATTTAGAGAATATTTGAATAGTTCTATCTTTACATATTGCTTGACTTTCTCATCTTTCACAAATAGAATAAGTTTAGCATATCATATTTATATTTTGTTCTCTATCCTTCACAACTGAATTCACTGGTCAAAGTCTGGTTTAATATAAATTTTACAAGCTCTAGCATGTTATATGAAATAAAGCTATTTTTCAATTGTATTCCACCTAAGGACTCTATAGGCCTTACTAATGTCAGCATTAGTAAATGTGTCCATACTTATTTTATTTTTTAAAATAATAAAGTGAATTAAAATGGAAGGAAAAAATAAGTCAACTTACTACAGAGATGATAACTGTGCCAAAACACAGAATAGCAGTTTACTTGTTTGTTCCAACCTATCATTTTTAATAATAAAAGTAACAAATTCCTATGTTGGAAATTTAAGCAATGAAATAAAGTACTTAGCCAGAGGAACCACTGCCATTTTTTCTACTTTACTATGTTTCCCCCATCCTTTTATCAGACATGAAAATTGCTGAGACTAGGAGCAACTGCTCTTCAAGCCTAGTCTTTATTCACAGCACCCAGATATCATGCTCTTTACCTTTTCACAGTGTATATCTTATTAAAGTAATTATTTTATTTGCTTCCTAATTACATTAGGTTATATCAATGTAACTTCTGAATAATTTTATCAGCCATCTATTATGAACATAAAACAATGGAATATTGATAAGTACAATTAGCTCTCTTACAATAGAGTTATGCTCAAAGAGGCATAACCTAAGACTTTTCATCTGAAATCGATTTTCTCTTCCAGAGACCTACATCTCATCTAGATAACTACAAATGAATGTCAAACTTAAGAGGAGATTTTGCTTATTCTATATTGTAGCAAGAAAACCACATCTGAAATGTCAGGAGCTGAAGTAGGGGAGTAGTGAAATTTGTTACTGGTTCCTACATCCTGAACCGCTATACCAGTTATTTCCTTTTACACATTTTGCCGATCTTTACCTTGCATATACCCTATCATACAGTCCACTTCAATTGTCTCTCTCATTTTCAAGAAATAAATGTTTCTATTTTTTAACTATTCAAAACACTTTGGGTTGAGAAGGTAGAAGCTATACTAGTGAACCTTAAATATATATGGCTTGTATTGAATTTCTTATATCTTAAAACTTAATATAAGAATTGATGCTATTTTTAAATAGAAATAAAGATGTAATCTTACATAATTAGTTCAAAAAATTTATTCCCTGTATGATCTTTGTTTTTTAAAAATATCAATTAACATAGTTGCAATTCATATATGCAGCAAATGACTCATATCTAGAATATATAAATTCTACAAACCAATAATAATATGGCAAAAGCAACATTGAAAAAAAACATTTGACAAAAAATACATCAAAACATCCAGTAATTATGAAATAGTTTTCAACTTTATTATCAAAGAGCTGGAAATTAAAACAGTGAGAAACTAGTATCCATTCACCAGAAACTCTTATAAGTATACAAACGCAGACAGTGCCACATGGTGACAATACAGTGGAGAAACTGGAATTCTCATACACTGCTGGGAGAGTAAACTGGTACAATCACTTTAGAAAATTCTTTGAAAGCATGTACGTCAGTAGACATAGGCACATTATAGGAGCCAGATACACAGCCAACAAAAATGTGAACATGTGTGTGTACAAAAGGCACTTGCAAAGAGGTTCATATCAACTATTCTTAGTAATCCCAAACAGAAAATATTACAGTGGTGTATTAGTCAATTTTCATTCTCCTATAAAGATGCTACCAGAGAATAGGCAACTTATGAAGGAAAGGCGTTTAATCGACTCACAGTTCCACATGGCTAGGAAGGCCTAAGACACATGGCAGAAGGTAGAAGGTGAAGGCAGCAAGGCACATCTTACATGGCAGCAGGTGAAAGAGAGTGAGGAAGTACCATTCTTTGAAACCATTAGCTCTCCTGAGAACTCACTATCATGAGAACAGTATGGGGGAAATCACCCCCATTATCCAATCACCTCCCACCAGGTCCCTCTCTCAATACGTAGGAATTCCAATTTAAGATGATATTTGGGTGAGGACACAGAACCAAACCATGCCAAGTGGCAATCAGCAATAAAATGCAAAAGTAAATAGATTTGAATACTGTACTACAGTAAGAATAAATTTTTATGTATTCTGTCCTCAAAATACAGAACAACATAAACAAATCTCACAAATATAATGTGGAATGAACATTATATAAATGTTCCAGTATTCTAACACTATAAGTTTATTTTGCTAATTCTGAACTTCCATTAATATAAAACTCATTAATATAAAAATTCTGAACTTCCATTAATATAAAAATATTAGGCAAAATAAACCTATAGTGTTAGAATACAGAATGGAAGTTACCTTTTGGATATAGGAATGATAATAAAAGGGCATTAGGAGAAATACTTATGTTTTAGTAATGTCCTATTTTTTAATGCAGGCCGTGATTGCTGAAATGTTTTCAAATTTGAACACTTTGTGTACTCTGTATAAATGTTATATGTAACTAACATTTGCTAATAGAAATTGGTTAATATTAATTTTCCTTGTGAACTATATCAAGGAAGATACCCTATCATCTATGTCTATATCTACATATGTATAGATATCTAGACACCTATCTATTTACCTGTCTGTTTTTATCAATCATCCATGTGTATGCACTACAATGCAAGTTTGGATTTTCATACTTACATCCTTCCTATATAAAATTATTCTAACAGACTTTGGCAAAGAGAAAATGCTGAAATCTGACACTGTGAAAGATCGGGTGTTGAACAATGAGAACACATGGACACAGGGAGGGGAGCACTACACACTGGGGTCAGTTGGGGGGAAATTGGGGAGGGACAGTGGGGGGTGGGAAGCTGGGGAGAGATAGCAAGGGGAGAAATGCCAGATGTAGGTGATGGGGAGGAAGGCAGCAAATCACACTGCCACGTGTCTTCCTATGCAACAATTTTGCATGTTCTTCACATGTACCCAAAAACCTAAAATGCAATAAAATAAATAAATGGGAAAAAAAACCCAAAAAACAAAAAACAAACTACTTTTTCAATTACTAATGTGAGTTTATTTTAAAATCCAAGACAATCAATTCTTAATCACCTTAGAGTATGTCATATCAATTTTGTTTTATTTCAAGGCTATAATTACTACTGTTCTATAATTGACGATGTACAGATAATAAATCAACTTTTGACTAGGAATTAACAGGTTAATATCAATATTTCATTTTTATTTTATAAGCACCCTCTATTCCAAACAATACATTTACCTCAAATGAAAAGAGATTAGCTTTTTTTTGTAAGCTCACCTCTAAATAGCAATACAAAGAAGGATAAATATATAAGCAAGTTATTTTAAATACACAATTTATCTTATGATAATTACTTTGCGGGTTTCCTTTGCCTATAGAAATACTTTAAAACTGTACTTTAGGTTCTGGGGTACATGTGCAGAACATGAAGGATTGTTGCATAGGTACACACATTGCAACGTGGTTTGCTGCCTCCATCCCCGTCACCTACATCTGGCATTTCTTCCCATGTTATGCCTCCCCAACCTCCCCAACCCCTGCTGTCATTCCCTTGGCACCCCTAAACAGACCGCAGTGTGTGTTGTCCCCCTCCCTGTGTCCATGTGTTTTCAGTGTTCAACACCCGCCTATGAGTGAGAACATGTGGTGTTTGATTTTCTGCTCTTGTGTCAGTTTGCTGACAATGATGGTTTCTACAGTCATTTGTCCCTACAAAGGACATGAACACATCATTTCTTAGGGCTGCATAGTATTCCATGGTATATATGTGCCACATTTTCTCTGTCTAGTCTATCGTCAATGGGCATTTGGGTTGGTTCCAGGTCTTTGCTATTGTAAACACTGCCACTATGAACATATGTGAGCATGTGTCTTTATAATAGAACAATTTATAGTCCTTTGGGTATATACCCAGTAATGGGATTGCTGGGTCAAATTGAATTTCTATTTCTAGGTCCTTGAAGAATCGCCACACTGTCTTCCACAATGGTTGAACTAATTTACACTCCCACCAACAGTGTAAAAGTGTTCCTATTTCTCCACATCCTCTCCAGCATCTGCTGTCTCCAGATTTTTTAATGATCGCCATTCTAACTGGTGTGAGATGGTATCTCAATGTGATTTTGATTTGCATTTCTCTAATAATCAGTGATGATGAGCATTTTTTCATATGTTTGTTGGCTTCATATATATTTTTTTTTTTGAAAAGTGTCCTTCACCCACTTTTGGGTGTGTTTGTTTGTTTGTTTGTTTTTTGTAAATCTGTTTTACTTCTTTGTATATTCTGGATATCAGCCCTTTGTCAGATGGGTAGATTACAAAAATTTTTTCCCATCCTACTGGTTGCCAGTTCACTCTAATGATTGTTTCTTTGCTGTACAGAAGCTCTGGAGTTTAATTAGGTCCCATTTGTCTATTTTGGCTTTTGTTGCCAATGCTTTTGGTGTTTTAGTTATGAAGTCCTTGCCTATGCCTATGTCCTGAATGGTTTTGCCTAGGTTTTCTTCTAGGGTTCTTATGGTGTTAGGTCTTATGTTGAAGTCTTTAATCCATCTGGAGTTAATTTTAGTGTAAGATGTCAGGAAGGGGTCCAGTTTCTGCTTTCTGCACACTGCTAACCAGTTTTCCCAACACCATTTATTAAACAGGGAATCCTTTCCCCATTGCTTGTTTTTGTCAGGTTTGTCAAAGATCAGATGGTTGTAGATGTGTGTCATTGGCTTCAAGGCCTCTGTTCTGTTCCATTGGTCTATATCTCTGTTTTGGTACTGGTACCATGGTGCTTTGATTACTGTAGCTTTGTAGTATAGTTTGAAATCAGGTAGCATGATGCCTCCAGTTTTGTTCTCTTTGTTGAGGATTGTCTTGGCTATGTGGGATCTCTTTTGGTTCCATATGAAGTTTAAGGTATTTTTTTCCAGTTCTGAGAAGAAGGTCATTGGTAGCTTGATGGGATAGCATTGGATCTATAAATTACTTTAGGCAGTATAGCCATTTTCACGAAATTGATTCTTCCTAACCATGAGCATGGCATGTTTCTTCATTTGTTTGTGCCCTCTCTTAGTTCCTTGAGCAGTGGTTTGTAGTTCTCCATGAAAAGGTCCTTTACATCCTTTGTTAGTTGTATTCCTAGATATTTGATTCTCTTTGTAGCAATTGTGAATGGGAGTTTGCTCATGATTTGGCTGTTAGTCTGTTATTGGTGTATAGAAATGCTTGTGATTTCTGAGCATTGCTTTTGTATCCTGAGACTTGCTGAAGCTGCTAATCAATTTAAGGAGATTTTGGGCTGAGATGATAGGGCCTTCTAAATATACAATCATGTTGTCTGCAAATAGAGACAATTTAACTTCCTCTTTTCCTAATTGAATACCCCCCTTTTTTTTTTCTTGCCTAATTGCTCTGGCTAGAACTTCCAATATTATATCGAATAGGAGTGGTGAGAGAGGACATCCTTGTCTAGTGCTGGACTTCAAAGGGAATGCTTCCAGTTTTTGCCCATTCAGTATGATATTGGATATACGTTTGCAGACAATATGATTGTATACGTTTTTCATAAATAGCTTTTATTATTTTGAAATATGTTCCTTTGATATCAAGTTTATTGAGAGTTTTTAGCATAAAGGCTGCTGAATTTTTCCAAAGGCCTTCTCTACATCTATTGAGATAATCATGTGGTTTTTGTCTTTGGTTCTGTTTATGCGGTGAATCACATTTACAGACTTGTGTATGTTGAACCAGCCTTGCATCCCCGGAATGAAGCCAACTTGACCCTGATGGATAAACTTTTTGATGTGCTGTGGCCATCGGTTTGCCAGTATTTTATTGAAGGTTTTTGCATCTATGTTCATCATGGATATTGGTCTCAAGTTTTCTTTTTTGTTGAGTCTCTGCTGGGTTTTGGTATCAGGTCTTATAAAATGATTTGGCAAGAATTCCCTCTTTTTGTATTGTTTGGAATAATTTCAGAAGCAGTGATACCAGCTCCTCTTTGTACATCTGGTAGAATTCAGCTGTGTACCCGTCTGGATCTGGACTTTTTTTCGTTGGTAGGCTATTAATTGCTGCCTCAACTTCAGACCTTGTTATGGGTCTGTTCAGGGTTTCGGCTTTTTCCTGGTTTAGGCTTGGGAGGGTGCAAGTGTCCAGGAATTTATCCATTTCTTCTAGGTTTACTGGTTTTTGTGCATAGAGTTGTTTGTAGTAATCTCTGATTGTAGTTTGTATTTCTATGGAGTCAGTGGTGATATCCCCTTTATTGTTTTTCATTGCATCTATTTGATTCTTCCCCCTTTTCTTTTTTATTAATCTGTCTAGTTATCTGTCTATTTTGTTGAACTGCTCAAAAAAACAGCTCCTGGATTTACTGATTTTTTGGAGGATTTTTTGTGTCTCTATCTCCTTCAGTTCTGCTCTGATCTTAGTTTCTTGTTTTCTGCTAGCTTTTGAGTTTTTTGATCTTGCTCCTCTAGCTCTTTCAATTTTGATGACAGGGTGTTGATTTTAGATCTTTCCTCACTTCTCTGGTGGGCATCTATTGCTATAAATTTCCCTCTAGACACTGCTTTAAATGTGTCCCAGAGATTCTGGTATGTTGTGTCTTCATTCTCGTTGGTTTCGAAAAAAATCTTCATTTCTGCCTTCATTTCATTGTTGATCCAGTTGACATTCAGGAGCTAGTTGTTCAGTTTCCATGAAGTTGTGTGGTTCTCAGTTAGTTTCTTAATTCTGAGTTCCAATTTGATTACACAGTGGTCTGAGAGACTGTTTGTTATGATTTCTGTTCTTTTGCATTTGATGAGGAGTGATATACTTCCAATTATTGGTCAATTTTAGAGTAAGTGTGATGTGGTGCTGAGAAGAATGTATGTTCTGTGGATATGGGGTGGAGACTTCTGTAGATGTCTCTTAGGTCCACCTGGTCCAGATCTGAGTTCAAGTCCTGGATAACCTTGTTAATTTTCTGTCTCGTTGGTCTGTCTAATATTGACAGTGGAGTGTTAAAGTCTCCCACTATTATTGTGTGGGAGTCAAAGTCTCTTTGTAAGTCATTAAGAACTTGCTTTATGTACCTAGGTGCTCCTGTATTGGGTGTGTATATATTTAGGATCGTCAGTTCTTCCTGATGCATTGATCCTTTTATCATTATGTAATGCCCTTCTTTGTCTCTTTTGATCTTTGTTGGTTTAAAGCCCATTTTATGAGAGCCTAGGATTGCAANTTTTGCTTTCCATTTGCTTGATAAATCTTCCACCATCCCTTTATTTTGAACCTATGTGTGTCCTTGCATGTGAGATGGGTTTCCAGAATACAGTACACTGATGGGTTTTGACTTTTTATCCAATTTGCCAGTCTGCGTCTTTTGATTTGGGCATTTAATCCATTTACATTTAAGGTTAATGTTGTTATGTGTGAATTTGATCCTCCCATTTTGATGCTAGCTGGATGTTTTACGACACATTTTCTTCATTATGTTGATGGTCTTTACCATCTGGTACATTTTTGGAGTGGCTGGTACTGGCTGTTCCTTTCCTTGTTTAGTGCTTCTTTCAGGGGCTCTTGTACCAAAACCAGGAAAGGACTAATAACAACAACATACTAAAAATCCTTTTTAGAGTATTTTCAAATGAATCATTTTACTTAATAAGACAAAATCTTGTTAAGTTTATATAGTTTATATTCAAAACACAAATTCTAATGAATATAGGGGTATCAGAAAAGGACCCCATAAGTCTACTTGCAAAAGTTTTTAAAGCAATGATGCTTTAAACAAAAGCAAAAGCACTGTTTTCCCAGAGTTAAAAATTATTTGAGGAATAAATATACAAAGACTTAGGGTATTAAAACCCTCAAGGTATTATCAAAAATATATTGAATTTATTTTATTTTACCACAAAGTTCCATTATGTTTTATTATGCCAATCATAGTATTACAGGGCAATAATCTGTTTCCATGATCTCATTTAGTTATTTAACTATAAACTCTCTATTCATAATTATACACAGTGCCTGATGCATGGTAGAAATTAAAATTTTTTGGATTGGTGATTAAATATTTCATTTTTAGTTATAAATCTCTATTACAAAAGCAAATCTATTAAACTATTTTGAGACCCTCTTGAAGAAAATGCAGAAAGTGCCAATATATTTAAAATTTAAAAGTTAACAGAAGTTTGAAATCATCTAGTCTGACCATCTCATTATACAAAAGAAGTACTGTATCTGGAGCCAGGGATGTTATCAAGCTACTTCAGGATCATGTAAATGAAATGAGAGCTAGAACTGGGGCTTAGACCTCCTGATTCGTAAATCAAATTCTTATTCTAAACATCACACTGGCTTTCCAACCTTTATAGTTAACAAGTTTTTGGAAACTTTGCTTGGCTTAATCAATGTAATTCATTTTCTCTTTCTCCCTCTCTCTCTGGCAATAAAGTTACAGTAAAACACAATTTAATTGGTCTAAATTGATGTAGAAGTCAATTACAATGGTTGTAGTATACTGGGCAACTCATGAACAATAAGAATTGCTATGAATGTACTGGTTAGCGTAACTTTGTTTGAAGGCCAAACGAATTAACTTTTATTCTAAGTATTAATTTATTCATGCTTTGAAATATAACAACCTTTATATTCTTATATTACTTCACACTAGGGTTTTGAAGAGTAAAATACAAGTGTTGATTAGTTTCTATTATTTCCTAAAACAATCTTTTCTGTTACCACACATATAAGATCTTTTACAATAATTTATTGCTAAAGCTATTAATAAAATCCTTTATAAAATGTTGATGGTAAAATTTAAAATATATATATAATTTCCCTTCATTTCTCAACTGAAAATAATGCCTTATAATATTTTTCTTCAAACGTGAATATTGAGCTTAAAAATAATTTTACCATTTAATATTTTTCCTCTGACAGTCATTAAGTCTTATTTCAATATTCTATTAAGCATTTAACGTCAAACCGTAATTCAATGCAGTCCCAATTCTTTATCCTGTTGAAATATTTCTGGAGCTTGTTTTCTAATTAAAAAATGAATTTTCAAACATATCATTAATTATATGATGCATGTAAAAACAAAATGTTCATCTCAGAATAAGCATTTCAGTAGCAACATGTTTCTTAATTTTCTGTTTTAGCATTTACAATACATTTTGTGGGAAAAGTGAAAATTCACATATAAAATGCTACATGTCCTCAAATAAAAGATTATATCAATGCAAAATTTTCTTGCATCTCAACACAATAATAAGCATTACACTTAGTGTGCTATACATTATTAACATAGTGACTTAAAGTATATTTAACACTGTCAACATTTTCTTGGGCCTTCTCCAAACATAGAGATACAGTTTAAAATAGTCTATGATACATTGTCCACCGAGGATGACTCATATGTTCACATAAAAAGCACAAACATGGATAAACACATTCAATGCAAGGAGCTCATACAATTGTTGAATTAAGCCTTTATGCAAAATACTTGAAGCTGATAACGATATCCTCTAATTCTATTCCTTATAGTTTCAATAAATCAATTTTTTTAAATATTAGAATTATTCATTTATAGAACTGCATTTTTAAAACATGGTGTTCGTTTTTTTTTTTTTTTTTTTTTTTTTTACATCTTTTACAGGAGAAATGCTGATACTTGAAACACAAGGATCAAAAGTATGATTATAAACAATATCATGTAAACCCATAAAATATATGCAAAATAACTGTGAATTATAAAATTCAACCATAGAAAAAAATGTAGAGCAAAATATATGTATTTGAAGAAGGTTACATGAGAGTAATATAAAAAACAAGGAACTCGATTTAGGAAAGAAATTGAATATGTCTTCTCTAAGAGCAATTGCTTTCGTGCAGTTTTCACTTGTGCTTGTCACCATGAGTCCAGACATGACTACAATGATTGGCCTACTTCTTCCTACCCTGTAATTTATCCTCCATCAAAATAACACACAAGCATACCACTCACAAGTATCCACATGCAAACCTATCAAGAGAGACTATGCTAATCCTTTGAATACACATTAAAACGTAAAATTATACAATAGCGAGACAACAGTTTTCTCAGGTTCTTAAAGTGTTGATTTAGTGTGACATGGAATAAGCAAAACTGGACACAATTTCAGTAGGACAAAGTTGCCAAATAACATCAGGACCCCTTTGTGCTTAAACCATGGTTGCCATGGAAATTAAATGTGTAGTACTTGATTGGTCTTGGAGAGGCCAAACCTGAAAACTCACTCCTACAGATGATATTTTGATTTATTTTTTAAATAACACAAAGCTTAAAATTGCAGCAATCATAAAAAAAAATGTAGCCAAAAAAAGCTTTCATTAGGTTCCTAACTACATGAATATACATTTAGAAAACTGACATTTTAATAAAAACTACATTTTTGACAGCCATAACTGATGGTGTTACATGAATGGTAACCTTGAACTTCATTACAGGAAATCTAAAGGGATGTGTTGTTACTCTACAGTTGGCTAATGAGTTTTCTGATGTTTTCTATATTAATAATAAGAAAAGTAAAGCTTCACTGCCACAGCAGAGTTACAAACAACAGGTACAGTTTACAACCTGGCTCAGGGCTGGGGCATATCGTTTGCACTCTGGTGAGAGTTACTAGGCAGCCACTACAGTTGTTACAGTCACTGTCTGGCCTGAATGTCACTTTTCCCAGGCCAGAGAAACGATATTTCAGGGAATTCAGGAGCCAGGGTATTTTTCTGTATCTTTACATTAAAAAAAGTGCAATCCAAAGCAGCATTGATTGCATTTATTTTATAAATGAAAGCTATCTGAAGGGTAAAACATTAAAGACTGATTTTACTTTTTAAACTTTATTGTTTGTTCTATGCATTTTAATCTCATTGCCTTTTATTTATTGAATCTACTTAAAATGATTACAAACTTTAAAACAGAATGGAAAAAGTTATGAATTTAAGTTCAAAATACAAATTTGGTTCTCTTTGGTGCCCTTGCAAATCATCATATAAAACTAAGGAGTATTGTATAATCATTTTCAACAATGATTTCATTAACAATTTAATAAAAACGAAAATACAAAAGTAGGAGTTATTCAAAAAGCCAAATATACTGCAACTACATCACTGAGAAAACGGGATTAGAAGAGAACCTTTGCCCATACTGTCTCTACCTTCAAGACAGTGATCTCTAAGTGCAAACGAAAATGTATAGGCTCTTCCCTTAGTTTTTCCTATTCTTCTCTCGGACCTTTTCTACATCCCCAGATCAAATCACTCCAGGTTATTCCTCTACCTCGTTGCGCTCTCTCTTCCCCTTGCTGGGTTAGGCAAGAAAACAGTTATAATGAACACATCAAAGATAATACAGACCAGGGATTACCAACCTCTGCGCCAGGGTGCTGGCCCCTGGGCTTTTAGGAACTAGGCTGCACAGCAGGAGGTGAGCAGCAGGAGACAGAGGGAAGCTTCATCAGTAACTGCAGTCGGTTCCCATGGCTAGAATTACCACCTGAGCTCCTACTCCTGGCAGATCAGCAGCAGCATTCGATTCTCACAGGAGCACAAACCCTATTGTGAACTGCACATGTGAGTGATCTGGGCTGCATGCTCCTTATGAGATTCTAATGCCTGATAATCTGTCACTGTCTATGGGACTGTCTAGTGGCAGAAAAACAAGCTCAAGCTTCCCACTAATTCCACATTACAGTGAGTTCTATAATTATTTCAGTACATATTACAACGTAATACTAATAGAAATAAAATGAACCTTAATGTAATGCACTCGAATCACTATATTGCACCTGAAATCATTCCCTCCACCAAATTCACAGAAAAAAATTTCTTCCATGAAACCAGTTACTGGTTCCAAAATGGTTGGGGACTGCCGGTATGGACTGACTTACAATTGTGCAAATTGCACTAAAGTTGCAAAAAATGTCTGCTGCCACGGGGAAGCAGAGTGTTACACTAAACAGAACTACCCCCTTCAATAATTTCTACTTCTTATTCTATATTTTATCAGAATATTTCTACATCCACCCAATCTGCTCAATTGATACTCGCCTAGCGTCTCAGTCAAGCAAACTGCAAGCTGACGCTACAAATGATAGAAAAGCTTAGAAATATCTGTTTTGCTTTCCTTGACAGAGTAACTAAAAATGTGCAGGTGCAAATGTCAAGTGCTGAATGAAGTAAAAGCACCTATCACCACCCTGGAGGACGATGGCAGCAGAATCAAGGGCACTGGCAGACCATCACAGCTAGCAGTGCACACAAAGCAATCTGTCACTGTCAAAATCCCTACCAGCAGTCTTTCCATAAGATTATCTGCTATACCAGGGTACTAAAACAGGAAATGTGGTTAGATTTACACTTCTTTGTGTGTCTAACATTTAATAAAACCATTTGATTATTATTTTTAATTTTCTCCTTCTCAATGTAGGAGCCAGTATAGTATAGTAGAACATATATCAAAGTGCCCACCACTTTACTTTAAGTAAATACTACTACCAAAATTTTTCTATTACTCCTCGGAAATTCCATATTTAATATTACAATTCTAAAATATTTATTAAAACGTATCTTATTGCTTATGATTAAAAAAACTATTTTTATTATAGCCGTTTGAAGTTTCAGCACTATCAAACATTTCTGAATTCCTGAAGCATATCAAAAGCTTCTGACTTCAGTTATTTTTTAATAATAGGACAGCTAATGCCTGAGCACAAACTAGCTAAAATTTCATACTGAGGCCGTCACATTCTTACATTTGTCACCCAATTAAACAAGCACCCAAGATAACTGATAAGCGCAGCACACTAAAACTCAACAGACTCAGGCATAATTAGAAAGACAGAAGTGGATTTCTTGTTTCAACTGGCCATTACAGAAACAGTTCTGTCATTTCTTTTTTTTTCTGAAAAATAAATTGGCTTTGCTACAAAAAAAAGTATGGACAAATTCAAATTCTTTGGTAACTTCTTATCAGTAAAAGTCAGCAGTAAGTTGATGATAAAAACAAATCTAATTATACAGGAGAAAGAGGAAATATATGGTGTACATGAATCATACATAGATTAGTAAAACTGTAAGTGCCAGGAAAAAAAACTGGCCAAATCTTTCTGCAATATTATAATCATACTATGTGCTGCTGCCACTCCCCTAGTTTTCTTTAGCTGAAATACAGCCAGATGATTATAATTAAGATCATTCTTTATCATAAAAAATAATGAAAGAACAACAAAAATGGAAAGGACAAAAAGTTTAGTCATTTTTAAAGTATGTATTTGTTGGAATAAAATTTTAAAAACAATTAAAAATCCAATGTGAAATATACTTGCAAATTTTGTGTTCCTCTTCTTTCTGTAACCTTTCTACTATATCTGCTTTCTCTTTTACATTATTATCTTCTTGACTAATTATTCCAGAGACCAGCATCCCTGAGGAACTTTGTACCTTCGTGGTACCTGTGGGACTTCATGAGGTTTTATTGGCATCAAGCCTTTCTCACATTGCCGCTACTCTAGTAACAATTTGCACTGGAGACATTCATGGTATAAAACCCCAGGTCTATGAACTTTGGGTATCTAGAAGTTGTCTTTAACCACAGAACCACATGATTGTTAGCACACTTGACACTAAAACCCACCAAATTAGTAAACACACACACAAAAAAAACCAAAAATGAGAAAAATGATTCCTCACTGGCAAATATTTCAATTTATGTGTTTTATATNTAAGAAACAGACTACAAACTAAAATTACTATTCATTCAAACTTAATTTACTTAATATTCTTGAGGGAAAATTTTTGGTAATACATTGAGTATACGGCTTTTTGCCCATGAACTAAATAAAACCTGATGAAATGTATGAGCTATTATTTTAGCTGTTTTATGTGGCTTGCCTGCTTCTCCTACATTACTATAAATTTAATTTCACTTATTGATATAACTATTGTGCCTCCTACCAGCAGCCCTTTTCATCACTCTCTAAAACCTGGTTACAAATCTATCATCAGTGAGGAAACCAGATAAGCAACCTAGGTAGATTTGTTCCTGAGTTGCTTCTAAATGAAAAATTACAGGATTCTTGCACATCTAAAACACAAGAACCTTAGGAATGAAAATTATGAAATCTCTTTATATTGCTCAGGCATCTTCTCCACTGCCTTTTAGTGTTCTGACATATTAAATGTAATTTAGGCTATGAAAAATAACTTGAAGCTTTTAAAAAATTGTATATTTCAATTTACAAATACCCATATTATACATAATCCTATTGATATGCTAAATTTTCCAGCACAGAGCACGAATCAATTTGGTTACCAGAAAAAAAATGGAGCACAGATATAAAATTGTTTTATATTTTCAGGTTTGTCACTTACTAGCTGTGTAACTAGAAGTATGAAGCTCCTGAGCCTCAGCAGTTTTCTCCCCAGATATAAAGGCAAAAATAATTTACCTGCAATACCAGGGGAAGGAATATATTTTTACAAAATGCATTTTTGTTTTAGTAAAAGGTACCAGGCTCCAAAGTGTAATTTTATCATTAGTCAACATTATAGTTACAATGTGCCAGTGTTCCTAGCTATCGGAAATGATGTATTTTGTCTATGCTGATAGATGAGTAGCTGCACAGAAGAACTATATTTTACAGATATTGATACTTAATATATAAGATTCTTCTAATAAAGATACACTAATTTTCTAAGAAAGAGATCTAATGTATAAATTTTTTACAGACACAAAAATGAGTACTTATTATATAATATTTTCTAAGAAATATATTCCAGAGATATTACATTGATATTATCTATATAAATATATAAATAATAATATAGCTTCTAAAAATTATCATATATCTTTTAAGATAATCTTACATTTTGAATTTAAAATAAACAATAAAAAGATGAATTATACAGAAGTATCCGAGTTATTTCTTAAGGAAGTATTTTAAAATGTAATTATACAGAAATGAAGATACAAAAATTATTCCAAAGTTAAACTCTTTAATAGTGTAAAACTAAATTGGCTAGTTTATTGTTCTGTATATAATGTAAAATAATTTCCTAACAAAATATGTTATGTCCCTATCAATATTTCTTTAATTTCAGAATTTGAATAAAGAAACTTAGGTTGTAGTCCTAAATCCAATTCTTTCCTTTCTTAGAAGAAATCATCGAAAACCAATTGTCCTTAACTTTCTCACATATAAAAGGAAATTATTTGAGAAAATGATCTCCAAATTCCTCTGATTAACTGCTAACCCCACAATCAGTGCCAAAATGCTTGGAGAAGAATCTACATTTACTATGTTTTCTAATTTCAATCATTTTATTACCCAAACCATGAAAGTATTTCTCCTAAATGTCTTTTCCAGTATACTGACCTTAGTTCTAATGATCAGAGAAGGGTGTAGAGGATGGGTTGCTCATTTTTCCGTCTCCCTTTTACTTTCCTTTTTTTTTCTTACCATAGTCTATTTTTTACCACCCACTGCTCCTTTCTATGCAACATTAATTGAAACATAATGATATATATACATTTTTAGAGAATTAACACATATTAGTGTGTGCTAATATCTTTATATTGAACAAGATTTTTTTTCCATTAGTTCAGCTGTCCTTCAAGGAGTCATTCTTATGGCTACTATTACTATCAGGTATATCATGGTTTTTTTGTTTTGTTTTGTTTTGTTGCATTTTCTTCATCTAGCCACTTTACTAAATTTTTATATAATTATTTTCATATGTGTCATTAACAAAATTTTAAGTTATGTGCTTTTTTCTGGATTCTGACAACTAAATTGCTTTAGTATTGCATTATTTAGATAATGGTTTTCAACTTTAACGGCATATTTGAATCATATAAGGGGGTTTAGAAAAACTCCATCTTTGAAAATTTTTGTTTGTTTTTGACACGGAATCTCGCTCTGTCGCCCAGGCTGCAGTGCCGTCATGTCACCTCGGCCTCCCAGGTACAAGCGATTCTCCACCTTGCCCGGCTAATTTTTGCATTATTTTTTGTATTTTTATTTTATTATTATTATTATTATTTTTTAGTAGAGACGAGGTTTCACCATTTTGCCATTTTGGTCAGGTTGGTCTTGAGCACCCAAACTCGTGATCCACCCACCTTGCCCTGTCAAAGTGTTGGGATTACAGGCGTGAGCCACTGCGCCTGGCCTATCCTTGAAAAATTTACACAAGCTGTTGTTGAATCCTAAGCACTGGTATTTTTTTTAAAATTTTACTTTAAGTTCTGGGATACATGTGCTGAATGTGATGGTTTGTTACATAGGTATACATGTGCCACGGTGGTTTGCTGGACCCATCAACCCATCATCTAGGTTTTAAGCCCCACATGCATTAGGTATTTGTCCTAATGCCCTCTCTCCCCTTTCCCCACAACCGCTGACAGCACCCTGTGTGTGATGTTCCCCTCCCTGTGTCCATGTGTTCTCATTGTTCAACTACCACTTACGAGTGAGAACATGCAGTGTTTGGTTTCTGTTCCTGTGTTAGTTGCTGAGGATGATGATTCAGTGCTGGTATTTTTAAAAGCTATCTAGAAAATTTTAATGTGCTGCTGGTGTTGAAAACCACTGGCTTAAAAAATTACTTGCTGTTATTACAGGCAAATGATTTGAATCAGACCTAGTTGATATTTTTTATTGTCTTACAAGTTTTAATAGCATTGGGCGCTGAATTTTCTTATATGACTTTTCAGTGTGTATGAATATAATCTTGTGGGATTTTCTTTTTACCTCTTTTATTTTTAGTTGACACATAATAATTCTACATATTTATGGTACACAGAATAAGGATTATTAGTATATTCATCATCTCAAACATGTATTATTTCTTTGTGTTGTGGACATTCACTCTTCTGAATTTTTGAAAATATAAAATAAATTATAGTTAAGCATATTCACCCTGTAATGCTGCAGAATGCCAGAACTCATTTATCCTATCTAGCTGTAATATTGAATCCCTTAACAAATCTATCCCCGTCTTCCACTCTCCCCTGTATTTCCTATACTCTTAGCCTCTAAAGGGAGCCACAATTATTCTACTCTCTACTTTCAGGAATTCTCTTTTTTTTTTTTTTCTCCCCCATGTGAGTTAAAGCATGTAGTATTTAGCTACCTGTGTGTGCCTGGCTTCCTGCTTAACATGATACCCTCCAAGCTTTTCCATGTTGATATGATATGATATGATCCCATGGTTTTTTAAAATATAAATCACCTACTCATATTTCCCATACACATTTCAAATTTATTCCAAGGTCACAGATCTTTGGGGGTCTTACATTTATGGGTACCCCCTAGACACTCTATGTTGGACAAAATTTGAACTTTGTCATTGTACTTGAGGCCCATGAGAATAAAACAAGAGAGGCGCAAATCCATCTGATTCAGCAGATGCTGTGGAGATCTCAGTGTCCCCCCTTTGCATGGTTTCATTTTTTATTATGGTTTCAGAATATCGTTCCTATCAACTTATGAATACACAGAAGAATGGTTTTATTTTTAACCCATTATTTTTATTTATTTTAGTGGGAAATCTGTGTTACCTCTTGCTATTAAGTTAGTGCAAACGTAATTGCTTTTAACGGCAAAAAAGTACTTTAATTTTCTTTGTTGTTTTTAAATTCATTTTATTTATTTAAGTTGCTATTTGTTTTTTATTTTAATTTAATCTCATTTCACATCTGCTTTTCATTAATAATTTTATCCTATTTGCCAATATTAATAATTGAAACTTCTTATGCTGTCATTATATGAAAATTATATTTCGTCAAAAAACTCTTTTCCACAATGTGCCACCTGCCCATTAAGATGCTATCATTTTAATTTTTCATTCCACCATTCTCCTACCTCGACTCTCCACCTACCCAGGGTACTTTTGGAATTTTCCTATTTCTATTCCCTCCTCCACTGAAAAATGTTTCAAGAAAACTTTTATATGTTTCTATCTTTTATTCTGAGATTGTATAGTTCTAAACTAGGATAACAATATGTTTTTGCAATATGTCCCTTTTGTTTTAAAAATCCTTATTTAAAACATAGTACATATATTCAGAATCTATGAGCTCACAAGGAGATTTGAACTCTATGACTACATATATATACATTCAAACACACACACACTCTCATGCACTCACATACACCTCTATATATTGTATTGTTTATAGCTCACCATCACTTCAACTACTCATGTTTTCTATTCTGAAATCTCTGGTTTTAACATTTACTATTTTCTTCGAATTCTTTTTAAAACAGAATCTTCAGACATAGTGAGTGAATTATAAATCTCAAGTTTTGCTTATTCACAAGATCTTGCTTTTACCTTTACAAATATATATTTTTATAGATATATAATATCTGGGTTATGAGAAGAAAACCAGGAATGCTCAAATTCATCCAATTCGGCAAATACTGTCAATGCAGTTGTTTTCTTTTAGTAGACTATAAATTTTGTGTGTGCTTTTTTTAATGTAATTTATATTTTCAAATGATATATCTTCTGATATAATATCTATGTTATATCCTAAATTTTCTTGTATTTTTCTTTCTTTTTTATCTTAGGGTTATAAGATAGACTTTCTGTTAATTTTTTATTTGTAACAATTCTCTATTAAATAATATGTTATTCTCAACAGCAAATTATTTGAGACTATTGTTCTCAAGTTTTAGGGAATGTTCTCTATCAGCTATATTTCTTTAGAGGCTTATAGTGATTTTTCTAAATGATATTGCCTTTTCTGGTATGCCTCGCCTTATGGGTTGCTATTTTTTTCTTTAGTTGCTCATTTGGACTCCAGTTCAACTGCAAGAATATTAGAAGACTTTGTTGGTAAGCGACCCTAAGAATATTGGAAGACTGCTGGAGAAAACTACGCCATGTGGTTGTAGCTTAAGTAGAACATTGGTAGCCTGTTAGTTCTCACATAAAAATCATGTCACTTTCATTGATGTACACATATTCTCCAGCAGCCCTGAGCACAACACAGACACTGAATAAACTCTCACCAAATATGCAAATCAATTGGATAATCTGTAGACCTCCAGCCACACTTACCCTTATACGGAGCAGTAAATATATTTATTATTTCTAGCAATTACAGAATCGCTTACTGTGTATACATTTTGCTTTAATTTCTAATATTATTAATTCAAGTAAGAACAATTAATATATTCACTAATCTTACTAAAACAAAACATTTTATGAGATGTTTCAAATGTAAAAACTAGCAACTGATTTCTGTTAAAATAAGCATCCAGAAAAGTAAAATGTGTTAACTTGAGCAAAAAAAGTATGTATTAAGTAAAATTATGGATGTTTTATAATTTCCAGCTTTCTTTTAGGTCATCATTTTCAATGGACAGGATTCCGTTTGGTTTTCAAACTTCAACTTAGACCAAAGGTAAACTCATTTGAGAGTTTGAACTGAATTGTTTAAGCCATTTTTGAGCTATGCAAAGGTGAGAGTACATTTTTCATGCACCTAACTAAAACAGGCCCCAACATTTTCTACTAATGCAAGTCACAAAGGACTAATGCTATATATTTTATAGTTGATAGGATTATTAAATTTCTCACCAAAACCTCTAAATTTAAAGGGAAAAGTCATTTTTAAGATGACAAAATTTCCACTTATGAGACAAAAAATTGGTAATAGAGGACTGTAGTTTAAAAGAAAAGAAAATACAATTAAGGCCAACTCAGATTTCTGTCTAAATTAGATAGAAAATGGATATAGGACAAATATCAAATTAGTGTAGCATTTCAGGGCAGAAATGTTATGAAGTTAATGTACTTTAAAATGTAAAAGTAATTCAACCTCAACCTTTAACAATCTACCTAGAGGGGAAAGCAGCAAACTAAAATATAAATTCTATGCCAAGCATATCCTCTAGTGAGTTTTGATCACTTAAAGCTTGAGCTCCTTTTAAGCAGCACAATGGATAAAATATCCATTATCAAGTGGGATATAATAAATTTGGAATTACGTATCAAATCACAAATTATTTCTTAAACCTAGCTAAGTTTTATTTAATTCCCAGAGCAAAAAGTGTTCAAATTTAAGATGGAGAAATAATATATTAAATGTTTAAAATGTTAAAGGGGAAAAATATGTCTTTTTTAACTTGATATTTATGTAAATGGAATTTCATATTTTAAACTCATTTTTACTCCAGCTTACCGTGGTAGTTTTGGATCTCTATTCAATTCCTTTCCAGTTACCACCAACTTCATAAGCCTATCCTTTATGTCATTACTCAAGTTGTGATGAAATTGTTGAATAGGATGGGGTCAGGGTATTGTATCATTCAATTTTAGAGAGTATTATCTGTGGGCATTATATGAAAATAAATAAATAAATAAGAAACTCTCCAAGTACTGAGCAGCTCTGAAGTATGGTTTAAGAAAGTATTGTGGCCAGGCCCGGTGGCTCAAGCCTGTAATCCCAGCACTTTGGGAGGCCAAGGGGGGTGGATCACGAGGTCAAGAGATAGAGACCATCCTGGTCAACATGGTGAAACCCCGTCTCTACTAAAACTACAAAAAATTAGCTGGGCATGATGGTGCGTGCCTGTAATCCCAGCTACTCAGGAGGCTGAGGCAGGAGAATTGCCTGAACCCAGGAGGCGGAGGTTGCGGTGAGCCGAGATTGCGCCATTGCACCCCAGCCTGGGTAACAAGAGCGAAACTCCATCTCAAAAAAAAAAAAAAAAAAGAAAGTATTGCAAGAATTTAGCTTGGAACAGCATGAAAGCTGCATTTGTGTGATAATGAACAAAGCTAGGATGTGATACAATGTATGGTGCCTGAACTAGTTCCTATTAGGAATAGAAGGGAAGGAATGGAAAACAGAGAAATCTGCAAAACCTGTTCACTGATTAGATATAGAGAGTAAAAGGAGAAATGACAAAGAGTTATTTGTAATCATTTATAATTTGAAATAACTGTGATAAATTGAAGAAAACATTTTCAATTACTGACAATATTAGAAAATAACAGCTTTGGTCAGTTTAGAGTTGATGCTTGATAAAATATAAAATAGACAAAACATATGCTCTTGTTTGATGAAATTTCTTATATGTCAATACTTCATTAATAAAAATTACATCAAATGCACAATTATTTATTAGCATGTAAGAAAACATTTTCTGACCCAGATCAGCCTGTAAGAAGTCTCTTCTTTCAGAGGCCTCAAATGCGTTTTGCCTCTATTCCTTAGATCATCATTAATATCTCTGCCTCTATTGCTACAGTTCATGTTTCCATTTAGGCCACTTTGATAGGTTGTATTGTTGGTTAAAACATTTTCTGATACTCAATAACCCTACATATGCGATACCTTTCTCTAGGGAAAGAATAAATCTTTTCTCCAACGAGTATCAAAATCAGGGTAGTGAAAGCCAGCTGTCCAATATGTAGGTAATAAAGGGTGCACCATGTGCACAGAGTTTTTAGATCATATTTATAAAAATAAAACTAGACTGCCTTCCATTATTACCATGTATTGGCAATTCTAAGTGTTGTCAGTGATCAGATAAATCACCCTCCAAAAATGCTACTGGTCCAAGTTCTAGACAATTGTCTGGGCTCAGGGCCACACTTATTGTATCACTGCATCACCTTCTGACCTCAGGACGGGCCATATGACTTACTTTACCACTGGCATGAAAACAAGCTGAAGTAACAAATGCCACACTTAAACATAAGTTTTAAAAAACCATCATCTGCCTGTGACTTTTTCACTTTTCCCTTTGCTAGAAAGGACTCAAGAAGAGGTCCTCCTTTAGCTGGCTTTTGGTGTAACTGTACATAGCCACAGTTAGTTCGCAATAGATATGTAACATGAGTGCAAAATAAAACTGTGTGCTTTAAACCACACAGGAAATTGTTCAGATCATGACATGACTAGCCATTTCTTTCTAAGACAGCACTATCAAGAATGTGAAAATTGCTATCACAATGTCATCCTCATGTCATGTTAAACTGACAGCAAATTGTATATAGGGCATCCAATCCCTCATACACTACCTCGTGCCATATACTTTTCTTTAAATCTAGAAATATTTAAGTCAATAACAGATGTATTTAGAAGATGGACTTTCCTAGGGTTTTTATTACTTTCTCAAGTGATGAAGTTGAAAATTCCTATCATTTATAGGTACGGGAATCAAACTTTCTTTTATTTCATTTAGTCATGAAAAATAAATGCTTTGTTAAACAGACAAGAGGCAAGCCAAGAAGACCTAGACCCAGTAACATCAGTACCAATCATATTTGACAACAATCTTGGCAAAATTTTAAGTGACAGCTCAAATAAATTGGGTTGTCAAACATTTGAATTCCTGAAATCATTTCATTCTTTGACATCTGGGAAGCAGAACTTTAGAAATGTCTGCAAACCACTTTTCCAACCACCCTCCAGTGATTACGGATGGAAATACACAAATTCACCGGAAAATTTAGCCTGTATCTCAGTTTCAGTATATTTTCATAAATTTTAATACAGGATTCTTGCATTGTAGCTTGTTTTAATAAGAAATATTCCCTTAACTGGGCATGGTGGCTCACGCAGATAGCCCCAGCAATATGGGAGGTCAACATGGGATGATCTCTTGAGGCCAGGAGTTCAAGACCAGCCTGGAAAACAGAGCGACACCCCAAATCTATACATAATAACAGTAATAGTGATAATAATAAAATTTTAAAAAGTAAAACACCCTTAATTTGGTTCCCTTTTTAGTAATTGGCTTCTTTTGGAAAGGGTAAGGGGATTTTGAAATTTCTACTCTCTAACCCAATTATTTTTCTGTGTTAGAGCTTATTCCTGAGTCCTGTGTATTTGCCTGAACTTGTACTTATAACTACGAGCATAATTGCTTTAAAAAATAACATTTATAAAGCACTTAATACGTGCCAGGCACCGTCCTAAGCACCTTAAATATATTAACTGTCTCAAGTTTCCTGACAACCTTATGATGTAAGTGCTATTATTATATTCATTTTACAGATGATTAGACTGAAACATAGAGAAGATAATTAATTGAGCAAAATCACACCATCAATAGGTAGTGATATTGGGACACCAACCTAGGGCCATGGAGCTCCAGAATTAGAGCTCTTCGTCTCTCTCCAGCCTCTTTCTGATATCATGTGCCATGCTGAACCAAGGGATATGTATGTACAAATTATATAGAGAAATGGGAAATAAGGAGATATTTATCTCAAACACTTAACTCTCTGCCCAGGAATGCAATAAAAGAAATTGAGAAAAAGCATCCAATATCTAATAAAGACTGTGTAGCATCTACTGACAGGTAGATGAATCAATTTAAGAGCAATATGGAAGGATTAGAATGCAAAGGTATTTTTTCATTTCATTTAATATGATATTTAACGGTACCTTTGAACAACAACTACAACGAAAGAAACATAAAAACAGATGGCTCATAAACCATGTTCATACATTTCAAAACCAACAAATAGTTTCCTTATTTACCAGAGATCTTATCAAATATAAGCAAACCAATTCAGTTTATATTTACGCACTGATGATTAATAAAAAGGTGATTTTGAAAGCATTGACTTCTTATTCATTCAATAAATGAGAAGGCAAGTCTCTCTACTAAAGGTTTGTCAGATACACTGTAACACAGATTTAATAAAAAGTCACTTTGTATATAGTTTACAAAGATAATTTTTTTTTCCTTCTAAGCACCTGTATTACTTGCAGCTGATATTTCACAAATTCAACAAAATGCATTCAACACATATTTGCTGAGTGTCAGCATGTAGTATGCTGCTGTGTTCCATGCTCAGTGCTGCAAGCATTTCAAAGATGAGGGAGATTCTGCCAAAGAGCTTTACATATCAGTTACACTGTCAGGATTTCCTAGTTTAACTGTGCTGTGATCTTGATGCTTTGGAGACTATGATGTAGAATATAAAGAATCATTATGAAAATAGACAGCAACTGTGTGTTGCTAAAAATAAAGTATTTCCAAAAGAGGGTACTGAGTTTTCTTTCTACTTATTAAAAGAGCTGTTACTCCACTACACTGAGGCAGAAGAAATATGAGGATGTAGGAAGATTACGGCCTACCAGGGATTCCTGTGAAACTTTTCAAAGCTGTTTCAGCATTCATGCTACAGTCATTACCACTTACCTAATTTTAGCAATGTGAAACTCTGGGATTGCTGCAGTTGATTGCCACAACATCATCAATTCTGCTCATGCTGAGTTAGGTTCATTTAATTTCAATTAGCATTTATTGAGCTCCTATCTTATGCTGAGCTCTGATTGGAGAGAGGAGAAAATAGACTGCTTGTGTAATAAAATAAGTGCTCAATAACATTATGTTGCATAATAATGGCTATGACTTTTAGCATTTTCATATGCTAGGTATTGTTTTAAGAGCTTTACAAATATTAACTCATTTGAAAAATAAAAAAATAGAGAAAATTCAATGAAACTGAAAGCTCTTTCTTAGAAAATACCAACAAAGTTAAAAAATATGTTTAGCTAGAAAGCTTACTCTTGGAAAAGATCAACAAAGTTGAAAAAATGTTTAGCTAGATTGATCAAGATAAGAGAGAAAACTCACATAACTAAAAGTAAGGAGACTAGAAATAACTAAAACTTAGGAGTAAATAAGGGATATTACTACTGACCTTACAGAAATAAAAAAGGATATTAAAGGAATACTATGAACAATTGCATGCCAACAAATTGTATAATTTCCATGAAATGGAAACATATCTAGAAAAACAGAGGTTTTCTTAATTGATGACCTTAATTTCCTTTATAACATAGAATATGAAAGTCATTGCTCAGCTTTAGAGGGGCCAAGGCTGAATACAGTTGGTGAGGAGAGGGACAAATGTTTGGAGGAGCCCCGTAGCTATAAGATAAAGCTGAACAAGGGCTAGGCCTGGTGGCTCAAGTCTGTAATCTCAGCACTTGGGGAGGCCATGGCTGGAGGATCTCTTAAGCCCCTTGAGTTCTTGAAGCTGAACTCAAGAAGAATTATACAATATGAATAAACTTACAACAAGTGAAGAGATGGAAGTAACAACCAAAAACTACCTACTAAGAAAAGTCCACACCTAGATGGCTTTAGTGCTGAATTCAACCAAAAATTCAAGGAAGAATTAATACCAATTCTTCACAAACTCTTCCACAAAATAGAAGTAGAAGGAGTATTTCCCAAATCCTTTTATGAGGCCAGTATTAACCGCTACCAAAATCTGTGATGTCTCACAGGAAAATATAGTCCAGTATCCACTTTGAATATAGGTATAACAGTCCTCAACAAAATACTGACAAACTGGATCTAGCCACATATAAAAGAAATATACACATTGAACAGATGGGATTTAGCCCAAAGAATGCAAGATTTGTACAACAACCTAAAATCAATTAATGTATTAAATCATATAAATATAATTAAAATTTTTTTTAAATCATATGCTTAATAGATACAAAAAGCATTTGACAAAATCAACACCCTTTCATATAAAAAACACTCACCAAGCTATGAACTGAAAAGAACTTTCTCCGTATGTTAAAGAGCATGTATGAAAACCCACAGATAATATCCTACAAAATAGGGAGAGAGAATGAATACTTTCTTCCTAAGAGCATGACAAAGGAGGAATTTCCACTCTTACCACCAGGACAAGGAAAAAACAGAAATAAAAGGCATAAAGACTGAACAGGGAGAAGTACTATTATCTCTGTTTGCAGATAACATTATCTAATAGAAAGTCAAAAGGAATCCACTAAAAAAAAAAAATTAAGTAACTTAAGTTTAAAAAAAAAGAAAAGTAAAACAGAGTGGTTAGCATCATGGAAGAGGTAGCAGAGGGAGGTCATGAAGAGATATAGGTTAATAAGTATAAAGTTGCAGTTATGTAGGATGAATAAATGCACAGATCCAATGTACGACATGAGGATTATAGCTAATAATATTGTATTGAATAGTGAAAATTTTCAAAGAGAATAGATTTTAGCCGCTCTCACCACAAAGAGAAAAGAGTAAGACGAAAAGATGATGGGTATGTTAATTTCCTTGGCTGTAGTAACCATTTCATTGTGTTTAAGTATATTAAAACATTATGTTGTACACCTTAAATTATACAATCAAAAAGAGTATCATATGTGAATCTTCCCTATAAATGCAAAATATAAAATCTGCAATTGTTATGAATGGTTCACATGCATATTTTCTTAGGTCTTCTTAAAGTAAGATTTTAAAATATATACATAGAAGTGAAACTAAAAATAAATATATTGTTGATTTACTGATTTTACTCCCAAATAACAAATAATTTACTTGTCAAAACTGCTTCTTGGAAAAGTATTGTTGGGTTTAATTTTATAAATAGCTTTAACAATGTTAATGTAACATATTTTATAACTTCAGAAATGTAAATTCAGAGTTAGCTATAGTGCCTCTTTTCAACATCACCTAAAACATTCTTAAGTCAATTATGCAGCACTAAAAAAATCATTTCAAGATAGATATTTTTAAGCTGGAATCGTGACCTTAAAGTTAATTATAATATATTGTTTCCGCTTTATCCTAGGTTTGCTGCACAAAACTTTCCAAATGCTATAATTTTGAAAGCTATCTGATTGTCTTTTCTACTTTGAAGAATACGAGAAATACAGTAACATATTAGTAATTATTTTATAAAAATGATTACTTTCCAAAATTTTTAGTAGTGTCCTGCTATAAAAACTTAATTTCACTCAGTGCATAAATTCTAAAAATTAAAATAATTAGAAAATCCTCTTTGAAAATATGTATGCCATAACACATCAGGTAATTAAATATCCTTTCAAAGTATATAATGCATTGTGTTTTTCTCATCAGTGTCAACTATATAACATTAAAGTTTACAAGACTATTTAAAAATAAACTCAAAAATATGTTAGTGTAATTTTTTGAATAATTTAAGTCCATTGAATTGAATCTTCACAAAATAATGAGCAATTCTAAACATTATACTTCAGATTTTATTGGACTACAAGTGATATTGTGAAATAATATTTAAATGCTATTAATTGCAAGAATATGGCAATTAATTAAGCTACATGAGTGTTTGTGTCACTTTTTTATTTACAGATTTGTTAATGAATTACTGTCTACATTTATATTCATAATTATAAAAGATAAAACAAACAAATTGCTTTATTCCAGTTTCTAGAAACTGGCTCATAGTTAAATTGTTCAACTCTTGTGATTTGAAAAAATTAGCATGTTAAAAGCTGGCATGATTTTGAAGATTTACTTATATTTTTGCTGTTACCTGGTAACAATCATATTTTATTTATTTTTTAGCAATTCCGTCTCCTAAATTCTATAAATTGCAGAGCAACTTCATTCAATATTTGCTCTTGAAATTAAACGCCTACTGTATGGCACTTAAAACATAACTTACATTACCAAATCAAAGGAATTGTGAATCTTGTTATGCTTAGTTTGACAATTTAAAGCATACAAGCAATCCACTGAACCTTCAGGGATTTAGTAAAAGAATTAAGATCTTGGTTTCAGAGACTACAAGAGCACTGTACATTGAATTGTTTATTCAACTAGAAAGGATTTCAGTAGTTGAATGCCCTTAGATCCAGCCTACCGAAGTTGCCTCACCCGAATACTCAGTTCCTCAAACTTAATTCTAAGCACTTGCAGATTTAGACTTACAAATCAAGAGAGACACCTTTTACCTGTGCAGGGACACATTTGATAACTAATAAAAATAAAAGATACTCTCCACACAAAATCGCACAGACACATCAGTGTTCATGTAACAGAGCTGTGGACTTCCTGCAGTGTACATGGTCATGGGTTTCTGACTCCGCTCTTGCTTGAACACAACACATAAGCTTTTCCCTGGAACCTTCACAATAACTCTGACTGCAGCTAACCCTGGCCTGGAAAATCATCAGCTACTTAAAATCACAGCTGCCTTAGAAGGAAATTCTCATTAGGCCTAAATTAAATGCTGAAGGGTGTAACTGCCCTCCACTCTTTCCCATTCCCCACTACCTCACCACCTCACGCTTGCACGCCCTATGAATTTCCGTACCTGTATTCTTGGCTATGTTGTTATCAGCTGGTGCTTATTTCATTTCCTTTTTTCCTTAGTTACAGCACAAACAAAGATGGGTACTTCTGTTCACAATGATACAGTCCCTGTATCATTGCCACTGTTTGCTGTTTCCTCTACCTAATATAAAGCCCCCTTTCCTCCCATCTCCCGCCACTCTATATACACTTTAAAACATTTCTCTCATATGCACGGGAAGTTCTTTCCATGGTTAACAGACAATGGGCATTCCCTGCAGCCCTGTCAAGGTGAGGTTGTTGACTACCAAATTCCAAATTACTCTTTCTTCGTCCTCAGAACTGCTTAGATGACATACTTCCTGTAAGTGTCACTTCTTTGGGACATGTTTCCACCACATACCTAGGTTATACACTTGGCAAAGCATCATTATTTCCATTTGTCTTCACAGAGTCTAAAAACAATGCCTGTACACAATAGTATGCCTCATTAAAACTTATGTTTTTTTTGCCACATACTTCTCCTCTGGGAGAACACAAGTATGTGCAAATATCCATTATGTTTTGACATGAAATGTGTCTGCATATTTCTTACTTAGAGTACAAAAACTCTATTGTATAGTTTCACTTGGTGCTAAACAACAACAAAAATCAATAGCCATATAATAAAATCACTTACAATAATGATTTCTTCTATTAGAAAATACAGTTTGGCTTGAGTTTCTGTTTATATCCTTGAAATTGATTCCTGGAAAAACCTAGTTTTCCTCAGCAACTTCAAGCTAAGTTTCTGTAACAACATCTTACAAAATTTTTAAATTAACTGAAACATCTGCATTCATGCTGGCTATATTTTTATCAATACAGCATAAATATTATTTACAAGCTTGTTTCTCAATATAACATTAGTCCCAGAGTCAGAAGCCAACTAACTGTATTGCATGATTTACATCTACTAAAGTCTGTTTTCCAACAACATCTACTAGCAACATTAGGATTTTGCTGTACTGTTTGTGTAACCCTTAAGCTAAAGGTATTTCCACATTACCTTTTATTTTCTCCAGTATATCCCAAACAGGAAGATATATTGGAGCCATCTTCCTGGCATTCTCAGTTCATTTATGAGTTTAAGTTGGAGTGGCAACATTACAACTAACCGGCACAAAAATGAACATACATTTATTTTAGTTTCATAAAGTAATAAAATGTTACATTTACTCATTCATTTTTGTATTAACTATGAAAGGTTAGATTTGAAACACTCAGAAATGCTCTCTCTTTATTATTTTGTCACGGTTGACATAGGCTAGGATTATACTGTTCTAACTCTTTAATTTTACAATGGCCATTTGACAAATGAAATTACTTTGACCTAATTTGTCAGAGAATATCTCTAAAACTTATTTTTAGGAGATAACAATTTCTCCTCTCTCTTTCTCAATCTCTTTGTCTTATTCATTTTCTTTTGAAAAACAGAACTACATTATTCTCCCCTTTTCTCAGTTTTGATAAAGTCAACTTAAGTGCATTCAAAGTCAAATGACTTTTAATCCACTAATTCTAGATTATGGTATATTTTGCCTTCTAGAAACCCATATAACCATGTACTTGTGCATCTTAATATATGTTAAAAACATTGAGGGATAGTTTTCCATGAAGCAGGACTTCCTAAAAATATTTTGTGCCATGGAAGACTTTGAACCTGGTAAAGCCTCTCTTCTCAGGATAGTATTTTAAATGGGTAAAATAAATTAAGGAGAATTATAAAAGAAATTGATGTTACTAAAAGAAATTTGTATCCATGTATACTTTTAGAGGGAGTCTGTGCACCACAAGATAAATTTATACAATTCAAATATATTTTAATTACATTTAGCCACGAAAAATCTTGATCTGCTTATCAAGTAAAAAAATTATATTGAAATACATATAATTCGAGGTCAAGAGATCGAGACCATCCTGGTCAACATGGTGAAACCCCGTCTCTACTAAAATTACAAAAAATTAGCTGGGCATGGTGGTGCGTGCCTGTAATCCTAGCTACTCAGGAGGCTGAGGCAGGAGAATTGCCTGAACCCAGGAGGCGGAGGTTGCGGTGAGCCGAGATCGCGCCATTGCCCTCCAGCCTGGGTAACAAGAGTGAAACTCCGCCTCAAAAAAAAACAAAAAACAAAAAACAAAACAAAAAAAATACACACAATTACATCTTAAATTTATCATATAACTGAAAGCAAAAAAATCATAAATATATTTTTATAACATAATTGTTTACATTCATGGGATAAGCAAATACACAGAAATACATTTTGGATATAGAAGAAAGAAACAATGGAAGGAGATAATTTTAGCATAAACTTATTCTTACCTTTATGGCAGTGGATGCAATTTGAATGTGGTGAAGTCTCCGAAGGGTGCTGTCCCTGTCAATGAAATAAGAGGCAGCTAGCTGATGTAGGGTCTCCAGAGTGACCGAAGAGCTATTGGTGCTGGAATCACTTCCTTCAGCTCGTTTGCTCAACTTCCGCTTGTCCACAAAAATTGTGAGTGACTCCTCTCCTGCATTAATAATATTTCAAATTATTTCATTTTCCACTTAAAATCAATGTTTAGATATCTGCAGGTGAAGAGGCCTAGATTACAGATGTAATAAAACAAAGGAGTGATATACACCAAAAGGGGAGGGGGGTCTTACTTTTTCGTCGTGAATATTTCTCAAGTACCTCAAAAAATGCCTGGGATATTAATCACTTTAAATACATAGTTACTGAATGTCAAATATTTAGATTTTGTAGAACAATTGCTCCAGATTTTATTGACTTTCTAACATAGTTTAGCATAACACTCATATGGTCCAAAAGAAAATTAAATTACATAAAATAAACTTAATGGGGTACATAAAATGAAACTGAATTTACTCAGAAATTTTTACCATAGAATAGAATATCCAAATGGAAACATGATGAAACACCAGGTTTCATTTGGACTTTTAAAATTCAGGTAAAGCATATGTATATAAGGTAGGTATATATATATGTAATAAATTCAGAATTTCCATGCATAGGGTGTATTAAAACATTGTGTGTTAATACACTGCATTAAAAACACTAAAATCTGTGAAGGATTTAGACAGTGGCAATAGGTTCTCAAAGGTAAAACATAGAGCATATTCCAGTTAAGCTGCAGTTTTCAATGTCCAAAAGACAAAAACTCGTCAATTAAGTTAGACATTGAGAACTTGTGATCCTCTGACAACCATATTATTGGATACTAATCTAGTATGTAATTGTCAAACTTGCTGTTTTCATTCTCTCAGGAACCTTTTTGTTTGGGTAGTATTGTGCCCATGTATAAACTAGCAAGTCACTTTGATGAAAGGGCAAATAAGTTTGTCTAATAGGGTAGTTGGCATTTCCTTTTTTTCTTGTAATAATATCAATTTTAAAATGACACAGACCAGGTGACAATCCAATTTTAAGTAAGAGCTCTTACATATCTACCAGAGATGAGGTCAGCTTTTATCAGAATTAGGTTTCAACAAACGCTATTTCTAAAACTCACAATTCTTGTTTGTATTTGGACCCCAACATGCATATTAGAAATCAGTTAGAAGAAGTAGAATAAAGAAAAAATACATCCTTTAAGAATAAATATGTACGTCAAATCATCAACAATATACGGTCATGTACATGATAAACAGCTCTGGAGTAGAAGCAGCTGAAAGTGAAAAAGAATATACATGTAAATACTATAAAAATATACAAACAAAAGAATCTACAGTCATTTTCTCTAAGAAAAATATAAACAGATGAGGAAATTTCAGGAAACTCATCTCAGAATTACCAATGAATCAGAAAAACTCATCCATTTGATAAGCTGTGAGGGTGCCAAAACAAAGAAATACCCTGTAGACAGATATAGAAAGAACAACAGTGGTATAGTGGGCTAAGTAAAAATTCAAAATGCAGCTCTGTGAATTATGCAAGAGACGTGTAACTAAGAAAAATTAAAAATAAAATGACAGAGACATCTTGGTAAATGTAAATTAAAGTAAACAAAGCTAATGAGCTTGATGTTACAGAATTTAGGCCAAATATTGTTAAATGAGGAAAAATAACAATACTGTATAGTGCTAATAATTGAAACTTGCAAAGTTACTTTAATAGCAACACTTTTCATAAAGCAGAAGATATAGGAGTAATAGACATATGCTGATAATATTATAAGACTTCAACACACATTTCTTAGACTAAACTAGATACAAAGAAGATAAAAAGTAATGATAGAAATTTATACAACCTCCAAATAAGGTAGATCTTATCAATAAATTTTGGACCTTATATTAAGAATAGTGCAAATAAAACTTACTTTCAAGATTACATAGAACATTTAGAAAAGGTGACTATATATTTTGTTACAAATAAACTCTTAGTGAATTCCATAAATTTGTAAGAATATAGTATGACTCACTGACAGCAATATAAAAAAATAAAAGTTAATAGAAAATTTCAAAAGATACTACATATGAAAAATCCCTATTGTATAATATTTGAATGACAAGATAGAGGCAAAATTACAAATTGTAAAGGAAAATGTGTACCAGAATTTAAGGAACAAAGCAGAAGCACTGCTGAGAGAAATATCCACAACCACAACATACATGAGTTAACTACATGATTCTAAAATCAAAGAAAAATGAGAAAAATAAACTTACATCAAATAAAAATAAATGAAATGATAAAAGCAGGTCTTAGTTGTTTTTAAAAAGACGGGAAATGATAAATACACCCAAAAGTAACTCCTTTGAGGAAGAAAAAACACCAACTAGTTAACCACCTTTTTTTTTTTTTTTGGAGAAAGAAAATTACATAAAGAATTGACAGAATAAATGTACAATAAAGCAGAAAACAGAACATTTATTTTAAAACATGAAAATAACTATTTTCTAAAACATATTGTAAATAAGATTAGGTGTCACAGAATACTTCCACCAAAAAAGGAAAAACAAAACAAAACAAAAAGAATTAACACATCCAAATAGCTCACAGTGGAATTTTGCCTAAAGTATAAAAAAATTGATGATACTGAAAATGTAAAACTTCTGAATCGATTTTTATAAACTGAGTATAACATTAGCAAGATATCTGAAAATCACACACAATATATTTTACAATTACTGAATATTGATAGAAAATTATTACTAAAGCAATAGCAAACAATATCCAACAGTAAATATTTAAAATGCATATCTCATGACCAATTGGATAATTCTAATACTGCAAGAGTGGCTCAATAGTAGGAAATAATTAATATAATTCAACATACTAACATATCCAGAAACAAAAATGCTGATATCCCTTATTGCTTAAAATACACTTCATAAATAATTATAATTATTTATAATTAATTAATAATAAATTAGGCATCAATGAATACTATATTTTTTCCATAGTGATGGAATCTCAATATGTTGCCCAGGCTGATCTCAAACTTCTGGCTTCAAGTGATCCTCCTATCTCAGCCTCGCAAAGTGTTAGAATTGCTATCATGAGCCACTGCACCTGATAAATACTTATTTAAAGAAATAAAATACAGGATCCTAAGCATAAAAGCCGACATCTTTCTTAATGGGGAAACCCCAGGAGGCATCCCCATTAAAATTAGAACCAAAGAAACATACCCACAAGTGCTTCTACTATTCAACATGCTAATAAATATACTAAAATGTAAATACTGAAGAGAATGCAAATTAGAATCACGGTGTTAGAAAAAAACACTTAAACTATGTTCATTTTACACATAATATGATTATGCTGGTGAAAAATCAAAATTTAATGGACAAACTACTACACACATAATAACATACTATACTAAGTAATAAAACTTAGTAAGGGACAAGCAAATAATAAAAATATTACTAACTCAATAGATTGAAACATACAAATATTAACTAGGTATAAATAATAATGGATTAGGGAACACACTTTATACGGAACAAAAAATGTGAAACATATGAAAAAAGTTATAAGTCCTTTCTGAAAGTTGCCATAATAGACCTTAATAAATGATAATGATAGTTTTTTCATTGAGCAGAAATATTCAACATTCAAATATATCAATTTTCCTTAATATATAACGATGCAATCTGATTAAAACCCTGGACGGATCATTTTTGTTTTCTGAAAGTAGGAATATTTATCATGTCAATAATGAATTGTAAGTGAAAAAAGAAAAACTTAAAAATAATAGGCAAGAATCAGAACATCTTACCATACCTGAATGCATATTGTAAAATCTGTGCAATTAAACAGTGAAGACTGACACATGAATAGGCAGAAAAAATGGAACGGGAAAAATATCCATAAAATAACAAGTACATATGGAAATTCAGCATGTAATAAAATGGGGTACTAATTCCTTGGGAAAAGACAGACTTTTTACTAAGTGACACCTAAATAGCAATTTGGAAAGTAAGGGATATGATTCTACACAAGGATAAATTGCAAAAGGATTAGAAACACTATTATTTAATGAAATGAAACCGTTCAAGTAGCAGAGAAAAATTCATAAAAATACAAAGAAAAGAAAAAATTTATAACGAGAAATCCCAAAGTAAGGAAATAAAAGATGAATGAATTAGAACAAGTAAAACCAGATTTCTTTCTAGCACAAAATCACAATAAAACAAATTTCGCAGTGATAAGGAATATTTACAACATATAACAGACAAACGGTTAATTCCTTTAACATTCCAAGAACTCCTAGAAATCAAGGAAAAGAAAACAAGATTTGGATAGAAAAACAGATATAAATAGGAAAAGAGATTTCAGACAAGAAGAGATAAACCTAACCCACCTAGATTTGAAAATATATTCAATTTAAGTCATAGCATGAGAAATACAAATTTAAAATATATTGGTATATTACTTTGCAATGACAGAATTTGCCAAAATCCAGACTTTGACAATTTGGGCAAATCTATTGGAAAAGTAGAAATAAACAGGTTCTCTAATGTATTGTTGGTGGGATTGCAAAATGATGTAACTAATACAAAGGGAACATTGGCAATAGTTATCAGTAACCAACTCTACAATTTTAAATTTAAGAATGTATTTCACAGAATGATTGTAAAATATGCAAAATGTGTATCACTGTGGCTTTTTCATTGACAGTTCGCATCAACATAAATGCCTATCAGTAGTAATAAACTAGATTACAACCATTCAGTAGAATACTGTGCAGCCAGAAGGCAGCAAAAATGATTTCTACAGCGATCTCATAAAGTGGATAAAAACAGTTTCATGATAGTTTTTTATAAGACAAGGGGAAGATACAAGTATACAACATATGTATATATTTCTTTTTATTTGGAAAAAAGTATCAAATACTGGAAGGATTAACCAAAAGCATTTATGAATTTTCACCTACAGGAACAGGATGAAGAAACACTTTTGGAAGACACATTTTACCATGATGTTTAAGCACTGGAAACATTTTTTAAATGCTTTATTTATAAAATAAAATTGTATTAAAATTTAAAAGCCATACCTAAAAATTAAAAACAGAAGCCAATGCTACTAATTGTGTATCATGTCTGTAAAAATAAAGTGACTTAAGAACACAGAACTTTGAATGTAAATCAGCTTTTGGAATATATTCTAAACAAAAACAAAAGTATAAAGAATCAATAAACTTTATTCTGTAGTGAGATGAGCAATATATTCATAGTAGCATGGTTTTATGCAGTATGTTGTTACATATGAGTATACAGGTATTCATTGTACAAATGTTTCTACTTTGGGTATCTTGAAAAATCATTGAAGAAAAAATCATAATGAAATGAGTATTCACAACTTTTTTTCTACATCTGGCCCATGTTTAAAATATACTGTTTCATAACAAAAATATCCTGAAGTAATGGCTAAGTTCATAACCAATACTATGGCTATTCCCAGATAATTTCACTTGGAAAATACATTAAAATTTTGAAGAATCATCCAAGTTCAGCCTTGATGCATTCAATGTTTTCTACAGATTCTTGTATTTGGAAGGAGGCTTACAAGCTTTTAAAAACATAATAATGAATATTTTCTTCAGTTGATTAATATATTAAATTCTAAACATTGATCCAATTAACCAATTGGACATTAGCTTTGCCTCCTGGAGATGCAAGAAGGCCATTTTAAATATGTGAAGAGAGTCATTTTCAGTAAGTCTCCTTTGTATAGTAGTGCATATTCCTATTACTGAAGGTGTTCCAACATTAATTGAAAATCTATATGTTGTTGAGCAGAAGAGATAATTAGACCAATGGAAGACATTCTTTCAGAGGATTATGAGGTCCTGGAAGACAGAAATGTAGAATTAGTTATAGTTTAGATGTAAGTGTACCATGTTTTACTGTAGAACAGATTTGGGTTCTAATGCTGGTTTTAATTTAGTAACTGAATATTCTTGAACAGCATATCTTAGGACTCAGTTTCCTCTTACGGAACATGAGCATCATAATTATTTCCTCAAAGAGCAGCTGTAAGCTGAAATCGACAGCTGTAAAGGGTTTGGAATATGACTGAAATACAGTAAGAATTCAAAAGTTTTTCATATATTATTATGCAGAGCTGCATGAATCAACTCATTCCATACCTAGGAGTTTCTAGTAAATTTAACTAGTTATCTTATTTGTGATGAGAAGTCGGCCTTTCCACTTTTACAAACTCTTTGACTCTGTCCTATAGTCTGCAACCTTAAACAGAGAGTAAAGATCTCCCAAAACATTTTTCTAAAATAACATATTTCTATCTATGTCATAGCTATTCATATAAATACAATATTTCTAAAGATGTCTTTGCTTTTCAGGTAAGTATGGCACATCATTAATTTCTTCTTCTTTTTTTTTTTTCTCTTTTTTTTCCCCATTTATTTATTTTATTGCATTTTAGGTTTTGGGGTACATGTGAAGAACATGCAAAATTGTTGCATAGGAACACACATGGCAGTGTGATTTGCTGCCTTCCTCCCCATCACCTACATCTGGCATCTCTCCCCTTGCTATCTCTCCCCAGCTTCCCACCCCGAGATATAGACCAATGGAACAGAACAGAGGTATCGGGGGCAACACAACATATCTACAACCATCTGATCTTTGACAAACCAGTCAAAAACAAGCAATGGGGAAAGGATTCCCTGTTCAATAAATGGTGTTGGGAAAGCTGGCTAGCCATGTGCAGAAAGCAGAAACTGGACCCCTTCCTGACACCTTACACTAAAATTAACTCCAGATGGATTAAAGACTTAAACATAAGACCTAACACCATAAAAACCCTAGAAGAAAATCTAGGCAAAACCATTCAGGACATAGGCATAGGCAAGGACTTCATGACCAAAACACCAAAAGCATTGACAACAAAAGCCAAAATAGACAAATGGGACCTAATCAAACTCCACAGCTTCTGCACAGCAAAAGAAACAATCATTAGAGTGAATCGGCAACCAACAGATTGGGAAAAAATTTTTGCAGTTTACCCATCTGACAAAGGGCTGATATCCAAAATTTACAAATAACTAAAACAGATTTACAAGAATTTCTTCTTAATAGGATTCCATTTGAGTCATACTTCACCCCCCAAAAAAGGTGGAGCACATGCTCACCTTAAAACAGTGAATTAAAACCTATTTGATTTAGGAATACTTTGCAAATGTTAGGTTGTCCCATGTCACAACTGAAAAGTGACACATAACAAGAGCTAGGGATCACCATTTCAGCATAGTCCTTATTGTAACAATATGAATGATAATACAATCCTAATATATATTGAGGCAATTAAAGATGAACATAGGAAAATAGTGGTCTAAAAGTAAGAGGGGTTTCGTTTTCTATCTATAGGAGATTTTAAAAAATTTACTTTTCAGTTACCAGTTTTGCTTGTAAGTTACAGATTAATATGACTTCTATCGTGAAGAATATGTATTTCAGACAAGAAATCAAATGAGAATATATTAGTATATATCATAATATACTTTTATTACTAATTCTATTGCTTATGTTTTGATTGGCATGTTTTTAATTAAAGAATTCTAAAGGCAGTATGACATAATGAGGGAAAATGAACCATGAGGTTTAGAGTCAGGGATGTAAGGGCAAATTCTAGTAATAACACATAATCTCTCTACTTGAGGATTGTGGGGCTTTGGTAAAGCTGCAGATGCACTTAGCATTCCCATCTCTAAAACAAAGGAAATATCCTTCTCTCAATTATCTGTGAAGATTAAACAATATAATCTCTCTACAGTACCTGGTGGAGCATATATTATGAGTGCAATAAATGTTCGCTTTCTCCCTTTTCCTTTTTATTAAGACCTAATGTTGATGAAGAAGTTTTAAATTTTCATAAGCTAGGATTTCATAGTTTTTAAATTGCACCACAGGAATCTATCTGGACCTAGTCATAATTGTTTCTAATGGTTCTCATAATCAAGATATATGGGATTACTAATAAGAGTAGTGGGTTATCATTTCTAATAATAGCCTGATAAAGAAAATCCATTCGTAAATTGCTAATGGTTCTTCTCTACAGTAGAATTATAATCCATGTATGCAAAAGCTTCCCTTCCTGATATGCCTGTGAGGCAACCTAAATCTTCAGTTTAAATTACCATAATAGATCTTTTTATGAATACGCTGTTTAAAATCCTTACTTACAACAGAGCACACTATTTGATGTAAACTTGTTACCTTGTGCTAAGTTTCAACTTTTGTAAATCATGAATTGTTGAATATTTAAGAAATTTTGCCAAGCTGACTCAATTTACATGAAGAATAGGCCTATTTCTTTCCTATAAGAGATCCTTCTTTTTTTCAATTGTACATAACTACCACACTTTTGTGATTATCTTCTTCATAGTCATTTGAGATTTTTAGGACCAGAGAAAATGCATTCTCAGATTTTACTGTAACTTTTCCACAAGTATTAAATTACAATTCATTAGAACCTACGTAAATGACAATGTTAAGATTTGAAAACTGAAATATTATTATTCAATCAACTAAAAAAATTGTGTTCAAAAGTCATTTTTATTCATTTTAAAAACCAGCTGGGGGTCATAAGCATGACATGGGTTCCAAAGGACATTCACACATTTTTTTAAAGTCTAAATGTGATTTTTAAAATGATTCAACATTCTGAGTCTGTGAGGCAGTGAAAGGATTAATGACTGTGGATATAAAAAGATATGATTATTTCACATAGAAATCATGCAGCTGGGTCTTGTGCAACTAAAATTTTGTGGTGGTTTATGGTCATTAAAAGCACATATTGAAGGATGCTTTCATAGAAAATGAGAAATAGGGGATGATAAAACAAACAAACAAAAATCACCATTTGAATGTCCTACCATGGTTGGCTCACAGAATTTGACATTTTTCATGAGATGTGGCCCTTAAAATTATGTATATTTCAACTCTGATCTTCAAATCATCTATGTTGAGTTTATAAGAAATAGAGATTAAAGAACTTCCATACTATTTACTTCCCACCTGGATTTTCTCAATTTGCATTCTCATATACATAGTTATTGAGGGTAGAAACAAACTAAAAATAATGGATAAAACAATGATAAAAAGAATCCTACAGGTAAATCAATAATGACAATGTGGTAAATTGTGTTATTCCTTGCAATTATTTATAACACCATCATAAATGCAAACATGCATACATAGATTCATGGTCCACTGTAGAGATGCATTCATGATGCATTCTCTTTATTCTGATATTAGAAGGAGAATGCTTTGATCAGTAAAATATAAGTGAGCCAGACGTATGATATTATACAAGTTTGGAGAGGCCTCACAAAGTTACCTCTTGCTTTTTACTTTTGCTTTTTACCCCTGCCAGGAGGAAGGCATGTTGCAAAAGAGGCCTTCTTGATTCTCAAGACACATAGATCTGAATCTCAAGGTACCCAGAGAAACCAACATAAAATATTGGCCAGAAACAACAATTATTGTATGATCAACTAAAATATGGAGTCTTTTTTTACTACTGTGAAGCTGATTTTTATCGGTTGGATGTATTTTATTTTATTATTTTATTTGGTGATTGCTACTGCCCTTGAGTTAGTCTGTGGTCCTATAATGTTTACATTCTAGCCAGAAAAAAAATTATGTGCAATTATGGCAGATGTCTTCCTGTTTATTCTACTTCGTTACATTTGAATATCTTATTGTGAATGCCTGTTTTGCCTTGGAGTGATTTGTAGTTATTAAAAAAAAAATGCTATTTGAGTGAAAATCCTTCTCATAGAAGTAAACATTGAAAACATTGTTTAAATTGAATTGTTTGTAGGTTTTACTTTTGATGTAGCCTTTTTTCTCAAAAATGTTGTTGAATTTTTGGCAACGAGAAGCCACATTATTACTTGTGCTAAAGCCTTGCAATATTTTTTGTTATTGTTGCCCTTTTGAAATTATATTGAGTTTGCAGTTACATGTTGCTCTCAGGGTTGATAATCATCCTTCTTAAGCTCCACATGTTAAAGGTACACAGCCTGGTGATATCTATCTACTAATCTACTAAGATTGTATTGTGGGGAAAAAAAGACAGTGTTTTAGAAGTAAATATACATCAGAAGAAAAAACATGTTAGAGAAATAGGCTTTTGGCAAGAAGCAGAACCAAATATACTAGGATAGTTAAGAAATAGACGTGTTGGCTTAACATCACTTGGCATCTGCAAGATATGGGAAGGAAAGAGCTAACCTTACATCACTTTGACAAAGAAACATAGTATGTTTTGCAAAGCATCCCAAACAAAAGCAACTGACCTTATAATTATTAACAGTTACCCCCAAGAAAAGACTATAAATTTTCTAAGCAAATGTGAAGGTAGCATAATACTCTCCATAGTTGTACAGTAACATGAAGATAAAGGAACCAGAAATAAATAGCTCTGAGGTTAGGTGGCAAAGAACCTACCCTGAGTGAAACACAATTAAGTTACTTCTAATTTTGGAGCTATTTACAATGATATAATGAGTATTTTTAAAAAACATTTTTGGTACGTATAGTTAAAAACTCCTGCTATTATTTTTTAAGATTACTTCTCAGAACAGTTTATTATACTTTAAATTTATATAGAGACTTTAAACAGTGCTGTTCGAACTTAATGTGCATATAAATCACCTGGAGACCTTGTTAAAATGTACATTCTAATTCTTTAATCTGGGATGGAATCTGAGATTCTGCATTTCTAACAAGCTCCAAAGTGATGCTGATGCTTTTGGTTCATGAACCACACTCGAGTAATGAGGTTCTAAACCGTAATAACTTTATTACCAAGTTAAATGTCTGTCTGTATCAGTGACCTAAGTGTTCATTTAAGGAAGATCTTGGGTGTTCTGAACTGTCATAAATAACTCAGTATATATTTGTCAAAAAAGTAGACAGGTGATCTATCTATCTTATCAATGTGCTACATAAAAGAACAAGAAAAATATATAATTAAGTGTCCAACATTCTACAACTTAGCATTTATCTTTTACCCTGGTTGCCAGGAAAACCTTTACTAATACCAACTGACAGAGAAAGTTGAATTACATTTTGCTCATGTTTATTCCTATTATTATTTATACAAATGATTTTTAAACCACAACAGTAGATAATTGCCTTGTAAACAATTAAAAAATGATTAACATTATTGCTTTAACATCAGACATTTTATTTTAATTACTAGTGAAACCTGAGAGATATATATAGAGAGAGAATGAGAGAGAGAAACAAATACAGTCTTAAGCAATATTAATAATCTGAAGACTAATTTTAATAAATATCAGTATATCAGTCCTTTTTCTCCTTCAATGACATTTATTTTGATTATTTCCTAAGATAGGAATATTCAAAAATATTTATTTTCCTTTCCTTTAAAACAGAATATATATTCTAAGACAGAAACTAATTCTATGCACTTCAAGTGCTTATTCATATTTCTTTAAGAAATACATTATTTATGTGTGTGTGGGTGTATCTGCTGAATTAACTTTATGTTATAAACTAAAGTGAAAGAAATTTGTACTTCCTAAGAGACCAAGTGAAAATGAGAACAACAGAAGTTAATCAATTTTGAAAAGAGGCATATGACAAAGAATTAAAAACTGTCTGTGAATACTTTATACAGAACATAATTCACATAGTGAAAAGTGAGAATTATATCTGAAATTAAATGAGCATACTCAGATTTCTTATTCCTATGAAAAACAAGTAACCAGAAATAAATTTAATTAATACTTCATCCATATTCTAACTTCTGACTTCCATTTCTTTAAAACACACACACACATATTTTGTAAAATTTCTGAGATAAGTGAACTACATTGGAGGTGTAGTTTTACATATATGTACACACACACATATATACTACATGATAATTGAGGCAGTATACATTATTTTAAATCACTATTGTATGACATTAATACTATTTTTGTACATCAATCATGCATTTTTTATTCCAACAATGGAGAAAGTATTTTTTGCATTGAAACAAAATTAAATATCTAAAAAAACGCTTAAGTTTAGCCATATAGTAATCAAAAGATACATTAAGAAACATTTCAGAAAAAAATTAAAAAGACTTACAAATGAAAAACATATATTGTAACTATTCTGCCAAAAATTTAATTACAGCTTTTTAAATTGTACATTCAATAACAGTGGTCAAATTGAACTTGCTTTTATGTTGCCTAGAATAAAAACTATTCTTCAAAGTTTTTCTAAGTTAACAAATCTTATTATATTGTCTATTCAATCCTGAAATAAATTTTGGACACACACACACACACACACACACACACACACACATATTCTGAATATATATGTGTATACACACACACATATTTGGAAAAGAGAACTTTTTTCTTGCCTTCTTCTACAAGAGAAACTATTTTCTGCAAACAATCCTCATCGTTACCATGTGTTTCAAGGCCCACAGAACTGCAGTGAGTTAACAGAAAGGCATAGTGTAGGAAAGAGGCTGCCTATGAGAAACTCCACCTCTTACTTGTCTTTCTCTTGTGGGTGTGCTTGTCAGGAGAAGACACACTTCGTTCTGTTATTCTCTGACTTAGAGTTGAAAGAGGCAAGAGTACTAATGGAGGGACCCAAAACATTCCTGGCTGCTATGACTGGGTGGATAAATCTATATAATTCAGGAGATGAAGATAAGGGCACATTTAAAATTGTTATAAATATTTTCTTATAACATTTCATAAAAATGTTAATGAATGTTTTGGTCTGTATGTTCCTTAGTCCTTTATCCTTTAAAATTGATCCGGAACACAGTTTTGGTGCTTTTTAGCAGACTATCTTTTCCTCCCTAATAAAAACCCACCAATTTTAAAGTCATCTTTTTTTGTTATATGCACTCATATTTTGTATTTTATATTCAGTACACAGATACACTTCTATTTAGTATTTGTCATACATTGAATTACAATAAAATATATTACAAAAGCACTCATTAAATATATTCCATAGCTAGAAATCAATATATCTCAGAAGTACAATCTTTTTCAAGATTGATTCTTTAAATTGAGTAGCTTATTTTAGATATTCAAATAGTGATGGAATTTGGATATCATTATCCAAAATAGAAGCAAGCTGAATTACTATATTGGTAAACAGTCTGGTGGCTATAAAATGAAATAAATGGGGAAAATAATATATGTTGAAGAAGGTTTCTTATAATTTATTTTTCTCTATAGATAAAAAGATAATTCAATCACTGACTTTATCTGTCATAAAATATCCCATTAAAGGCTTCAAGTATGGTATCCAAAGTTTTATGTCTACATCAATAATATAATATACTAAATAACTCTTGGGGGAAAAGCCATTTTTCATTTATTTCCTTTTTATGACTGTAATACTGGTAGTATTTTATAGTCAACTTGTTTTGAAAAACATTTAAATTTAGTGGAAAATTTAGGTACTGAGGAAGCATCTAGTTATAATATGACTGGCTTTTTGTTTAAAACGTTTGCTTATATACATAACACCATAGTGTTACAATTTTTCCTTGGTCTTAATTAATTAAGAGAAAGAAGTAGAGGGATTAGTTCAAGCTAAATGCCACAAAGCTTGATTTTTTTTTTTTAATGGAGGAATACAATTTTGTGTTCAATCAGGTAAAACAAGTGAAAATAAAATGAGAAACTCAGCCACTACAAAGATTTTGGTTTAAGTACAGTAGCAATAATTTCAAAGTTGCCAGAAATCATTCCTGGTATACATTTTAATTGCAGATCGTTTATATCCTTAAGCTACTTAAATAGTTTCATGCATCTTAACTGAATTATTAACAAAAATTCCTGCAGGAAAATGAAGTAACATTTTGAGAAGAAAAACAATTCCAGTAGAAAAAACTATTAAAACTAAATCCAAGGAATATTGAGAGATTAGAAAGTGAGTAAGGATGTTAATTCCATCTCTTTCCCCTTTTAAGGCAATACTTGAACAAAACTTTTAAATGACTGAAGTAAAATCACTGTGAGAGAGCACACTGCCATTATAGGAATAATCAACCTCAAGTGATTAACCTCATAAACTCTGAAACATGGTTTATTTAAAAAAAAAAAAAAAACCTATACCAAACAAAAATGAATCTTAAAGCCAAAATGTGGCATCCATAATACCAAAATAGTAAAATAATTAACTTAAAAAGTCACCATAATTTTGACACTAAGGAACAAGAATATCCATGGGAACCATTGGTGCTTTTTGATCTCTTCTGTCTTTTCTCTGTCTTTTCCTTCCTTTCTTATCTTGAAAAATGTATTTGATCTTCTGAAATATGTACAATTGGTTTGAATCCCTTATATAATAATAAAGTATGTGTTTCAAAATCACTGAACTTTTTTAGATGAGGAGCTACAGAAATAATTTGAATTTTACCTTTCAGATTTTATGGCATTAAAAATAATTGACATTACTAAGCTAAATAGACAGCTTTCACAGACTCGATCTTCACAATTATTGAAATATTTCATAAATTCTTGGCTATTTACACTACTATAACAAAATAGCTCCAATGCATCACATATTTAAATTACACCACACACTGTGCTAAGCACATTCTTTTAAACATTTATTCTAACTTTCCCATGTTCCATCACATAGGTTTTTTTCTCCCTTTTTCTATTAAAAAAATTAATATTCAGAGAAATTACTTAATAGATTTTAAAGTTTCACAGGTGGCTAAAAAGGGAGAAGTGAAAATCAGGATTCAACAAGAATGTGGCTGATCTCTTTATCTTCTTATTTTACCACATTCATTTGTGGAAGAAGGTAATGAGAAATTGCGTATATTTATAGCCAGTCTTTCATTTCTGCCTTAGCAACCTGTAGTTTTCACCTTTAATCTCTTGAGACTCCATTCCAGAGTTAGTTTCCTAAATGTGCTCAGGCACCTGCTCCTTTTTCAACCTGTTCATGCCTTCTTTATCTACTCTCAGTTGGGTACTGATTCTCATCAGTTCTGAATCTTTGTTTGTGAACTAGACCCAGTTGGCTCTCTAGATTTGCTTTCATTCAGAATTCTTCCTGAATTCTAACTCAAATGTTCTCTGTTTATATTATACATGTTTACATATATCTGCTGAACTGGATGGACCTCAGTCTCCTAAGAAAGTGTAGTTTTACTTATTTATTCATTTAAACAATTGTTAACAAGAACCTACTGTATATCAAGTGCAATTATAGCCATGGGGTTAAAGTGGTGACCAATACACCTACCTTATTTTTAAGAAAATATGCAAGAAATATGGATAATAAATCAGTTACCAAATAATTTCACAATAATAAATACTATGATAAATGCAAAATATGATCATGAAGTAGTAGAGAACAATGGGGTTCACTGGGCACTACTGATGAAAGGATGGTCAGGAAAAGGCCTCTCTGAGAAAGTAATATTTGGGTAGAAAAATGTGAAGATCATTGTGACTGAAAAATAGAGCATGAGGAAGTGAGAGCTGAGAAGAGGTCTGAGTTTAAAGCCAGCATTCATCAGATCATTGATATAAGGCCTTATAAACCATAGCGAGATGCTTAGACTTTAAGTGGCCAGTTCTCGATTTCCATTAAAACAGTGAATATTAACTGACTCAAGTTTTTAAAAGATCTGTGTGGAGGAGGTACCATAGAAGTATTATAGGAAAAAAAAATGATTAGGTCTTGGTCTAGAGATGCTAGAGAAGAGGTGAGGAAAGAGTTTGATTTGGGGGATATTCTGGTGTAAAAAAATTGACATGACTTGCTGAAAGACTGAGCTTGCAGGTTAAAGAAAGACAAGACATCCTCTAAGGCTAAAAAATGAACAAGTTAAATGAATGAATGAGTTCTCTAACTACTCAAACTGTAGCTATCTGGATAATTCACACTTTTCTTTGATTTATACACTTCTATGCACAAGCACACACAGGCACAAATATGTTCAAAGAGCCGTACCTCCCAGAGTAGCAGATAGCAAGAAATGTGTCCCATATTTCTTGATAAGGTTTTCTGTGATTTGTTGAAGGGTAGGTCGTCGTCCCAAAAGTCTTATGTTGCGGAAGAATTCAGGGGCAAGAGGCAGAGGAGAGCCAAGGAAATTTCTTCTCTCAACTGCAAGGTTATTTACTTTCCAGCGGCCAAACTCCCTGAAAAGCAAATTTATTTTTATTCATAAATGCATAATCTATCTAAACGTTTTCATTTTAAAAGTTCACTTGGTAGTTTAGCTGGGGTCAGTACATTACAATGACTCTTGCTTGTAATACCATGTTGTGTGCTATGAGTAGGAGAAGCAATATTTATAATTTATTTAACAGGAGTGAATACTCTAAAACCAAGTCATGTAGAGAAAAAATAAGCCACTTAAAGTGAATAGCTTCTGAGTTTAAATACGTATTCATAAAATGACTTCATTATGCCTAGAATATGAATGTAGAGTTCCTAAACAATAACAGAATAACTAAGGTATTTTTTTTTCATTTTCTAAGGTATATTGATTGAATAAAAGAATGATTCATATTCATTACCCTAATGATTTCCTTTCTCTACCCTAATGATTTCCTTTTTCTATTCACTTTAGAGTGGGAACGTAAAAAACCTCAGGGATATTATGGAGCGGCAGAATAACTTTAAAAACTTCATCAAAAGAGAAACCATTTTTTTAAAAAATAATTATAGTTTACAACATATTTAGAAACCCAAATTCAGCTACTGCAATTTCTCAAGATGCAGAGTGATTTTATAGATGAATTTGGCCAAGTTAGAGAAATCAAAGATATGGCTATAAATGTTTTATACATTTCTTAAAAAGAATTTATACATTTACAGTGAGACAAAATCAACCTGATAATAAATTAGAAAAGAACTATAGTAAACTCGGTCTGACTTTTTTTCTCACAAGTGGCCTGATAAAATTCTCAAATATCATCTGCAGGGAAGAACACTCTTTACTAGGCTTAATACTTCAAAGTGTGTTAAGTAATATTTGTAAAATAATCAAATAAAATGTTGATTAAATGCTTTATGGACATGTGCCATATTTATTTATATTTTTCTCCAAGAAATGCTTGCAATGTTCCAGGCTCAGTGAATGATAAGGGATTCACCTACTGATGAGACCCATACTGCCCATCTGCAAACAGCCTTTTCCTTTTGGAGAAATGTTTAGGAATAAATAAAAGAAATATATAAAATGAAATTTTAAAAAGTTTTAAATTCTGGTATACACTGAATATACACATACAGCCTACTTTGATAAGAAATATGACTGTATGAAGTGTGGCAATATTTTACATTACATGGCCAGTGAGGGTAACTCTGCAGAGACAATGTTTGGGCAATATGTGAAGGAAAAAATATAAATTTCTTGGTGCAAGGAGGCAGGAAAAGGATTGACAAAGAATAATGAGGCACAGTGCAAATAATTCCAGGACAAAGAGGCATGACCCTGACAGTTTCTAACTATGGACATTTAGTATGTGTGGCACATATTTGACAGTTAAACAACCCACTTTTGTCACTAATTATATGATTAGAATCACTTTGGAATCTAGAGAAGACTTGCATCTGAACAGAAATTAGCATCTTTTCCTTTTTTGAGAAACTCTTGTTATCACCTTTTAAGAATCAGCTCATCTAAACAGTTTTAAATACTGTTGTTCTACCAAGGGTTCTCGAACCATTGTTGGAGAACCACATTGTGAGTAGTACACATTAGATATGAATCCAAATTCCTCGTGTGTCTCTTTTCCTGAACACAAGACAAGACATTTACTGATGACCTTTAAAGTCATTGTGGCCATGTGGCTTACCTTGGCCAATGAAATGTGAGCATGTGTGTACAGCCCGGTACATCAGCCCGGGACGCTGCTTAGCAACTGAAACCAAAATTGCTATGGCCCACATATATCCCTAAAGCTTAACAGGATGAACAAGTGAATGAACTGAAAATTAATTTTGTCATGTAAAGTCATCAAGATTATGGGAGGCTGAGGTGGGAGAATCATTTGAACCCAGAAGGTGGAGGTGGCAGTGAACTGAGATCATACGACGGCACCCCAGCAAAGATTATGGGATTATTTGGTTTGCTTATTTTCTAGCATCTAGTATATCATTACTGACGTAAAGTTTTTGACTCTAGGATAGGAAGGTAATAAGGAGCTAATGTCGATATATAAATTGGAAACTGAGGGGTGCAAGTTTTTGTTTTTGTTTTTTTAATCCTTGTTTCCTGAAGATAAGGTTCACCTCAGTTACAACTAGATCATGCATTCATTAAATGTTGGAAAAACAAAGCAATGAAGTGCTGAATTTAAAACATTCTGTTGGGTGTGATTATCATAATGAGAACATTTTACCTAAAGGCATCTCAGGATTTCATCCAGATGCTTTTTTATATTAAATAAGAACACTGTTGTATCTAACTAAGTGTTGTTTTCTACTTGGAACCTTCACAGAACATAACTATTTTCCCCATCATAACGTTTCAAAGTCTTTTAATTAAATAGGCACAAACATTAGAGTTTAATGTAACTCAGTCCCTTTCAAGGCACCACTATTTTGTAGAGCACACATATGGCCTATAATCAGTTTAACCAGAACAGTACTTTGAAAATATTTTGGGGGAGCATACTCTAAGGAGCCTTTATTTATTAAAGTTGTATTTTTGCCTGCTAAAAATTCTGACGTGCAAGCATCTATTATGTATGTCCACACAATGTTTATTTTTCTACAATATTTATTATAATTTTCTCCCTACTCAGCTCATAAAAACGTTGGGAAATAAAAACGACATCATCAAATTTCAGTAATCACTGGTAACATAATTGCCACATTGCCATTAACCTTTCTTATTAGCATTTAAATATATATAAACAGACAAATGTACTCAGTATATTTAAAAGATATAAACTGCCATGATTTATTTAAAAGTACATGTGTATATTTGGTTTCCCCCAAACACAGAATTTGCCATTGTTCGTATTAGAAATTTTGGATTAAATATGAAAGAAAAAGAAAACTGAAATATACTGACAAAAGCAGATGATGCAGTAGGTGAAAAGATTTACCTTTAACTGCTAATTTCCACTAAAGTTGTCTAAAGTCCTAAGTGCTTTTATTACATTCCTTTTCACATTACTATATTTGTTGGCTAGTAATTTTAATTTTATCAATAATGATTAAATTTTTCAGACAAAACAGAATCTTAAAATAATTACCTAACCATTCATGTCCACTGGGACAAATTCAAAACAAAAGTCATAAATTAACTTGCCATACTTTACTATTCATAACATCCTAATTACATCTGTAAAACCATACAGATCATAAGAAATGACATTAATATCAGTATCATATCCCCATAGTTTTATTAGGTAACTGTTATATATAAAATTGACTTTTAAAAACATTCTTACTTGCTGGGCACAGTGGCTCATGCCTGTAATCTCAGCACTTTGGGAAGCCAAGGCAGACAGATCACGTGAGGTCAGGAGTTCAAGACCAGCCTGGCCTACATGGTGAAAAGCCATCTCTGCCAATAAAAAAAATAAAAATAAAAAATAAAAAATAAAAAATATCCAGGTGTGGTGGTGTGTGCCTGTAATCCCAGCTACTCCAGTGGCTGAGGCAGGAGGGTTGCTTGACCTGAGAGGCAGAGGTTGCAGTGAGCCAAAATTGTGCCACTGTACCCCAGCCTGGGCAGCAGAGTGAGAATCTCAAGAAGCAAAAACAAAAACGTTCTTACCATATAACTTCCACATCTCACAAATGACACTGTTTTTTATTTAGTTAGTAAAAGGAAAATGTTTAAAATGGCCTGGATGACTACAGCACTCAAGCCAGTGTTTAAAAAACAGCTAAATGCTCAGCAATTGGCAAGTTAAAAAATCCACTCTCTTATTTGCTCCTTGATACATCAAACTTTTAAAAAATTTAATAGTAGTAGGGTTTAAAATTTTTTTTTAAGCTTGGGAAAAATTTTTTTTGGATGACGCTAGAAATTTAGCAGAATGAATCTATGCAAATAAAATACTGGCTATAAAAGCCCACCCACAATATGACTTACATAAAAAGTTTACATGTAGGATTTCTAAGAAGCACTGATTAATAAGTGATTTTGAAAAAGCTGCCAAGCTCATAGTAGACTACAGGACACAATTAGCATGACTGCATTAAAAACAACTGCCATCTGAGTAGAACAACAATAATTAACTGTAGCTGTAACTTCTTGACTATCATTAAAACAAAAAGATAAAGGTGGGGCTATTGAAAAGTTGTTAAGGGATGGTCTCATTGATGGCTAATTATGCACACTTCAAATTCTTAAAATATATTAATATTTTAGGGCTTTGAAACTACTGAAAATAACTTAATTTTATGTTACATAGATTTAAATACTTTTAATTTTCATAGTTTAATAGGGTTTTACGCAAACTTTAAGAGAAATACAACACAGATGCAGAAATATATGATAATATAGAAATTTATTATGCTTGTTTAAATTAAATCACTTTTTGAACACTTATCAGAAAAAGTTTTATGTAAAAATATACAAACATACAGCTAATGATCTTCTCATTTGAAGAAAGGAAAATGTGAAAGAATTTTGCTTAAACTTTGCTTTCTAAAGTTTGACAACATAGTTTAATATCTATTACAAATATATCAGCTTATCAAAATTACATTCATATAATTATGCAGATTAGGTAACTATTGATCAGTGTAGACAAGCCAAGAGGCATAGACATTAACTGAGCTAAAATATAATTGTCTCTTTCTGAAAAAAGCAATACGTTGAATGCTTTTATTTTAGCATTTATACTTAGAGAAGTAATTCATTATCTTCATGAATATATGAAAAACATTTGCGTTCATGCATAAATTTTAATATTTTAAATAGGCAATTTTAGTTTTTAAAAGGAAATTGATTTAGGAGTCAAACAGCTGATGTTTCAAATCCTATCCTCACCAATTTAATTCACAAAATGTAAAGTTTTCTGAATTTTTGCAAGTTCATAACCTCAGTGCTGTAAACACACCTCATTTATGATCATAGCTGTAATATAGCTAATACTTGAGACATTCTGGAGTAAAATTTATAAAACTTAACTACAGTAGTACTAGTAACATGGATTACTTCTCACTAATTTTTGGCATATGTAACTTTGTGAAGTGGGTTTATCATGCCAGGATGTTAATTTTTAAAAATATTATAGGCTAAGGTAATGAGACTTTGGTGGAATTAAGAAGTAGAAATTTACAGAAGAATTTATAAATAAAATCACTCAAAAAATCTGCATATAAGCATTGTTGGTCCAGGTATAGACTAATAAGTTAAATGCTCATAAAGAAAGATAAATGTAAAATGAATATCTGTTAAGGAAAAAGTAATATTTGTTGACAATTTCTTCAATAATTTAAGCAATATTTCAACTGAGAGTTCTTTATGATGATACAACATCTACCTCAAACATTGGATCAAACTTTTTTAAACCATGGATTATGTGAAGGTAACTAACCACTTATATAACTGAGGTTACAATAAATTACAGCTTCCTGTACTGCTTCAAGTTACATGACGTAAAAAGGCAAGCTAAAGGATATTTCAAAGAATAACTGCATTTTTAATGACAATAAATACAAATTGCCTCCCTTTTAATGAAAATTTTCCATAATATTAGTTTTGAATAAAAATTCAGTACAATTTATGTTTTTCCTAATATATATCTTTAAAAGGCTTAAAGAAATTCCTTTTAAGATGTTACATGATTTTTTCCCACCTAGTTGAGGCAAATAAAAACGTGTTGCTGCAGGTCATAGGTTTTAAGGTATAAATAATTGATTTCATATACTCTTAATTTTATGTCTTTCATATATGCATCAGATAGAAAAACTGAATATGGTACTTTATGACAAAAAAATTTCAGAAAATTGTATAAACTTAAGTTTACAAGGTATAAATTATTCATTCCCCAAATTATAACCATCCAGTTGGAATCAGGCCTGATTGTTAGGATACAAATTTACACACAAACACTTTATAAAATATCAACTAGTAGTTTCATTTTTCTCTGGATATCACTCTCTTGTATAGATTAGAAATTGAAACGTTAGCTAACAAGCACGTGGTCTTACCATCTTCTATTTGGGAATTATATAAATTTGTTAAAAATTACCTACTTTATATGAACTTCAAAGACACTAATAATACATGGAAACTGCTGTCTTTTCTTCTCTACCATATCTGTCTCCAATTAATTCAGGTCCTCTTGTTATATACAGTTCTGACACATTTTTCTTTTCCTTCTATGAACTTATTTGTGTCACTATTTGATTCATGTTTCACATAGATGTAAACTATTCCTTCTTATAATCACTGTATTTTTAAGACTCAAATGAATGGCCCATAGTACTCACTCATTACATACACTCAGAATCGTCAAATGAATAAATATTCTCATGTAAGCTAAAATGAAATAGCCACCTAAGTATGAGAAAGAATAAGGTTTCCGCCTTGTTAGTACACATCCTGGCTAAAGTTGGCAGAAAATCAAGCTAAGTAGAAAAATGTACTTCTCAATCATCCTCTTTGAGTGTTCATGTGATTAGGGCAAATGAAAAATTAACTATTTGCTATAAGCTGAGAAGCACTAATCGTATGAAAAAACCTACTTCCACTGATATCTAAAATACATGTTTGGAAGTTTAGAAAAATGGTACCACTTCCTGCTAGGGCAGTGAAATGTATAGTTGTGGTACTCCAAGCATCTCACAGTTAATACACTTTGAGAAGAGCAATCCAGATATTTCAGCTATAAGAAGATTTTTAACTTCTCTTATCTGTGCCAGCCATAAGGCAGGGGAAGCACATTGATTTATATAAATTCAGTTTCATCTTCTATGAGATAAATAAATATATCTGACTTTCTCCTATAAACTTTAAAATGTAATTTTTTATTGATCAGCAGTCAATAAGTTTATAAGTTTGATAGGCAAAAAACAACTTTCATACTAGTGATAATTAAAAATTTCTGGCAGATAACTTTTACCTGATCATTGAAATTGAAATGATAATGTAATTAGACTTGTTTCTAAGTGATCAACCTATGAATTTTAAACTATTGCACTGAGGTGTGTGCTCTTTTTATCACCTTTTGATAAATCAGAGTAATTTTTTACAAATAATTTCTCTGAGGCTGTCTACCTAGCAAAAGTTTGAATCCAGGGGTCATACACCAAACCTAATGCCATTAACTTATTTACAGATTGACAGCAACTTTGACTGAAAGGTGGATGTTACTTTTAATGTATGGTATCTGTGTGTGTGTGTGTGTGTGTGTGTGTATCTTTGTCTTTTTTCACTTACTAGGAGAAATGCTTTCAACTTTTCCCCTTTCATTAAGAGATTGGCTGTGAGTTTGCCATAGATAACTCATTATTTAAAGTATGTTCCTTTGATGTCTATTTTTTTGAGAGTATGTATCATGTAGGGATGCTGGATTTTATCAAGTGCTTTTCTGCATCTATTGAAATAATAACATGGTTTTTGTTTCTAGTTCTATTTATTTGGTGAATCACATATATTGATTTGTATATGATGAACCATCCTTGAACACCTCTAATAAAACCCATTTGATTGTCATAAATTATCTTTTTGATGTGGATATGGATTCAATTTGCTAGTATTTAGCTAGAATTTCTGAATTTATGTTCATCTGGGATATTGGCCTATGGTTTTCCTTTTTTTTTTTTTTTTTTTTTTTTTTTTTTTTTTTTTTTTTTTTTTTTTTTTTTTTGTCCTTCCCTGGATTTCATATCAGGGATACTGGAACAACAGAATGAGTTAGGGAAGAATCATTCTTCCTCTAGTTTTTTGAATAGTTTTAGTAAGATAGGTGCAAGCTCTTTTTCTTTAATCTGTAGCATTTTATTTACTTTGTTTTCATTATTGGCCTGAATAGAACTTCCAGCATTATTTTACACATAAATAAATGGAAATTTATCGGGTTACATTTATTACATAGTAACACTCAGAGTTTATATCCTTGCTTTGTTTCCAATCATTTTTTAATACATTCATCACCACATATGCTGTAAAACAGAACTACTGGATTTGTTTATGTCATAACAGAAATTTTGTACCCTTTGATCAACATTACCCATTTTCTCACCTTCTAGTCCCTGACAACCACCTTCTCTATCCTCTGTTTCTATGTATTTGACATTTTTAGATTCCACATATATGTTAAATAATACAGTATGTGTGTTTTGTTTTGTGGTTCATGTAACATAATATCCCCCAGGTTCATCCATGTTGTCACAACTAGCAGGATTTCTTTATTTTATGACTGAATGATATTCCTACCTATCTTTCTATCTATCATATTTAATGCTTATATACACACAACACTTTTGTTATCCTTTCATTCCTCTATGGACACTTAGGTTAATCCCATATCCTGTCGACTATTGTGAATAATGATACAATGAACAGGGGATTGCAGATATATCTTTGATATATTGATTTCATTTACTTTCCATATATATTCAGAAAGGAGATGTCTGAATCATATTGCAGTTCTGGCTTTAGTTTTTTTGAGTAGTCTCCCTACTTATTTCCATAATAGTTGTGCCAATTTTTATTCCCACTAACAGTATACAATGATTTTCTTCTGTCCACACTTATACCAACTCCTGTTATTTGTAGTCTTTTGATAGTAGTCATTCTAACAGGTATGAGATGATTATCTCATTGCGGTTTTACTTTGCATTTCTCTGGTAATTAGTGATGTCTAACACTTTGTGGTATACCCATTGTACATTTGTAGAATTTCCTTGGAAATATATCTATTTCAATTCTTTGCACATTTTTAATCAGATTATTTACCTCAAGCAGAAGAACTCTCTACTCTGTATGTTCTGTAGTTGGAGCAGTGGTGACACAGGCCACAGCAGCCTCTGCAGCTTGTGAGGTATAGTGAATTGCACCAAAAGCCTCTTTGACTAGTGCAGTGCAGAGTCTTAGTCAAGGCCTGCAGCCACTGCTCCCTGACTGACACTACTGTCTGACTGACACTGGCATGTCTTCAAGGCTGAAGGCTACTTTAGGCAGCCAGTAGAGAAGAGGGCCAGAACTTGGGTTTGTTCTGCCAGGATGGTGGATTCCCTTCTGGCCCAGGATGGATCTAGAAGTGCCAAGCAGCTCATTTGGTTCTGTCCTTTGTTATTTTACTGTGGCAGGGTTCGTACTTGCTCTTAGGCAAAGTCCCTTGTACTCTTCCCTCTTCTTTCCCCAACACAGGGATTTTGTCTTCATGCTGCACTGCCTGGAGTTGGGGAAGGAGTGACCTGGCATGGCTGCCACAACTTACATGATGCTGGGTTGCTCCCCAAGCCCTCAGCCTCCCAGACCAGTGCAGTACTGGGACTTGCTCCAAGCCATGGTCACTACAGCCTGCCTGCCACTGAAACTGACTCAGGGTTTGAGGCCACTGTAATCAGCCAGTGGTGAAGCAGGTGGAACTCGGGTTTCTGCTACTTGGGCGGCAGATTCCTCTCTGGTGCAGAGATGTCAAAGTGGCCCTTCTATGGGCAACAGTAGAATCTAGGACTATGGGGGCTCTGCCCTGTGTTGCGTTCCACTGTGGCAGGGCCAGCACTAAGTTTCAGTGCAAATTTCCACACTCACTTCCCTTCTACCCAAGCAGGAAGTTTCTCTCCCCACACTGCTCTGCCTGGTAGCAGGAAGGGTTGTTAGACAATGCGTTACTTTCCTTTCTACAATCTTCAATTCCTCTCTTTTGGTTATTACATGAAAATCAGGCACTGTGATTAATTTTATTCTTTTGAAGGTGCTTTTTAATGTGTATAGCTATTCAATGTGATGTTCCAGCAGGGGAACAACTATTGGGAAGTTCTAATTGGCCATCATGCTCTGGCTCCTCATTTGTCTATATTTATATGTATGTTATCTATCTATCTATTTATATATATATATATATATATATATGTGTGTGTGTGTATAATTTTTGGTGTCTGAGATTTTGGTGTTATATTTTAAAAATCATTGCCAAAACCAGTGTTAAGGACTTTTCACCTATAATTTATTCTTGAAGTTTTATAGTTTCATGTTATATGTAAATCTTTAATATTCCTAGGATGTACCCACAAAAATTAAAAATTAAAAAAAAATCCTGGGATTTAAGTATGAATCAATATACATGGATAATAAATATTTTAATAAAAAACCCATTTACAATAGCATAAAAAAGAATAAAATGCTTAGGAGTAAATTTACCCAAAGAAGGGAAAAATCTGCACATTGGAAATCATAAGGCAATGATGAAAGAAATTGAAGAACACATAAATAAATGAAAAATTATCCCATGTTTATGGATTAGAAGATTAACATTATTAAAATGTCCATGCTACCCAAAGTGATCCACAGATTTAATGCAATTCCTGTAAAAATTCCAATGATATGTTTCACAGAAGTAGAAGAGAGAATCCTAAAATTTATATAAAATCACAAAAGAATTCAAAAAGATGAAACAATATTAAAAAATAAACAGCAAAGCTGGAGACATTACATTTCCTGATTTCAAACTATATTACAAAGTTGTAGTAATAAAAATAATATGGAACTTGCAAAACAAGACACAGACTAGAGAGACCAAAATAAACCTATCCATATATGGTCATCTGATTTTTATTTTATTTTTTGATATGGAGTCTTGCTCTGTTGCCAGGTTGGAGCGCAGTGGCACAGTCTCGGCTCACTGCAACCTCCACCTCC